>NC_139349.1:23181932-23561932 GCF_055883805.1 Amblyomma maculatum | reverse complement strand
AGTCTAAAGTCACGCCCTTCTAAATGAAAGTGTGTATATTTCATATATTTGTTCAGTTCTGTGAGACGTGTAGATTCCTTAGCAAGTCGTATGCTCTGAAAGTGTGAAATAATCTGCCCCAAGCGCATAATAGCACGTGTTCGCTCTGAACAGTAAAAATTACAAAAAGAATGGACCAGCAGCCAATAGAGGGTCTACAGAAGTGTGGGGCTGTAGAGTAACTAGGATGGTTGGAACGTGAAGGAAGGATTATTCGTGAGAAGCGCTGAGGACTACTTAACTCCAAAAGGACAGCATTCGAAATATCATCCAGCGAAGAGAGAGCTAATTGCCGTGGTTCATTTTCAGAAACTTTGTAGCTAACCACGCACGTTCCCTCTACATCAACCCGTTTTCTTATTCACGAGAGCCAGACGACAAATTTTGCGGCCTTCATGCGCTCTCCATTTACCATTTTAATACTTATCTTAAAAACAACAATAATAGGGGCACATAAGCCATGACAACGCTTTATCTAAATGCCGTATAGTGTATCAATGGTACTCAAATGATTGTCTTCCTATGAGGCACATTAAGAAAGGAGGTTGCCGTTTGCATTCAGTATTTCGGCTGATAATTCTCAAGCTAACCTGGCTTTTCTATAAAAGGCTAACATTACAGATCGAATATTGATACAGTTAGACCTTTAACGTACCGCATCCCCACCTTTCCTGACGTCATCACCAAGAGTCGCACTCCGCTTCCGCAGGTGCCCGCAGGAGGAAACCATCCGCGAGTGCGCTTCCAGCGGCATTGTTTGCCTGTCACCAGATCTCCTCGCAACCAAATACTGCATATCAGGCGAGTAACGCAGCAGATTTTTGCTTGAATTTTATTCCGCACGCATTTGCATTGCCTACACGTGTCTGCACGTGCACTATGGCAGCAAATCAAATGCCATTTTGAAGTACACCAAGTTAGTTTTCTTTACATTTTCTGAAAAATTCTGAAGCTTTCTGAAAAAAAAAAAAAAGCCACGCGCGAATTCTAGCAAACAGGAACGAAATTCTACTATAAACTGGCCAAGCATTACAACTGCTTGGAAGTGGCCATTCGCAATCAAGTCGTACGGTGACGCTATGGACTTACGTTGTATGTCCCAGAAATGTTGGAAAGTGGTCCAGCAGCAATGAGCAGCTTGATTTCCGCCTCTATGCTGAAGCAATGGAAATCCGCAAATAAAGACACGGACCAGAAGAGCACAAAGACGGGCGCATTTGTTCGTGTCCTTCTCCGTGTCTTTATTTGCGCATTTCTATTGCTTAAGCGTGTACGACCCACTCGCCCAACAGCGTGCACTCTTAAATCCGCCTTTATAACAGTAAATGAAACAACCTCTACTATGTCATCCCTAAAAGCTGACCTCAGGCAGGGATTTATTGTTTCATTTCCCGATCCCCAAAGTTACTTGCACATAGGAACAGGCCGGCTGACTGGTGCCCATCAACTGATTAATTGCGAGCACTCCTGTAACAGTCCGCCTGATAGTGGGCTCACTTCGAATGCCGAGCCACAGAATCGGTAACAGCAGCACCACACAACTGAAAAGCAAATTCCGGTTCCTGCCAAAAGCACCAAAAGCAGTTAATATGCCACCCCTAACCTGCAAACAGCTATATGGAGTCAGGCGCTGGTTATCTGACGTCCTCCAAACGCTTTACACTATATATATATATATATATATATATATATATATATATATATATATATAAAGTATCGCAGCTAACATTTCCTAAGCAAGTCTTTAATCACATCTAAGAGCTGTTTCGAACACAAATTAAGTGACCATTGTTACCATTTATATTAGGTGCCGGCCACTATTTTTTTTTCTTTCGTTCCACCTACTAAACGCCAGAAACTAATTAATTTATTTTATGGTTTTAATCGCTTAGGCATGAATGGCAAAGCTGTCGTACAACAAGGAAATTGACTAACCCAGGTGCATTTGGCTACGTGCAGCCGAATACACCGCAGTTACAGCGTTTTCATCTACTATTTGGTACACCGGTGCCAGATTCGCACCTACTATGCTGCCCGCAGCAAAGCCATAAAGTGGCACAACCGACTGGAGGGGACATTCGAACCATTTCGCAGCCGAGCGCGCCATTCCACACCTCTGCCAGATGGAGATCCATATGCTTGTCCTCCGAGATTTGGCATCCAGTGCGGCTATCTCTAAGGCTGATGGTGCGCTTCGACGTCTTTGGAGGTGCACTGAGAGCAAAATATGGCCTCAAGGATTGTGTTGTACTGTCCCCCTCTTGTTGGTCATGTTAGCCTATAGAAGTGTTTTGCATTTCTGCTGACTCCAAGATCAGTCCCAGCGGGTAAAGCGGACAAAGTCGGTCAAGCGCGCTGTCGGCAGCTGTTGAAGCGTATCTCGCACATAACAACAAAGCGAAGTTCTGTTGACAAAAGTGCAGAAGGCGCAACGCTGGCAGAATTTTACCAACAGCATAGAATAACATACCAAACAAGAGGGGAGACTCCTGTGCGAGCCCAGCTGCCGACGTCTACTCTGGGCGCACCTAACGGAGGCGGCGAAGCGCGGCAGCGTATAGAGTAGCCTCAGAGATAGCCCTGCTTGCTGTCAAATCTTGGTGGTCAGGGAGCAATGCCTATTGGCTGAGCCGTGTAACGCCGAGCTTGGCCGCGAAAAAGCTCGAGAGTTCCCTCTTGTTAATTAGGTTACTATATGCCAACCGTGTGATTGGGCGCGCGAGGAATATTTCAAGCTCTTGGGCTTTCATTTTGGCCTAATTAAAAGGGCTGCGATGGGTATACTTCCTCGAATGCACTGGAGCCAGGCCATTCTAATACAATAGCGCTAAATGCCCCGTCCACCGGAAATCCGGCGTCGCCGCCAGCGTTGTGAGCTAAAAATCACGAACATGCCGCTAACAGGCGCTAGCTGACATTGCATTTCACAGGCGCTGCCAACTCTGGTCTCTCTTTCGGTCCGGACTTTCCACCGAATAATTTCCTTTCAAAGTTATCTGCCATCATCTGTTCTGCAAGGCAGAACAAGCTGTGGAATATATTTACCTCTCCAATCTGTAACAGTTTCACCTGCGTGAACATTTGTTGCCATCAACTGTGCAATTTTCACCTTAGCAGACGATCCTGACTCGGCAACAGCCTCACCACTGATGCCTAATAAGATGGCGCCCAAAACAGCGCCGGATGCACGGTACATGAGCAGGGTACAGCTAAATGCCTTGCCCTCTGTCCCACCTCTTCAGGTTAGTATAGTAACTGCATTCGCAATTCTGGGCTCCGTCCAAAAAAGCTTTCATGTACTGATCTCCACTACGTGGCCTTTACGCGGTATTTCTCAACTCCTGTATTTACTTAGTTTCACTATACAGATTAATATTGCACCCCTCTAGCTTGTTGCCACTACACCTAAACATCAGGATGTTTGAGGTAGGCACTTCTCATGTAAGCACTAGTCTACGTTTATTGGGTGGGTCTTAGCGCTCTCATACCAGTGCTGAAGAATATAGTCGACCTTATTGGGCCTTGCCCATTATCCCGCATTACTAGAAGCCAATATTTCTGATTTCTGATTATTTTATTTCACATGTTCATATTCATTTTTCATCTTTCATCAACACTTTGGGTATTTTCTTGTGAATCATAATCTTAAGGCAAAGCAGTATTATTTATGATTAAGAACCGAGGTTGAGCAAATATCAGATTTATCTAATATGGATGTCTAGCTTCGAATACCTAACTAAGCATCCATTAATGAGGGGCAAATAGATTTGTTCAGAAAATCATTTAATCTGCACGTGCGGCTGAATTTATTTGCAATGCTTGCGGTTTCCAGCATCCCTCATTTTTTCGCGCTGCTTCTTAGAAAATGCACTATTTACTAAGTCGACTACGCGTATTGCAACACTTAACTTTGTTGACGAATGAACCAATAAGCACTACCGACAAAAGCTCGCTCGCCCAGACTAGTAATATCGCAGATTGATATATAAGCGTTGATTACACAGTATATTCATAACTCTAATAGCGCACATCTTGTGAAAAAAATTATTCCATTTTAAAGCGCCATATTACATTTCAATAATTAAAGTAAATACTAATTAGAGTAAAGGAAATAAAGAGCGCTCATTTTTATGCAAACCTATTCTAGAGTTTTAAAAAGTGTATCAACTCATTTGAGGCATACGGGACGCTGAACGGAGCGTGGGGCCGCATGGCGAATCTCGCAGGCTTACAACGATTGGTCATCCAGGTATTAAGCTTTTTTCTTTTTTTTAAATTCATGTCCTTTCGAATACTTGAAGTGTACAGGACAGTAATTTCCAATCAGCGCGAATAATCAATAGCATTTCAAATTCGAAGTTTGAAATATTCACATTGATCTAGTTTTTAGTAAAACTTCCTATCTATGGTTTATTATATCCCACTTTTCGAACTAAGCCTATCCCTAGCAAACAAAGAAACCAAGGAAATCTTTTCACTATCGGCCAATCGCAAGAAGTTATGAAACACACAGTGCGTTGTTCGGAGCTGCGTAACGCTCAAGAGCAAAGCTGTCACAGTTATTAAAAATGTGGACGTTTTCCGTCGCGCACCAGTCTGGAATTCTGAAAACTGATGAACCAGGTGCATTTGCATGCCAGTCACTGTTACAGCGCATATGTGTTACGAAAAAACATAGCAAGGCAGTCAGATAGTTGACGCGATAATCCAGTGAATGCAATTCGATTTACCTTCTGTGCTTACATGCCTGTTTTTTAATCTAATCATTGTTTTTACTCTCAGCTGATGCTGCATACACGCGACAGAATTTTTCTGGACGTTGAAGCAGCCGGGGCTGGCCCGATAGTAGCGGTGCAAGAAAAAAAAACGGTTTCCTCGCTATTGTGGCACAGTGGAAAGCGGGCGGTTGGTGTTTCTGATGAGAAGAAAGCTTTCCTACTATGCAGTAAATTCGCTTCCACTGTCGCTTTTTTTTATTCTTTTCTACTGCGCTAATTCCTGGTGGTGGAGGCATTGTCTAGAACGGAGGCAGATAAGTGAGTTGGTAGTGGGTGAGACTTTAGTAAGGCAGAGTTGATGGGTGAATGGTAGACGGCGCTTCTCGGCCACGTTTTTGCATTGCGACACTCCTAATGCTCATGCGCCAATAGAATCATCTCACTCATCATGCTTGCGCCCTGCTTCGCTCTCCTTCTCCCCGTTTTCAGCTGACAACTTTTGTCGGGAGCTGCTGCACCAAAGTGAGTCGACCACGTCCAAGGTCACCAGTCTTCAGTGATTCCCTGCCAACGTTTAGCTGGTCGCACCTTCATGAGCACCGCTCCACTAGAGGCCAAGCACCATTCACTGTTCGGGTGGTGCAGACGGATAATTAGGAGGTGAGAGTGTTGTATGTCAAGCCTAGTCAGTTTAGTCTCTTTAATCTCTGTTATTTTACTTCACATCACCGTGTGTTTAGGCGTGTGCAATTGAAGTGCAGCGTGACAAACTATGCCACTCGTACGAACTAAAGAAGCAGTGAAGCTCTACCCACATTGAGGGCCGCTACGCAGAAATGGAATGGTTTGGTTTGGTTTATGGGGTTTGACGTCCTAAAGCGACTCAGGCTGTGAGAGACGCTCCGGAAATTTCGACCTTCTTGGGTTCTTTAACGTGCACTGACATCGTAAAGCACACGGGCGCCTAGCTTTTTGCTTGTACCGAACAGCGGCCGCCGAGGCCGGGATTCGATTCCGCATCCTTGGGCGCAGTAGTCGAAAGCCCAGAAATGATCCGAGATGATAATTTCACCCACATTGGGTGGTTCCCCTTCGTATAATCGCGGCCATGGCGGCCGGAATGAACGTGTTCCCTTGGCTTCAGCAGCCGTTTGTGATTTAAGGCTGCTACTTGTCAAAGAGGACGCTGCGGACTATCGCCATTGTTGTTTAATTCACGTTTATTTTTCAAGCCGTTTCCTTA
The DNA here is from genome assembly GCF_055883805.1 of Amblyomma maculatum. Taxonomy (NCBI): domain Eukaryota; kingdom Metazoa; phylum Arthropoda; class Arachnida; order Ixodida; family Ixodidae; genus Amblyomma; species Amblyomma maculatum. Next base: position 23,555,932 of record NC_139349.1, on the reverse strand, counting down.
TAAGCGACTTGGCGTAAACGATGATGCGATTTTAGGACTATCGGCGGTCGCGTGTTTAGAGAAGATATAGGTCTAAAATTTACTCGCTATCAAAGTTGTTCGAGATTTTTCTTTTTTACATTACGACGCTTGTTATTTTAAGCCCCCACAAGGCCTCGGCGAAACTGAAGACTCCTCATATTGCTCTGAACAGCGCCTCCTTTATTTTTACAATGCCTGTCGAGTACGGCTGATCCCACCGTCCACGGCCCTCTCCGCTCCTCCCTTCCCACTCTGCCCTTTCGGCTAGCCTTGGCACCTACTCTACTTTTCTGGGCGAGCGATGCGAGCTGAGCGGCACCACGCACATTGCATGGAAAGCGAGAAAGGGAATTTTGCTAACGTTCTCTCTTCCTTCGTGGGGCGGCGTTCTGCATCCCTCATAGTCTACAAAAAAAAAAAAAAAACAGTACAGGGAGACATGAGCTGGGCGTCTTTCGAGGAACTGGAGGTTCAGAGCAAAATATCGTACGAAGAAAACCTCAGCAAAATGGACAATAGATGGGTAACTAAAGTATTTAAATACTTATACCAAACGGGTATTGACCCATAGTGGCGGAAGAGGACCAGAAAACTAACCACTAATTATCTAGGAAGGCAGGACGGAGAGATAAATAACATTAAACGGCAGGTAAAGAACACAGAGGCTAAAAATTAGAATTCTTCGATAGAAAAGAAGCCGACCCTCGACCTATAAAAATGGGAAACTCGGATTAAGAAGGAAAGCTTCTGTGACAACTCAAGAGGCAGCGGCCTTCTCTTTGAAGCTAGATCAGGATGTCTTAGAACCCGAAACTACAGAAGGAAGTTTAATCAAGAAGATGAAACTTGTGCTATGTGCAGTAGATGCCCCGAAACAGTTGAGCATGCTATACTGGCTAAAACAGACGCTTGGGCAAGTTGGTAATCCACTGAGGGTAAACAGCGCAAAAAAAGACGAGGACGAACGAAGTACACAAACGAGCGCTCGTTGTGTACGAACGAGCGCTCGTTTGCGTACTTCGTTCGTCCTCGTCTTTTTTTTGCGCTGTTTACCCTCAATGTTATACTGGACCGTGGCAGTATCCAGCTAGATGCCGATGCGGACAGAGTCCCTCTAGCCGAGTCCCTGTGGTTTAGAGATAACAAAGGAAATATGAACGAATCAGCGGTAGAGGTAAACAAGAGACGTTTGGAATATTGGTGGATAAAGAGCAGGAAGGGGACGCATGGAAGCTCAATCGAAAATAAACATGGGTATTTAAAGATGCATAACCCGGGACTAAAAGCAAAGTCGTTTTAAGTTGACGGATTATCCGAGTCATAAAAAAGAAAGGTTGAGCATGGTGATGGCTATCACCACCCCGTTTCAAAGGGGACACTTCTAACATCCATCCATCCAGGCATCAGACTGCCTGTCGGAAATTGAAGCGTCACTGAGCGCACCGCTCGGTACGCTGCTTATCGCGGAACTGATGCAAGCGCTGGTTTTAACTTTGCGATGCTGAAGTTCTTCATCGACACAGGGCGCTTCCGGCATCCCTAGCGGTTGAAAGGAAGCACAGGGGCGTTGGTGTCCCTAGGAAAGGCTGTGGCAGCGTTTTTGGATTCACGTATCATGTATGACTTTTAGCTACGAACTGCAACATTTCAACAGTGACAATGAAACTACTGGGCAAAAATATGAAATCTGAAGGCGTAGGTAGTTAGTAATAGGCTTAGCTATATTGATTTTCCATTCAGCCAAGTTTAGTAAGAAAAATGAGGGAATGAAATAAATAAGGCATGTTAAATTTTCCTTGAGACGATATTTTAGGAAACTCAACAATCTTCCAGTTGCGGCTCTAATTTTCCAGAAAAAGCTGTCACCTTTATGGCGACAGTTTTTTTTTTTTCTCTCTCTGTCCGCGGTAGCTTCCAGCTATATATTGTTTAAAAAAAGCAAGAAGTGAACTCCATTCTTGAATGCACGGCGCTGCAGTTGAAACCAAAGCATTTGCAGGCTACCAATAAAGTTATGGGCTTAGCATATCCTTTATAACGGCTACGCTGAGAGGATTCATTTGTGGTCAAGTTGGGCTAGTTGGTTCATATTAGACGCAAAGAAAAAACCACGAAAGCGAGACGCTATTGTGGGCAAAACGCACAAACGTAACAGCATAAAACGCTTTATTCGTCTCACAAGGAACAGCCGTTAGGGACGAAAATAACTCAAACGATGCCTCAAGTATGCCATACTCAAGTCATAAGCGGAGCGAACGCCGCCGACACGTCTTTAAACGATGAGCCGCTCCAGCTGATTGCTGATCGCAAACGTGCCGTGCCACGGCTGAAGCGACAGTTACACCGTGAAAGCTATGAAGCAAGAATCTGACAGACGCGTGGTGTACGAGTGCGAAGGAGCTATTACTAGAGCACCAGACCAGTGCGCACCGCCCACAAGCATGGCGCAAGAAACATTTCCAGTGATTCTAGTCTTACCCTAAGAGTAGCGCCGCATCGCAGCAACTAACTGAAGTGAGGCGTACCGACAACCCACATTTCGAAACGGGCAACTCTGCTGGCAATGTAAAAAATAATGGAGGCTCTGCTCTGAGCGAAACAGAAATATGAACGAGATACGGAGATATGGGCAGATAAAATTCCTGATTCGCAAAAACATAAGAAGCCTGAAGAAATGGATCCTATGTGAGCTGAGGCAAGGCGAAACCGCATCGAGAGACTTTGAAATCCCGTTGCGCTTGTCCTGTCGTTTTTTGTTTTCTTTTAATATGCTTGAGAACGCCAAGGTAAATCGTGGAGTTAGGGGCCCACATGCTGCTGCATTTGTAGCCCTCCTGCGATAAGCTATATTTCCGCCGCCTCTTGAATTTGAAAGCATGTTACGGATTCATATTCCAGCAAAAATCATCTCGAACAGCTTTGCGGTACACAATTCCAAAGCGAAATCCGACCGTCTAGAAAGAATTTCGTAAGCATTTTCACTCATGGATTACATACGAGTTCGACAGGTAGGCAGCGTAAGCTGCAAAATACCAAGATGCATAGCCGGGAAGCATACGTAATGAAATCACTCACAATCACATGTGGCTGACCTCCTATGTAAACCCAATGCACGCAGCTAGACAAATGAAAAGATTCCAGTTTACATTCACATGAGAGCCTCGTAAGCTTGTGTGTGTGCTAATCACCGCTCTAATTTATACGCTCCTTTGTTTCTATGTCTTCGCGTGACATCTATTATTCCCCTTCAAATAACCTGCAGCTCAGTCCTTATCCCTATTTTCATTGTTTGTCCTTTCACTGCCCAAGCTTTGACCCCGTTGTTAAATACTGACTGCATACATCCGCCATATAACTTCAATTTTAGTTTCATGCTTAAGCTACGTTGCATAACTGGGGATAGGTGGTCAAGTATACCTGACGAGATTCCTATACGCTTTATAGTTGCGCTCTCCTTACCTAAGCCAGGGGCCGGCATTTCAGCGTTTCATAGAAAAACAAAAATGGGAATTGACATGGAATGGATATACGGCGGTTATCTTTGAAGAGATCAGGTCGGTGCGGCAATCAGATGCTCGCTGTTATCGAAGGCACACCTATGATGGCATACCGATGATGCCACGATGGCTGGTGACTAATAGTAGGTTCAGAAAGAAGAGTCCCTTGAGTCTTCGTCCTCTCGTACAGTGTGTCGACAGGTTGCCGGTTAGGGAAGCCGACTTCATATTTTTACCCACATTGACTTATTATAGGCACCAGCCAAGATAGAAGGAAACTGGAAAAAGGCAGCTCAGGAGAGGCCGACCTTCGATGCTTCTGTGTTTGCGGCTCTTTTTAGAGCCCTCGTTAGTTGAGCAGGGCCGCACTATTTCGAGCTCCAGCACAAGCTCATACAATTGCAGTGAGGGGCATGCAGCTGAAAGGCGCGTAAGGCTTTCCAGCGTTTTACCCACATTACTCTATGCACGAAAACACTTAGAGCGTACTCCCGTGTACACTGCTAACTGAAGAACGCATTTATGCTTCCCCGTGTTGATTTTACTACTACCCTGATGCCTGGAAAGCATTGTTTAGCCCAACAGCACGTTTTCGCTTTAGAAAAATGTTCGGTTGATGGCGTGGTTAAGATAATTATCACCTGTTTGGCTCCAAAGTCACTGGCAGCGTCCAAAGAGCGTTATGCGCCAATTTTGTAATTGGCCTCCATCCCGCCTCGCAACCAATCGCGCTGCGTTCGGCGGCTCACCAGAAAAAGAATAAAAGAAAATGGGGTTAAACTAGCCGGTGGTGCTGCATCATCATCATCAGCAGCAGCATCATTATCATCATCAGCCTGATTATACCCACTGCAGGGCGAAGGCCTCTCCCACATTTCTCCACTTAACCCGGTTGCATACTCTGGTTGCATACTTGCAATGCTGCATACTCCTAGCCTAACAAGTGGCCTCTTCGAGTTTGAGATTGAAGGCTTATAAAACAAACGCTAATTGAGGGCAACTTAAGTTGAAACGGATTGATTATCACGAGCATATAGTTTTAACGTTTCTGGTACAACGTGGCCGCAGCTGCCGAGTTTGTTGTATCTTTTTTTGATTCAATAATATCTGGTGGCACACTTGGTGGTAGAATGAGCAGCACCGTGCGACTGCTTCTTTTACATTGTGTTTGCCCTGACTGGGGCATAAATGTAGCTTGGTGCCTTCTATGAAATAAACTATTTGGAACTTGCTTTCTGTACATGCCGCATGTGCTTCTTCGCTGTGTACTGTCTTCGTCGCTCATGTACGTATTACCTTTCGAAAAGCAAGTGTAGTCAAAGATCATATTGAAAGCCCATTTGCCCTTCCATTGGCCCATTTCCTTCAGCAGACGCATGCTGGTCACGCATGCGTCTGCTGCAGCTGAGGCTCAAAGGGAGCACTGCAGGTGAGGCTCAAAGGAAGTACCTTTGCAAGACAAACATGAACCACCTTTGCAGACTGCGAGGTTCGAAACTGGGAGGGGGGGGGGGGGGGGGGGGCAGTGGGGTTTGCAGAGCTTCTCCCAAGCGCGCACCCCTAGAAAAGCCGAGCACCAGGCCGGGGGACGCTTGTGCCTCTTTTTACCGTTGGGTGTCCGGCGGTGTGTCAGCAGACGAAGAATTAAGGCTTTTAGAACAGCGCACTGTCGTGCACCGCTACAGTCAACAGAGCATGCGCAGATGCCCGTCAGAGCCATCTACGCATACGTGTTGGTGGTTGGAAGCAGCGGTAAAGGGTAACGGAATCCTAAATGCCTTTATTGAAACCTCGTATTGCTAGCAGTTCTGTAATTATGTTCAAAAACCATATCAGGGTACTCCATCTCAGACTAATTTAGTGATCTCGCACAGTTAATCATGTTACCGATGTTTCTTCATTTTCCCTCCTGCAATAGCACCTTCGACATACATCATGGCTAGTGACGAGTGCAGGAATAGCGACTACAGTACCCTATATGGCGTTTAAAAGGCTTAGTATTTCTTTCAGGCACAAGCAGCCCAACGGAAGATGCAGAACATGGACGCACCTAAAGGAATCAATAAATGTTGCTCATCATCATCGCCATAAAGGAAGGAACGCTGCCTAAAAATGTGCAAATATTGCGGAACTGAAGAAAAGAATATTCGCGAATACTTAAGAGCCCTCACAACAATACACCCGGAGAGTCCTGCCTTCCATAACTCACGATTACTTGCGCGTAAACTCCGTTCCGCGCCAGTTCCCATGAGAGTTCGCAGAGTGCATTCTTCGCGGGCCGTTTCAGTGCCGCGCTCACCGAATCGTAAATCAATAGATCGGTGCGGCTCCTCTCCAGAAATAACTCCGCGGCTCCCGTGTCTCGAGTTTGTACGAGTCGAGAATGCACGCTCGTCTTCCGCGGATGCCCCCTCCTGCTGTTCCGCGTTTGCCCTAAGATGCTTGACAAGACATCGCCCTCTCGTGCATTCCGAAGTGATTTCATGATAGCATGTGTCTAAAGTGAAGCGAATGCCTCTGCATCATTTAGAAGCTCTTATGGGTACTATTTTAGACTAAACTCAAAGATGCCACTTCAGTAAACTCTCTCGCAAATGCAAAGACTGTTGATTTACACTATGCGTACGCTGTTCCTGTTCATTAGAGAACAGGACTACCGAAGGGGCGACAGGTTTTTCAGGACGCTACGACTGTTGTCGTACTAGGGCCATCTAGCACTTTAATGAAACGTATATGAAAATACATACTTACAAAAAAGCATTTATAAATATGGCGAGGCTAGGGTGGTCTAAACAACCCGACTAGAGGAGATTGAATTTGTAACTAATACACTCTGGTGCAGGGAATGGTATACGCGGCAAACTGTCCCTTGTGCACGTCTGGCAACCGAAACCGCTAGTGAAGGACCATGTTTCAATATAAGTGTCCTCAAGGGTTTTCATACGAGTTTCCATTTGATGCCCTGATGTTTCCTTATAAGGATCATGCTCCTCGTTCGCATCGCGCATTCAGTAGGTCTGCCATTTTTTATTCAACTTGATCCAGCGACCCTTCGTGAGCTATGACCAGTGCGCGAAAAGACAGTAAAATCTATTTAATTTGGCCGGCATCACTGCAGAAAACTGCGTAATTCAGGCATTTCTTCTAGACCCGTCGAATCTATGTGATATCGTGATCAAAAGCAAGAGACAATTGCAGGTGACGCCCGGGATCATGTCAAACTTCATAATGACGTCATGCTGGCGTCCGCATGCCAGTGTTGGCGCACTAGGCCAATCCAAGTCATCAGGGGCAGAACTGGGCCGGCATTTACAACAGAAGTGCTTTTTCAGTTGGCGTGCACATACAGTTAGGCACCATCCTGGCCCGCGCTGGCAGGGGTCCCTTAGTTTTGTTCGACTCGTCATTTTGCATTTGATTACTTACATTCAGGCGTCATTACTGTAATTACCATGCATTATTTCATTACAATTAGTAAGCTTTTACCTCACATCTATATTCACAATCTTATGAAGACCTTGGTGATGTGCTCATAATTTCCTGAAAATCCTCGTGTAGTTTTTCTTTGTTTTTTTTTTTTTTTACGGAATCTCAAAAATAACCGCCGAGGATTTACGTATGGAAAGGGTTGTTTAGTTGTTGCTTCGTACAGCCCACTGTACTTATTTAACTTAGCGGCTGAGTCGCAATTAATAACCCATTTGTAATTAAATCGTCTTTTCAGCGCAGGATGTTGTATTGTATTCGTAATTCTTGAAGCGCAATAAAACGATATAACTCTCACGGCTCACAATATGATTGAAAATGTCCTGAAAATATCCGTTTTCAGGAATTAAGTTCTCACCTGCGCGTAAGGGGGCTTAAACATCTGCGTGACTCGGCCACAAATTTGTCTTCGTCCGCAGAGCGATTATTAAAACATCAACGTGAATTCAGAGCTTTGTATGCGATTAATATAAGTGTCGCAATGTCTGGTAACGTTTAGCAGCGCTGGCTTGTCCAGTATAGCCTCAAGCGTTGCCATCTGTGGACCATCTCCCATCTGAAATAAGTGATCCTCATTTCTTTTTTGGTGATGCGGCTTTCACGTGTGTTACCCATTTCAGTGCGCTTTTGGCCGCGTGGCAGAGACCAGAAAGTGCACGAGGCTATCACCAAGCGATGCAGACAGGAGCTCGCTGGAGCTCAATAGGGACGCTGAGGATACCTCCGTCGAAATACTCGTCTCGTCAAAATTTATTTTTCTAGCTCTTTTTAGCTTTTTCAAGCTATATTTGTAGTTTGTACCGCAGCTAAAGACGTATTCATGGCTTAAAAAATAGATTTTAAGTCGTTTTGTTGCCACTCTATTCAAGTTTGTCTCGTCTACGTTTAAAAGATTGACTGCCGCCATTTTTAAATTAATTGTACTAAAGCGCAGTCTCTCGTAGCTACGGTGGAAAGTTGGATGCTGACGGTTGTAATTTACTTGCACAATCAGTATTTTGCATTTCACACATTTCTAGCTTAAATAATCAGTTACCGATAATAGCGGCCTCTTTGTTGTTAAAATACCGCAGTCTATCAACACAGTGGCCAAGCTCACGTGTCCTTAGTATCCTTTAAACAAAAAAGCATGTTAACAACCGCTACTGTATTCATAATCATAGGACTGATAGATGAAATGGCGATATCGCAGCAATATGTCGGAACTCCGGCAGTGTAAACGTGTAATTCTGCTGCCTAGTTCAAGAAGTGGGCATTTTGTCGTAAAACACAGCTGAAAAGCATTTTGTTACGTATATAGTTTGCAACATGAAGCATGCACTCGCATAAGCGGATGGGTCAATGCGTTCAAACATGTGCCTATTCCTTGTCTGATTGCAGCACGAAGAGTGCGAGACACTTCCATGATGACCGACATCGCTACTGCCCCCTACAGTGCCGGTGGAGTTGGCAAGATCAGTAACGCTCTGCCCTGAGCGTGACGGTGGAAGCCGACGCATGACGACCTGTACTACGATCACCAGGAAAAACGCCCACAAAAAACGTTTATGCGGGCTCAGTTTGACAGAGGATTAAGTTCAACGTAGGTCTGCGGAGGAAATGAATCACTTTTCCAAGCTTTAAAGAAGTCACTCGGCTTGTCTTTCATTGTATGACAGATATTACCGATGCGTGACGTTCGCATGTGCAAGTAGCACTGCACGCTCATACATTGTTCTCACTCCTGGGGCGAAAGTGGGCCAACTTACTGTGCCAATAAAACATCTAGAAGAAATACCTTTTCGCGTTCCTGAAGCACGATTATACATCAAGTATTCGTTCTGGCATTAACAGACATTGCAATAGCGTTACCGGCAAGCTATCCGCTAAACAATAATGTTTGCTGTCCATCACCTTAAAACATTAACACATTAGACTAAAACACGAACTCATTATCTTAGAACATGAAACTTTTTAAAACATAAATCAGATGAGGTATGTTTCACTTGGTTTTTCAGAGCCAGTGTCTTCAAGGTTGTCGCTCCGTAATCAAGAATATCCGCAAAAACGATACGCTAAAGAACTTCAGATATACAGTGCTGATATTTGTAATCTTCATACAGGCTCAGACAGTGCTGCACATAAAGCTTCATTTGGGTTCAGCGTCCCTGGTATTTTAGGGAGCATTGCCAGCTGTCAAACGAGGCTTCAGCTGGACGGAAGGGCAGACATATTTATCTAATATAGAATACAATGAATACATGCGAGGAGGGGGGGGGGGGGCGACCACACGTTTTTGGACCCAGGCGTTTTAGCCGAAGGGGCTCTACTTCTCTGCAAAAAAAAAAAAAAAAAAACAATGCTTGGGAGGGGTTATAAAGTACAACTTCAAAAATGAAATAGCGTCACGCTGCAGTATCGTTAGGGTGCATAGGTTTCAACTTGCCAAAGCGACATATACAGCTCTGAGGGACGCCGTAGTGTAGGGCTCTGGGTAAATATAGAGCACCTCCGATTCTTTAAAGTGCTTTGAAATCAGCCGCACTCCCGCTGCGGCCGAGATTCCAACTCGGGGCGTCGAGATCAGTGACCGAATATCAAAGCCACTGATTCCCCAGAGCCAGAGCATTGGATCTACAGACGGTGTGTGTGGGTAAAAAGGGCAAACCCTCCTCCGAAGCAAAGCAGTGAAGGCAACGGCAGTGTTCTGCCCCTGTTTTTCTATGCTTTTATAGCGTCAACTCCTAGGTCCAGTGTGGAAATGACGGCATGGAACCTACATACAGCACGTCATCGACAGAAGCCACTCTCCTTCTGACCTCGTCGGCGTCGCCATTTTCCAGTAAATAAGCGCAGAAGTTTCCATCCACTACACACGCATACAATGACACTGTGGTCACGTGTACGCTTTTGTTCCGGAGCCACTCCCGCAATGCAATCATCACTGCGGTGCACTCGCCAAGAGCTCGCATACTGACAGTCATCAACGCCTCGGGGATATTACTGGATCAACGAATGAATGTCTAGGCAAAAAAAGTTTCTTCTATTTCTTAGACTTAAAATACTAACTCGCCAAGAGATCGTTTTTCACCTCCACTTGGTGGCACAATTCCGTATACTGACACAAACAGCATAATTCCTAAAGCTTTGACATTATTGACGAGATTTTCTGGAAAGCTCATGCAGCTAGCAGCTCCGGCGAGCAATGTGGTAACATGAAGAACGTAAACAGCCACCGGAGGTGGAGGAAGTTTCTTTGTCGGATATCGACTCTTGCTTTTATAAACTCCAGGTGCAGAGAAAGTGATAGGACGCTGAAAGAACAAGAACAGCCTGCTGACAAAGAGCAGCAGTTCCCTTTTCGTACGATGATAAGAGGATTGCGCAGGGACCGTTGCTTTCACCTGACAAGTTTTATCTCTACTGACACATGCTGCTTGGGGCTGCTAAGTTTCCTTTTCGCCTTTATTGTTTTGCGGATGTGAGAAACCAAACATTTTACCTGTTTAAATTGGAATTTTGTCTTAGCATCACTGCCGTCTCTTCGCTATGTACAGGTGGAAAAAGGGTGCGTAACTTGGAGCTATCTCCACCCGGACCGGGCTCTAAATTTTTCATTGCTGGCGAACTACGCATAAAAAAAATAAACAATAATAAGCATTACAAAATCTGCTTTAAATATTATTTTTCTCTTTATAGTTCCGGACTTCATATGTGGCTTCTACAACAGAGAACTCTGTAATTTGTATTGTATTTGTTGTTAATTAAACACGTTATGACATACCTAAAAAATATTTGGGCACTAATCAGACACAATGTTAAGAATTCTTGCTTCTTTGGAGGTTTGAAAATTCTGTAAAATGTGGCTTACTCTGGACAGGTCCTCGTGACAAACGCACCACATGTTCATCAGCTAAAAAAAATGATAGCAGATATCTCTGTAAAACAGATTATATTGTGAAAGTATGGGAAGCCGCAGTTCAAGTTCTATTATGGCGCCATCTAGAAGCCGCTGCATGCAAGTCAAGACCAAACAAGGGTCCCTAACAACCTCACAAACCACCGGTAAGGAACTCCAATGTGGCAGAATTTTCCTACCTAAAAGATGTCAAAACGAACTAAAACCAAAAGGTAAATCCCCCTGACAAGCCAAGCAGCAAGAAATTACAACATTCGCATCACCGCAAAGAAAAAACAGTGGGAAAAAAGAACAGTGCAAAACCAAAGAGCCACTAAATACGATGAAAGCACTTCTTGGCCGCGCATAACCAAAGCTGCAAGCCATACAGAAGAGGAGCAAATTAGCGACGTTAACACACAAAAACCAAAATGCCTAAAGAAATCCGAACAATTCCTCCAACACTGAAAAAATAAATCGCAGAAAGAAAGCGGGAGACTAACAGATGGACTTATCCATCTGCCTACTGAACATGTAAGGTGGCAGCAAACTGAGATGGCAAGAAGCTCAACACCAAATTAACCAACCGAAAATTTATGTATACGCCCTAACTGAAGCACACATCAAAGATGACGAAGGGCCTCATGTACACAAAGGAGTAGAGTGGTAAGGCAACGATAAAAACGTGGGCGCCAAACATGAAGGGGGAGTCGGATTTCTAGCACAAACAACCCAGAAAATCTGCATTAGCGAAGGCCAAAACTCCAGTCAAGAACTCTTGTGGGTAAAACTATAACCATAGAAATGCACAATATATATGTGCGTGATATAAATGGCTACAGCATCTAAAGACAAAGAATAAAATAAGCGAATATATGAATGCATCACTAAGGGCATCCAGCAAAAATACAGTGGACACCCAATTTTGCTTTTGGGTCTGTTAACTGCCGTATAATGGAGCTAGAAGGCAGAGAAAAAGATGCGACGGGTTTCCGCAGACTAGCAGAAGAATGCCACCTCTCAATAGCAAATCTAGACCCTTTCTTCTAGGGCACATACATTTGGACACACTATATTCAAAAATCAGCCATTGACTACGTTCTCTACAGCATAGAGGCCACCAACCAGCACATGAAAATATTTTCAATGAATATTGATGAAAACAAAGCTTATAGCTGTGGCAGTGACCACAATAGAATTAAAATACTTGTAATTATTGGTAAATGTCGCACAAAATAATAAGATAAAAAGCACAGCCAAACATTGGAAGATGAGAGACCAGGACAAACTTGAAGCGTTTGCATCACAACTTGAAGAAAAAATTGAAAACACAACTCACCAAGAGAACTCAAAAGACAAAACTCCAAAAGAATCAAACGCAACCCCTGTAATGAAAAAAATGAATACAAAGGCAACATAGTCTGCTTAACCAAACATCCACAAGAGACCTGAAAAATGCATCAGCAGCCTTAAAAACTAAAAGGCGGCAGGTATCGATGACATCCCCATGAATTCCTAAAAGCACTAAAGACAAACGCAAGAGAAGGACTACACCACCACTTCAACATCCTAGAATAGAACCAAATACCACCTGCCTGGAAAGAAGCAAAAGTAACCCTTATACGTAAAGGCAAAGGAAACCCTATCCAGAAGGCAGATGCCTACCGGCCGATATCCGCGTTTAGCAATGTCCAGAAACTGTTCAGCTCAATCCTCAACTATAGGCTACAAAACTTCTGTGAAACAAATAACATATTCACAGAATCACCAAACGTATTCAGACGAAGCCGTAGGACGAGTGATCATATATTCACTCTCACTCAAGTTATAGAAATTAATAACAACGCAAAATCTACATTATATCTAGCCTTACTCGGCATAGGAAAAGCATATGAAGGCGTCCTGCACTCGTGGCTCTGGCAGGAACTGCGGGACATAGGACTGGAAGATAAAAGTATCGACCTACTCAACAACATATACTCAGAGGGCATAGCATTGTACACACTTCAGGAGCTCAGATCAAATGGGGTCCAGCAAAATATAAGATTAAAGCAAGGATGCCCACTGTCCCCAGCACTATTTAATATTTACATCACATAGCTCCTCTAAGCATTGGACAACTAGGGACCACGGCAGCGATTCTACACGATAACAAAGAACAAGCAAGTAGAGTACACCAAAATTTCATGTCTGACTTTCGCCGATGATATTGTGCTACTAGCGTAATCAGCGGTGGATCTTCAACAACTGCTAGACATCTGCTCCTGAGTAGCATGAAACGACCAGTTCAGGTTCAACACTGAAAAAATTCAGTGAATGGGAATAAACACGAACGACACCAGGGACGAATTCACGCCCCAAGGGAACCCCATCAAAAAAAAAAAAAAAAGAATCAGAATACAAATACCTCGGAGTTACTCTCAGCGACCGACCAAACTTCCTGGACCAACACAAAAACAAACTAGTAAAAAAAATCTAATCCCCTCGAAGGGCACATCTGGCACCCAGCCAGGCACTCATACAATCCGTACACTGTTGGACGCACGCTGTGGAAGGTAATTGCAGTGCCAGCTACAGCGTACGCAGACGACATGCTCGCCTATTCCAGTGAAAGCACAAAATGCCTGGAGCGTCATCAAAATGAACTCGGTCGCTGGCTACTTGGGGGCCGCATGGCAACCGCGAACGCCGCTGTGAGCGGGGAAATGAGCTGGTCCTCATACGAGGCGAGGAAAGCGAGGCGCACATTACAGTATGCCGGCCGACTAAAACTCATGTCAAACTCAAGCTACAGTCGCAGGATGTACCGACACCTCAGATAAAAAACATCAAGACAGATTGGATTCGGAAATACACGTCCCTAAACACAAAATATAACCGAAATTCAAACCATGACACCAAGTCAGAGGCTCAGTGGAGCAAGGCGGTCTTTAAGGAAATTAGTGACGCTGAAACAACTGTATGGCGCACGGAAGCAGCAAAAAAACTAAGCATGGCACTATACTGCCAACATAAACTGGAACATAACTGAAACCATTCTACCGAGGAGACAGAGGCAGCGCCCATCTGTTCCAGGCCCACACGGGCGCTCTCCTCACAAACAAAACGCCGCCACGAGCTGTTCGACGTAGAGCCGAAGTGTCGACTGTGCAGTGCATCGGAAGTGACCCTCCTGCACGTCCTTCAGCAGTTTCAGTATCTTCCTGCGGACCCACACTCGTGCACCCTGGCGAAAGCCTAGCGCTGACAAGTGAGACCGAAGAAGACTGAGCAGCACACGCCGAGGCCACGAAGGCACGGCTTGAGCATTGGAAACGACTGCATGCACGCCGTAAAAAACAGCAGGGAACCTGAAACGGATCCCGCCCTAACAGAGCAGCTCTGAACTACATTAGAACAGCGTGGCAACAGCGGCTACAGTGCAGTGCCAAAGGTTTTGTGCCAGCTGGGGCTGGCTGATTTTGTGACTGGCTGTGAAAGACGCTATGACTTGGCCCAAACGTGGCTACCGGATCGGATGCGTGAGGCTTCATTAGTCCGCTCGACTGATGATGCCTCGAAAGACTGACAAAATGCAGCGTTGTGATATATTTCACTTTTTTTCTTTACCCATCCATATTTCCTGTGGCGTTCACAAACGCCTGCCCTGAGTCAAAAGAGATCAGGACCTCGCACTTACTACTTACTTACTAAATGTGGATGTTTAACCGTGGCCTCCGAGACCAGCTCCGGTGCAACGCGGTGGAGTTAAGACGCCCGGCTACTGAAATGGAGCACCCGAGTTCGAACCCATCCGGTTCTAGTCCGATCTGATAGTTGTTTTGTTTGTTTGTTTGTTTGTTTGTTTGTTTGTTTGTGGTGTGTGTGTGTGTGTGTGTGTGCGTGTGTGTGTGTGTGTGCGTGCGTGTGTGTGTGTGTGTGTGTGTGTGTGTGTGTGTGTGTGCGTGCGTGCGTGCGTGCGTGCGTGCGTGTGTGCGTGTGTGCGTGTGTGCGTGTGTGTGTGTGTGTGTGTGTGTGTGTGTGTGTGTGTGTGTGTGTGTGTGTGTGTGTGTGTGTGTGTGTGTGTGTGTGTGTGTGTGTGTGTGTGTGTGTGTGTGTGTGTGTGTGTGTGTGTGTGTGTGTGTGTGTGTGTGTGTGTGTGTGTGTGTGTGTGTGTGTGTGTGTGTGTGTGTGTGTGTGTGTGTGTGTGTGTGTGTGTGTGTGTGTGTGTGTGTGTGTGTGTGTGTGTGTGTGTGTGTGTGTGTGTGTGTGTGTGTGTGTGTGTGTGTGTGTGTGTGTGTGTGTGTGTGTGTGTGTGTGTGTGTGTGTGTGTGTGTGTGTGTGTGTGTGTGTGTGTGTGTGTGTGTGTGTGTGTGTGTGTGTGTGTGTGTGTGTGTGTGTGTGTGTGTGTGTGTGTGTGTGTGTGTGTGTGTGTGTGTGTGTGTGTGTGTGTGTGTGTGTGTGTGTGTGTGTGTGTGTGTGTGTGTGTGTGTGTGTGTGTGTGTGTGTGTGTGTGTGTGTGTGTGTGTGTGTGTGTGTGTGTGTGTGTGTGTACGTGCGCGCGCGCGCTCGTGTCCACATATTTGTGACCTCACGAAGAGCATATCCAATCAGAACGACGCCATAAATAAGATCGGGCAAGGCTCTAGTGAGTGTACGAACGATTTCACAATAAAATTCATAAATAAATTCATTACACCACAAAGGGACTATATGTAATGTCTGAGTGACACGCAAATAAATGTGGAATCGCAGAGATCGAATTCAGCTATCAAAGGCATGTTGCGTGTTACACGGAACAGTGACACCAAAACGCAACATCCTCTGTCTCATGTGACGCATCCAGGGGCCACAGTGGTGTAACACAGCCGACTATCAAGTTCTATGCAGTTAAGAAAGCTCGTGCAAAACAAACTGAGAGTCTCCATTTTTAACGCACCATAGAAATAAGCACTTCCTTGACTTCAGCGCCGGGCGTCGAAAATAAAAGCGCTCTGAATTCCTGCTAGTTTTCTGCCAGAATCCATTAAATCATTCTTCACCGCCCTGTTCGTGGAAAAAGTGCCAGTTGAAGAAAGTGGTGGCGTTTGATTACGCTGTTGCATGTATAAAAAGGCGACTTTTAAAAGATTAATGGAGCACCAAGAGGCCAAAACTGGCCATTGAAACATCTGCGGGCCTGCTGTGCACACATTTGTCACATGTGACGCATCGGAAGATTGCGTTTTCTTGCCAGTGCTTCTTCTTAAATCATCTCTGCAGTTTGTGCTGTACACCTTACCCGTTTTGCCCAGTGCTCTGAAATGGGAACTTCTTCAAACTAAAATGTTACCAGAAAAACAACTTGAAGAAAAAAATTTTCAAATCTTCTAAAGAAGCACGGAGCTTTACAAGCACCTCTCAGTGCAGCGTGGTCGCTTTCTTTTATCGCTTCCCAAAAGTAACCAGTGGCCAGAGAGTACACATTTGTCTTCTACGTATTACATTTAAACTTTTTTCTTCTTTTCGGGTGCGATCTAGTGTTTTTAAAGCTCACTCTAAACATTGGCCAAAGTCCACTCTTTAGCTGTCGCTTTGATCTTGGCTGCCCTCATTGTACTGTATAAAAGATGCGGAGTCGTGAAGCCTTCCTTTTCAGCCGCGAAATTGCGGAGGGGGTTGTCGGGTGGCCCGACATTTCTAAAAGAGCGACCTGGTGCTTCATTTTGGTCACAATAGCGTCCAGAATCGATAGCCGGCGACATCAGCTCGAAAGCGGATTTTGCCGCGCGGTGAAAAGCGACTGTAAGACACGCGACCAAGAGCAAAACTGGTAGTGGACCGCAAAATGTGCGCGCAAGACCCTCCCTTGAACGAGATTGCAAGAACTAGGGCAAACAAGCACATGTGACACGACGCTACAGCCCATTCGACCGCTAAAGATGCGTCAGTCGTAAAAAACCCGCGAAGAAAACAAAACCGTCACTGAATAAAGCTGGGGGATCATCAGCGGTAACCTAAACGATCTTCGTTGATGACGCCCTCACTATGCTGCTTGTCTTGTTTTATGTTCTCTTTTTTTTTTTCGGCAGCTCCCAAACAGACCTCGGGACACGAGTCACTCGTAGGGTAATGAGCGCATGTGGCTAATTTACTGCCTTATTTAGCAACCGGATGATTAAGCCGCAGATGCGGCGCGGCTACGTCAGAGCGGCAACTAGTTCGAAGCCAGGATGCCACATAAACAAAACTGCGTTCAAGAAAGACGCATTTAAAAAACAGCCGGTTCGGCAGTCTACTACAAGCCGCAAAGCACCCTCTTCGCGCACTTGCAACGCGAACGGCACCCCCTCCGATCCCGTCCCGTCGATCAATCCGGGTCAAACATGAGCGCTCTCCATGAACACCATTGGCACTAATTTCGGACACGTCTTGCCTACTGCTGATGGAAACTTTGGTACTGTCCTTCGTATGTCGCGGTTGCGGACGAGCAAACGCAGAGCTTGCAAGTCCCGAAGTCAGCTGCTCTAACTGCTCTGATGAGACTTGACTGCCTTAACATTTTTATGTGTATCCTCGTCATTACTGGCTCCGAATGTACGTCCAAATAGGAGCCTCTCTAATCCGATGGGCTAGGGAGATAACGAAAAAATAAGCTACGACCGCTCCCATTCTGCCCCCGTTCGGTCCTCCTTTATCAGGTTAACTAACTGCCAAAATAATGTTGCTTGCGCAGGGTTTCTGGTAGCAAACGAAGAGCGTACAGGTGTAGGCTGAACGGCGGTAAGCCAACACGACCGCATTTTCATGTTATCTCCTACACCTCACCCCTATTCTCGTTTCCTAGACAACGCAGCCAGGATGGTAGTGTCTGCCTGCCATGCTGGATTAGGAGCTCGGAAGTAATTTTTTTCCTGTGAACGTTGTACTCGTTTAGTCACGCTGCCTTCGCCCTCCAAGTGCTTCCGCGTTATCGCTGTTTCCCGTTTGATGGCCACAAGGTATGGCTTCGTCGCTAAGTGCTCAAGCGGAAAGAATAAAAACACATTCTTTTCGAGTGTAACACTGAAATCAGCTCCCCCCATCAATAAGCAGACAAGATATGATCCTGATGAAAATGAATGATCCGTCTTGTGCACTGAAAACGAATGGAGACTCCGATTGATTCAATATCTGGTCTACGATGTAAAAATTTTAATATCGATTTCTAAATGTGCACGTGCACACAGTGAGTTAGATTCGGCGATGTACCTCTGGGGTTGAGCGGAGACCTAGCTCCAACCTTTATCATTACCGCCTTACAATTTTGACACGGCAAAAATAGAGGAGTACACAACCGCCAGCGCTTAACTTGCATGTGCATGTGTTTTTAACTTTTCCTTGCGTCTGAAATTTACGGCACTGAGAAAATGTATTCGGGCGACAGCCACAAACTAGCCGATAATTCTGCTTTAATAAAGAATTTGTTACAAGGGAACATCAGTGCAAATAATGAGGTTGTCCACATTAGAGCCCGCAGAAATGTGCTCCTTCCGAAGAATATCCCATAGGCATCCTGCTATGAAGGACCACAGATTCTTGGGAATAATCATTGACTGCAGTGTGCCATGGTCGAAACATGTCAATATGCTGAAGAAAAAGTTTACCAATTTTTGCCACGTTATTCCCTTTATAGCGGGCATCTATCTAGCGCAGCCAAACTGAGCGCGCCTTACTACAACTTTACAAGACTCCGTCCGTAGGATACATTCGAGACAGTCACTCTCTAATCTGAGCACTTCCTCTCTGCGGAGTTTAAAACGCGTATGAACGCAGGCGCTCAAGATATGTCTTGGTCAGGCATAATGCAACTCTAATTAAGGCACAGTTGAAGAGACACGTGTCCGCCTAATATCGATATGGTAGTAACACGAACCATTTCGTGTATATTTACGCCTACTTACACGACACTTATCACCCAGTAGTAAAGATTACCGGACGAACAACAGTTTTTCCACTTCAATCCCTTGCCTTCAATCACGAATACCATCAGGCCATGTCATCCCATATCACCCCCGCACAACCATCACGGATGATCACTTGACCTTCGTGTGCCTGGATGTTTCCGGGATACTAAAGAAATCGGTGGTACCATTTAGTGAACTCAAGCGACCTACTTTGGCGTACGTCTGGTCAGACAACTTTCCAGTTCGTTTAGGAGATAAATATACGTAAACTGTTGCTAAACAGGCGTCCATTCGATAAGCGATTTGCCACATCTGTAGGGAACGACCTCAGAAATGGTGCATATACGCAAATCAAAGCCTGGTTTACAAATATTGGTAAGTATTCTACGGCACACCGCATACTAGTCTCTTATATTAAACACCACTACATCTGTTCGCGCCCAAGGCCCCAGGATCCCTCAGTTGATCCTGCTCACTGCGAGCTCGATGGAAATGAGCAGGCACATACCAAAGCAAACAGTGCTTTCAACAGCAGCCTCCTGACAAGTGTGCCATTTTCAAGACCGTATAACTTTCCTTTTTACCAATTGTATGAAGAGTCCGACGGTAGCTTACTGGGCCTAACCAAACTCCGGAAACGTTCGTCTAAAATGGCTATATCAAACAGTGCAATTTTCTGCTCACGTGGAATTACACGCTACATGCGTGCTTGCTCCACAGACTACGGTAAAGGCGTTAAAGGTGGCTTTCACGCGCAAGTACTTATATTTAATTGAACAGGTGGGCTCCACGTGATGTTACACTTGCGGTATACGAAATATGTGGAGCATGTTTTATTGGCGTCCTCAGTGTGCGCAGAAGATAACTCGTTTTCTTGAACCGTTTGGACTACAGGCCTCCCTGAGTACTTACTGCAGGGGAGAAAAAATAAAAACTGTACAGACAGTGTTTTTTACCGCTTCTTGAGTAGCACGGGACTCGACACGCGATTGGGATGAAAGTTCCCCTGCCTGTATATATTTTCGTAGCTTTTATAACAGCATCTTCATCCATCACAAACTTCCAGTCCCCTTCCCTCGTGCAGAGTAGCAGGTCAGATCTTCAAATTCCTGGCCGACCTCACTGCTTTTTCGTGCAATATAATCATCTATCTCTCTGCGATGAAGGATTCCGTGTCAAGCACAGCGCCCTGACATGCATCACGGCGAGAGAACGATCATTTTTTCATGCGCACTTATGCTTTCTCACGGCGGCTGCTAAGTGCTTGCACTCATGTAAGCTCCCGCGCACTGACAAGCCACACGTTCATGCGTCAATTAATCGGGCTACGCCGACAGCGCTTTGACCAATAATCTTATCTGTCAAACGCATATGCTTCTGATCGTCCAGATCATAATATCGCATTTGTCGCGTTCGAAGGAGCGGCAGCAACAGTTTGCGGCCATGCTGGTTGGCTCGTTAACGGTGCTTAGCGTCCCAAACTAACTCGGACAATGAAACACGCTGTAGTGGAGGGCTCTGGAAATTTCTACCACCTGGAGTTCTTGACGTGCACTGACGTCACGCAGCACACGAGCGCCTAGATTTTCGCCTCCATCGAAAAGCGGCAGCCGCAGCTGGGATTCTATCCCGTATTCTTGTAACACAGATGTCGAGTGCTCTGACCACTGCACGACCGCGGCGGAGTTTGTAGGTATGCAGTGAGGGGTTGCAGCACCGAGTAAAGGTTACATGTCTTCTTCTTTCTTCACCTCGGCTCTTCGAGGTGCAGGTCGACTTTGCGGGGGACGCGTAGTTAACACAGAGAGAAGAAGCGATAGTGTCGGAGCAATAGACGAACCTGAACTTCAAATAACTCTAACAACAATAATACAGAAGCGTGTATACAAAACAATAGCATCGACTCCACTTTCAGTTACAACTGGCTCAAATCTATGCGCACCTCTATAAGCTGGCATAGTATACACAACACACGAGCTCACAGCTTTCTTGTCACCACTTATTCAAAGCCGCGGTCTGCCTGCTTCCTCTATCCAAAAAAAAAAACAGCGCGAACAAACGGGGATGAAAGGAAAAAATCACAGGAACAGCGCTTGTTCCTGTGATTTTTTCCTTTCGTCCCTGTTTGTTCGCGCTGCTTTTTTTTTTTTTTTTTTTTTTGATAATGTATCACCAACTCGCCCGCTTAACTATCATGCTGCTTCCTCTGATGAAAGCTGATCCAGAACCTACAATGACGGCCCGACAAGCTCCTAAATAATTTACGTTCTAAATTTCCAGACAGAATCCGCGCGCTGAGAGTGAGCGAAAGCACCGCGGGGCAAACGATCTTTATATCCCGCTGTGCCCTTCATATGTGGTGCGCTAGAATGTTCTCGAATTTTCGGGATCCCGCTGTGCACGCGCGCCGCATTTGCAGAGGCGAGATAAGAGAGAAGAGCCGAGCCAGTGCACTGGCATGCGGATGCGGACGCTTGTGCCTTCTCGCTCATTTCAGAAATTTCCCGTGGCTTCTTCGCTGCGAAGCACTGTAAAAAAATTAAAAAATAAATAAAAATTATCTTTAAACGTGCCAGTGAAACTATATGTCAGCTGCCTGGACCACAGATTATAGCGGCGCATCTTGAGCCTGATACAACACTTCACCGCATATATATATATATATATATATAAACGTTAAAGCCCCGCTTTCAACATTATTGCGCCCCTCGGATACAACGTGTTTACTTGAGATGAAAGCCAGGCTTGAGGAAGCACACGACCTATTATTGTTAGCATTGATCGTACACTAATGCGACCGATCGGCAGCCAAAGGCATGCCTTCTGTGTCTTTTCCTCCCGTTTCCCTCTTACGCTAGTTTTGGCAGCGCTAGAGGCATAGAATCCGTTGTTTCGTTTTTACTTTAATCTCTTCATACTTCCAGAATGATTTTGAGAACTAGATAGTAAGTTACTTTAGTGCTGATAGAGGAGCAGAGTCATTATCGACTAATGGTCCCAAATATTGCTGCTGCATGAAGCTCTGGAAGAATTTTTTTACCAAGTGAACATTCGTTTTTTTTTTGTTTTTTTTACTATAGTTGACACTGCGTTTCAGGTTGTCATGTGCATAAATTTAGCTGGCACTGGTGAACTTGTTAGTCAGACAATTCTGTCCGAGTCAACGCGGATGACCCGAGAAAAGGAGAATATAGGAGGTACAACGTTTTTTTTTGTACAGTTTTTTGAAGAACACCACACGTTCTGCTCTCGTTATTAATAACTTCTGTTTTATTTGTGCTCGATTTTTACCGTCTCGCAAACCCAGCGCTTCCAATAACTTATACCGAAGGTTTACTAACGAGGTTCTTATCGCACGCACGTTAGTCAGGTATTCTTGGCGACGGTTTATGGTGCTGTCCAGCTTGTTCATATTTTATAATTACTTGCAATGTGCCCCCGATTGAAAATGAGGCTTTTAACTACAAGAGGTCAGTGAAGAGTGCCCATTGTGGAAATGCATAGAACATCGGGAGAAGGATTAAAGCATGACTTCTCTGGGGTTATGCTTTCATGTTGCCTGTCTTTTCAGCTCCAAACAAATTAAAGCCAAGAATGCGTCACTCGAGTACAATAATAGCGACTGCAGCTATGCCTTAGTTTCTTGGCACTCTCTTGTCTGGTATCTAAAACATACACAAAGTCGGTTTATTCGGCCTAATTAGTATGTTGCTGAAAGATTCACGGTGTACAAAGTGCACTGGATGGCCGTTAAAATTTCAGTCCCATTTTTGTATTTGCAACCTCCATAAATCCTCCTCGGAACATCTGTTAAGGTAAATAAAATTCTTCGCAAATAATAGCCTGCTTCAAACTTCCAACAGAGCGCAAATTATCTGGTCTGGAGGGCAATACATCCAATCGTTCTTGCTGTACAAAACCAGGCGGCTTTGCTTTACTCCGTTACACTCATTGAACCGTCTATATAAAATTGATCATTAAATTTTATGTTATTGATAAGGCACCGACGGACCACAGGCGCAACAAAAGAAACATTGATAGCGCTAATAAACCAGTCATGCGTTGGGACAGTTCTTCCATCAAAAAGCAGACGAATGAGAGTGGTGAAGAAACTTTTCTGTCTCCACCGAATGTAAATACATTATGTTCATTCGTCTGTGACAAGGCATAAATATCAAAATAAGGACCGTACTTTGTGCAGCAACTTGAAGCTTCGTGAAAAGGGCGAAATGCAATTCCTCGAAGTAACGAAATACCTTTAATGGCGAAACTGTTTAAATCGCTTTGTTCGGGACCTCGTTTTGTTAGTTAAAATGCTTTTCCGCATTACACTGACTTCCGCAGCGACTACAGTGAAACCTGATTATGTTCAGTTTGGTAGTAAGCTCCTTCTGACTCAACAAAGCACCAGTACTTGCCGTATTTAGGACCAACTCAAAAACGTGCGAAAAAATTCCCTGCTTTACTGATATCGTGCATCACCAGAGAAGCCACAGATTGCGCGTCAACCACTCTGGAGCCCGCATCACAAGGCTGTGTCCAGGTAATGATGATTCATTACAAACCATACTTCTGTACTCTGCCCCGTAACGACATGCAAAAGTGTGACAGCCGATCCGCAGGGCTGTCACCCCTCTTCAGTGCTAGCAGTCATGTAGATTCACACCCCGATTCGATGAAGATGGCTCCGCATTTCTCGCCACTGCATAGTTCTGTATTTCAAGGAAACCTAAAGTGTACACACTTCGCTGTTGCAGGCACTCCAGAGAAAGAAAGCTGAAAGATAAAAAGAAGGAAAGACAGGACGCTGTGAGCTGTAAGCACAACACCGGAGTTCCAAAGCGCACGTGAGAGCGCCAGCTGCCTTCAACGAGGACCCGAGGGCCAAATCAAATTGATATTGATTGACTAAGCAGAGAACAGGAGCCTCGCCTCCTAAGCCCCGGCTTGAAACTTAATTCTGTTTTCTTCGCTCAAAAGCAAGGCTCCATCGGCAAGTCAATTACTGCCGGATTAAAGGATGGAAGATCAACAAAAGTTTGCTCCTTTACCAAATCTGAAAAACGAGCCAGGACACTTGGATAAAATCGACTGCGTCTTCTTCACTATATCTGCGAGCCTTTAGGTGACCATCATCTGTACAACCTTTATGCTTTGATTATACCATCACCATCACAACTCTTAAAATATACTGTGCCTTAAATAAATCGAAACTTTTTATATGAAGTTCCGCGTTTAGAGTCATTAACAACTTTGTGCCGCGAGCCCCGAGAACGGTAAACTTTTTCTGTCGTCCTCTGAAGCTTGTCAAGGCATTTCTTTTAGTGCTAAAGAACTACGCCGTACCAGAAATGACCCCTGAGAATACCTTAAACACTTTTGGAATAAGTACAGTATTCTGCCCCCAAACACTCCTGCGTTACTGGTGCCTTCTCTACAACGGTGCGCGGATTTTCTTAGCCTCGTTAACTGTTTGTAGTCTTTCACCA
This sequence comes from Amblyomma maculatum, assembly GCF_055883805.1. Lineage (NCBI taxonomy): Eukaryota > Metazoa > Arthropoda > Arachnida > Ixodida > Ixodidae > Amblyomma > Amblyomma maculatum. The sequence continues at coordinate 23,531,658 of NC_139349.1, read as the reverse complement.
AATACTCATACTTCTTAATTACCAGAGCTTCCGATTTCTGCATAGCCCTGTCGGCGTGAATGTTCTCTACACATTCACACCCATGCCTTTCCTTTTACCTGCATGGTATTGTGTACCACCTCAGGCGCAGGAGAAGTAGGAAAAGTATTTCGTTTGCTTCCAGCCACCGTGGCAGAGATTCTCTCCCGCATACTTGGGTCAAACGAGTAATCCGCATTGCGACAACTGCGGCGCGATTGAAACTGATGAACATGCCTCGCTTGAGTGCCCTGCATATGCTGCAAGCATGGAGCAGCTTTTTAGGTCCCTTAGCCTACCTACAGGCTACAACAGCATGCAATTATGTTCCTGATTGCGCATTTAAAAGACATTATATACCTTGACAAGCTATAATTTGACCTTGCATGTCAACTTCATGCATATTTCACGTTATGAACGTTAAGCCAGTTTGTCGAACTACGCATTTCGTAACTTCATTTCTTTTATTCGTAATTTCATAGTTTAACTTTACTCGACGATGGTCCTCACTGCTCAGTTAATGTCCGCATTGTATCTACCCATACGTTTATACCATTTGTTTACCGCACCTCTTTCGTTCTGTGTCTCTCTCGTCCGTTCCCTTTTCTACAGAAAGTATGTAGCACGACAGCAGTTTGGGCGAGTCGGTTATGCATTTTTTATTTATTAATTTATTTATTAATACTGCAATCCCAGGAAGGGATTTTCGCAGGGTGAGCATACAGAAAATAGGTAAGTACAAATAATAAGAAAAAAAAAGTACAAAGGCCACAAATTAATAATAAGCAACAAAACACATCAACAAAAATGAAAGGCTCAATGACGTAACACAACAAAAAAATACACTAAGGTTTGGGGCATATAAATACACTACTATCAAGTCATCAGTGGACATGGTCAACAGGGAATTAATTTAATGAAGAAAGAGCACCAGAACGATCACAATATTAAATTCAGTTCAAAAATGGGAACCGGGAATGCATGACAGAGGACATTATTGTGCACTGAGGTTGCCGATGAATGATGTTACAGATAGCTGTAAGACTTCGTCGTTAGTAAGTTGATTCCACTCCGTTACTGTTCGCGGAAAAAAAGAATATTTAAAGCAGTTATTACGCTGGGTGAAAGGGGTGATTGTAAGATTGTGACGTTGTCTTGTAGAATAACCTGAAGAGAAAGATATTAGCCCATCAATGTTAATTTTAAAATGACCTTTGACCAATTGGTATAAGAACTTTAGTCGAGAAACGCGATTCCTTTCGGTTATAGATATTAAAGCAGCCCTGTTTAAGAGGTCACTTACTGATGTGCGTCCATAGCTATTGTAAACAAAACGTACTGCTTTCTTTGTATTTTTTCAATTTTATTTACGTTTGTTTTGGTGAATGGATCCCAAATGATTGCCGCATAATCTAATATTGGTATAAAACAGGGCGAAGACACGGGACAAAGAAGAGAAAAAACACACAGCGCCGTGTGTGTCTTTCCCTTCTTCTTCATCCCGTGTCTTCGCGCTATTTTATATGAAAACGTCTATTGCACGTTAGCAAATTCTAAACGCCAGTTATATTCTCTTTTTTTTTCATTAAAGGGAGACTCTTTCTCCCTCTCTCTAACCAATGCTCCCCCACGGCAGGCCTTTATTTCTTAACAGGTCGATTTGTTCACTATATTTCAGCGGAGACTCCTGTTCGCGCATAATTCTGCTTATATGATTGTTCTTTTGCGCGTACCTTAATGACATGCTAGTTACAAAGCTGTGCATTTCTGTTCCATTTAGTGCTATTGTGCTATTCTGTACTGGTACAAAAGTAGTTGTCCCGAAAATGTACCGAACCAAGTGCCTCCAATGAAGTAGCCCCAACGCTGCCTTTTTTTTTTTTTTTTTGACAAGCATTATTTATTATCAGATGGGTATGTGATGAAGGAAGTAATAAATGATTAAATTATGGAAATATGTTTGCTGATTTTGTAAAGTGCAGGAGTAAGTGGTCTCTGTGCTCAGGCAACAAATGAAGCAGGATCTCTCGGCGAAAGAGCCGCTACCGTCAAATGCCGGACCTTGTAGGTTTCACTGCTAGGCAGTCCCAGAGCAAGTGGCGAATGTCGATTTCAATATTTTTAGCATTTGTATATATCTGACATCCTGGGCGGGGATTTAAGTGTCTTAAGAAGTAAGCCTTTTTATTCGGCAAAAAAAAAAAAAAAAAGATAACGAATTAAAAAAAAAAAAAAAACAGCCTGTGGCAGGTTGCTCATTGCGCACTGAGCGCCGCGATTACAGCGCTTTCATCTGCGACTGGCAAAACCCTTGCCAGATTACTGCCTCCTTCATATGCTCGCAACAAAGCTTTGCGTGGCTCTGATGCGCGTCAGAGGCTGTAGCTTACCCGCCGGGGAGGCGCGCTCTACGCAGCCGTTGAAGCTTATCTCGCAGCAATCGACCTAATTAAACTATCTCGCGAACAGCGAAAAAGGGTTGAATTTGGCAACGTTTTCCCGAATCGCAGAAGAGAGCGCTGTGATCGTGGAGCATTCGGCCGCAATGAGCGCACGCACTCTTATGTGGTATTTTTTTCAAGATTTGTTATCGTTTATCTTTGCCAATGGAAATGGTTCTGCAAAGGTTACCTCGTTGGAAATGCTATTTATGCAATTTTTGTGGCCCTCGAAATATTCCTATTGGCATCTTTGTGTTTATAGCTAATTTATAAAAGCGATGATTCAATTTCGGCCAAATATTCCAATACGTTGGACGAAAAGACAACACACAAATGGATAGTTCTGATGGCTTCCTAACAACATCCATTTTATTTGAATTTAAAAGAACGCATGGCTTCTTTTTTTAGCTTAGTTCATCGTAGTTGGGATGCCCCGTGTATGTCCGTAACATATATTCACTATTTAGCAAGGATAAATCCCTGAGTCGAGTGTATAATGGCCAAAAGTTTGTAGGATTCAGATCCGCGGGTTCCTGTAGTGCATTGGTAGAGAGTTTGGTGGTGTTTGCCAAAGATTCATTTCATTCTATTGTGCTCCGAGAACCGTTGTGCGTAACTGTACAGCCTCTCACCGAAGAATATGGACCACGCTTATACGGTCAGAACGCCTTCTTACGCGTTACATGCAGTGAAAATTAATAGATGTTTCATGCGTGTATACGAGTAATGTTTTCTTTCGTCCTCGCAGCCATAGTAATCTATAGCACTTCTGTCTCTGTTACATAACATAACAAAAGTGTTCCGATGCAAAAGCGCGCTCAGTATTATCCTCCCCGCGAATGTACAGTACACACTGCTTTGTGTTTTGCACCCCTTGTTTATGACTGCGCCTCGCAGCTTTACATGCCTTGTTGGTTTGGTTTTTGGGATTTAACGTCCCAAAGCGACTCAGGCTATGAGAGACGTTTTGCATGCTTTATTGCGGTGCTTGCGAAGCCGGGAACAAAGCAGTTTCTTATTGCTGCCTCTGTCTGCACTGCTGCACCAGATATCAGTACGAACTCGCTTGTCTCAAACTTCAAACTTGTCTCAAACGTCTCAAAATTCAGGCGTGGCATTGTTCAGCACGAAAGAACGAGGATCCAAGAAAGACTTTCAACACGGTTAGAGGCACTGTCTTATCTTTCCTGTTAAACTATGCAACGGCTGTATTTTATACCAGTTGTGAACGACAGACTAATCCGAATACAAACTATACGTAAGAAGAACTAGATTAAACAATTCGAAAATAAAAAATAAAGAAAAAGCACCTAATACAGGAAGCGTTCCAGTAACATTTTAAAGGAGCACCCACATGTTTTACCGACTGCAACACTCCGATTTTAAGCTACCGTCCTTCCGAATCATTTTTCACCTAATGTTTTTTGTATGCAAGCAAATTCGTCGCTTAAGACACTCTACTGCGATCCATCGATCATCATATATTTTACGTCTATAGCGTTGCTCGCAAAAATATTGCGTTTTTTTTTTTTTTTATAAACGAAAAATGTCTAGCAGCACTCAACCTACGTTTATGCGCGGAATAAAAATTAACTGTTAACTACTATGAGTGCGTACAGGAAATAAAGAAATTGGGAAGATATAGAACAATAAAGGGGCAAGATCAACGCATGATAAAAAAAAAAACATTAAGACGAAGCCAAGGTATTTTGCGACGTATTCGTGCGCAGAGTCTCCACGGCATCTTTGTTCTTCAGTTCCACCCAGTACTTACCAGCATGCATTTACCAAAGAAACGCACGAAAAAGACAAAAGGCACGACAGGAGCTTGACGTCCGGAAAATAACGACGGCAGCCGGAGCGGCCCTTTCGGACACCCAAGCAATGAAGCGGAAGGCCCCATTCTTCCGCTTTCAGTTTTGAGCGCGAGGCGCGGCAGTCCCTTCTTGCCGCCTCGGTGACAGCGAAGATCCAGCTTCCCAACAAAGCGAGGGGCAACGAGCCGAAGAAAGCGGTAGAGGCCCAGAAAGGTGAGCGCCAGAGATAAAAAGCAGTGACAATGTACAGCAATGAACAGCAAGAGCAATGAACAGCAAGAGCAAAGGCTCGCCACGAACGGCTTGTAAGTTTTATTTTTTAAGAAACCGTCGTCAAGTTCTTCGCAGGCGGTTCATTTTCAAAACCCTTCCTGTGTCGGCTAGGAACTACAGATCATTTGTCAAATAAGGACAAGCTAGCTTTCAGTCATGTCGCTTTGCACTTTAAGATTCATACCAGACACGGCACATTCACGTTGTGCTAGAGTTGAATCCCTATTCAAAGTTCTTTGTCACTTTTTCGGCGTCAAAATCTGAGAATGGCACGATGTCACGGCTGCGCTTCGTGCCTTAACTCTCCCGTTTTAGTTGAGTTCTTTTGCCTATAATTTGCACTTTTGCCACAACAGTTGTCAAAACCGCATTTTATTTTTTTCCGCCTCTACAAATCCTCTACTTGACACTCGTGCTTTGGTGGCGACTTTTAAAAGATACAAATTGCTACTCCCTGTGCAAAGCACTATAGTGCAGAGTAGGCAGTACACAGCAAGCCTTTTCCGCTTAACATAGAAAACGAATAACGGTATGACATACAGAGAGATCCAACTTTTTTTTTTTTGTATTTGAGGGGTTTCCCTTTATCCTGTAACTAGCCTGTAACTAGCGCTGACACATTCCTTGGAGTCCCTGTTGAAGTCACGTCAGTAAAAGACAGCCTGACTTCTCGAAGCTTTCATCACCTGTTGTTCCATAGCTAAAATACGCATACTCTAGTAGAGGCCTAAACGTACCAGCGCGTCGACAGGGCACTATTGATAGCAAACAAAAGCAATAAAACCAATAAGAGCCTTTTCGGGGCTATTTTATTATTACCAAATTGACGAAAAAAACTGCATTAAACAACGTGGACCTCAAGAAGACACACGGATGTACAAAAAAACAATCAGAAGTGTGTTCCTCTCGTCAATGCTCTTTCGCGCAGTTTTTTTTTTTTTTTTTTTCAGCAATGATATCTAAAAATCCTAGCCGGTATTGCAAGAGTGCCCGAATGGTGTTAGCTGCAAAACAAAGAAGTGCGTAGGAAGGTAGCGGAAATTCTGATATAACGAATTCAACGCCAGCTCGCATAACAATTGAAACAATGGGACGACTTCACACACGCGGCACTTGAAGCGCCTAATTCGTGCTTCAGACACAACGTGGAGAAGCAGCGGGTTGGAAAAGCTTCGTAAGGATCAACGTTAAGCTGTTCGATTAACGAACCTTCTGAGAGTGACAAATTCGATTCTCAGATAAGTAAATACATGCCGAAGAGTCTTAGAAGCACCACTTTATGCCTTTGCGAAGGCGGCAATGATGCCATTGTTTTTCGCTCGCCCCTGAGAGCACCAATATACATCAATTAGGCAGTTCACGGTGAACCTCCTTTTTATTTAGTTTTCACTGAGGTCCGAAGATGCGTCACTGCGTCAATTGAAACTTAAGGAAATATCCCGAATAAAATCGCAGCCACCCATTTGTAGTCGGGAACAATTAACTTCCTCTGGATATGCTGTGGAAGTTACGGGCCCGAGACGCCAGATTCCACAAGAGTGCTGTTTTCGCAGGGTCAGTAAACAGGCACTGCGAGTTCCTAGTTCCAACTGCATTACCGCGGAGTGCTGTCCGCGAAATTTTATTTCCGACACCGTGCTACTCCGGTCGAAGTAACGTGCAGGATATTTCCTGAAGTTTCTCTGAGATAGAAGCCAGAACTCTCGAATTTTTTTCTTTCTGAACGGTTTGTATCCTTGTCGGCTCTCGTTATTAGATGTATAGGAGCCATAACCACGCAGTTTGCGTAGTTCACAAGGGCCTGCAGGCTATCCGTTCAGAATGCGTTTTTTTATTCATTTACAAAGACAAAGACGCTTTCCTGGATGTTAGCTTCGCTGGGCTGTTCACTGTGCTGCTCTACAAGGTGGCTTTTAAAGCATTCAGTCCACATAAGTACTGGTTGACTGACACATATTGCGCCATTGCTCATTGCTATTTTGCAATCTACTTAAGAGTTCCTTGGACTGCCAGAAGATCAAATCAGTCGATATTGTCAACCATAAACCCTGACTGCTCATTGGAGGGTCAAATTCTAAAGTTAAAGCTCAGCTACTTTGGTCATCTGATGAGAAGAGAGGAGTCGCTGGAGAAAGATTTGATGTTGGGAAAGGTTGAGGGTCGCCGGAGAAGGGGTAGGCAGCGAACGCGATGGTTAGATGGCATTCTCGAGGCATTGCAGATGAAGCTATGTGATGTTAAGAAGATAGTGAGAGACCGGAAAGCGTGGCGTGACATGGTCCATAGGGTCACGAAGAGTCGGACACGACTGAACGCCTGAACTGAACTGGGCCTAAGCGCTTTATATTAAGGCTTGTGAGCGCCCTAGTGTTGGTTCTGCGGCTTTAAAACGCAGATAGTGCGGCAAGAGCACCATTCCAGCCCGCGAATATCAAATGTAAAGGATGCAAGGAACAAGTGCGGCGACATTCTACACCCCGTGATAGTGCAAACCAGTGGAGGTCCAAAAGGGGGAGGGGACGGACGCCCCCTTCATCCTAAGACTTTGCGAATCTATCTGAATGCCCCTTTCACGGAGCATGTGGAAATAATTTCTCATCAGTCATTTTTCGCAGCAAAATAAAGAGAGACGTCCGAAGCAGCACACTCGACGGAAGCCGCTAGAGCCAAGGTTAGGCCTGAACGGTAATACGCAAGTCTGACATAATCAAGCCAACTAGGTTAACTGGCTCAGAAGATCGAAAAAGGCGATATATTAAGAACATTAGCTAGGTCGTTTACATTTAGCTTACAGTCACTTTTAATCTTCATGGCTGGTGCTGTGATTAAAGTTGTAATAGTGTAAGATAAATATCAATTTTTGTATATGAATATTGGTCATATAAACGTTAATATTCAAAGCAACTTATGGCAAAACAACTGTTCCGTTCATAACCTATTTGTTGGTACCATAAAACCCAAAACCTGAACGAATAGAAAGCAAAAATAATAAGTAATAAAAGTACAAAAATAATAACTGAACAACATTTTGATTTATTTTTTTTTTTTTGGGGGGGGGGGGATAAAAGGAACTTTGTCCACCCCACCGACCGCAACCAATTTATGTAACCACCACTGGCTAAAACTCGTCGTTGCAACCTTCAAAGCGAAGCATCAAAGCGAAGAGCAGTCGCAACACGAAAGCAAAATAAATTTATTACATTTGCGTTGCTAGTGCGTCGACCGCTGCAAAAAATCAGCGCACACGCCCCAAAAGACTCTGCATTTATAGCAACCAAGCTGAGATTCTCCAGTGGAAAGCAACTCACTATAGTAGCCCCGACTCGTGGTTTGGAACGGAGTCATTCCATACGTGTGAATAGACCTCCACTGGGATTCCGTTCATTTCGCATGTTGCCTGAATGGCCCGAGGTTCGGTAAGGCGCCTCATATTTCATACCATGCCGCCAGCGAGCCGAACCCCTAATGTCGCGTGCATGCAGAGGAGTCCCTTTTTGCGGTGTGTCACGTCACGTGCTTATTTCTTTGCAGGAGGTAATCCTAGCCTGTTGCGGATGAACTGGAGGGCAAGCTCTTGTATTTGATCAATCCACTTGGTCATATCCGAGGCGCTGACGGTTACTTGGTCGCCCTTAATGCGGTCCACAATGGTCGTGCACACCACAGCGCCTGCGCGCGCCAAGAGAGAAGAATTTGACGCTGATGTAACAACGATGAAGGTTAACATTTCCTAGAAAGACGCCGTACATGTACTAATGGGCGACTTCAATGCCAAGGTAGGGAAAAAACAGGCAGGAGACAAGGCAGTAGGTGACTATGGCATTGGTTCTAGGAACAGCAGGGGGAAGTTACTAGTTGAGTTTGCAAGCGAAATAACTTACGAATCATGAATACCTTCTTCAGCAAACGGAAGAACCGGAAATGGACATGGAAAAGTCTTAACGGAGAGACTAAAAATGAAATCGACTTCATAATGTGTTCAACCCCCGCAATTATACAAGATGTAGAGGTAATCGGGAAAGTGCGATGCAGTGACCACAGGATGGTGAGGTCCCGAATTAGCCTAAATCTGAAGAAGGAACGCGACAGATTAGTAAGAAAGAAACCCGTCAACGAATTAGCGGTGAGGGAGAGCGCAGAAGAGTTTATGATCTCGCTACAGAATAGGTATTCAGCTCTGAGGATGGCGGCATTACCCTAGAGGCAAGGAACAATAATTTCAGAGATATCATTACTGAGTGCGCGGTAGAAGTAGGCGGTAGGATAGCTAGAGAGGATACCGGTAAGCTGTCTAAGGAGACGAAAGATTTGATTAAGAAACGCCAGAGTATGAAAGCTTCCAATCCAACAGACCAGATCGAATTGACCGAGATATCAAAGCTAATCAATAAGCGCAAGGTGGCCGATATAAGGAAGTATAACATGGAGAAAATTGAGCATGCTGTAAAGAACGGGGGAAGCCTTACAGCAGTAAAAAAGAAATTGGGCATAGGCAAAAACCAGATGTATGCGGTAAGGGACAAGGCGGGCAACGTCATCACTAATATGGAAAAGATAGTCAAAGTAGCCGAGGAGTTCTATACAGATCTCTGCAGTAGCCAAAGTAGTCAGGACCGTAATGAGATTGGCGGTAGGGAAAAACAGTCAGACGTTTCACCAGTGACGAAGGACGAGGTCAAGAAAGCACTAGAAACTATGAAAAGGGGGAAATCAGCTGGAGAGGATCAGATAACTACAGATTTGCTGAAACGGGGGGGATATCGTGCTAGAAAAACTGGCCACCCTGTATACGCAGTGCCTGGTGTCATCGACGGTACCGGAACCATGGAAGAATGCAAACATTATCCTTATTCATAAAAAAGGGGACTCTAAGGACCTTAAAAATTACAGACCAATCAGCTTACTGTCTGTTACGTATAAGGTATTTACTAAGGTAATCGCTAATAGAATCAGGACAACCTTACACTGCAATCAAGCAAGGGATCAAGCAGGGTTTCGGAAACGGTACTCTACTATCGATCATATCCATACCATCAATCAGGTGATAGAAAAATGCTCGGAATATAACCAGCCCTTATACATAGCATTCATTGATTACGAGAAAGCATTTGACTCAGTTGAAACCTCGGCGGTGATGCAGGCATTGCGAAATCAGGGGGTAGACAAGCCATACGTGAAATTGCTGGAAGATATATTTAGTGGGTGCACAGCAACTACAGTTCTGCATAAGGAAAGTAACAAAATTCCCATAAAAAAAGGTGTTAGGCAAGGAGACACAATCTCCCCGGTACTATTCACAGCTTGTTTAGAGAAAGTATTCAGAGACTTGGAATGGGAGCAGTTAGGCATAAGGGTAGATGGAGAATACCTCAGTAATCTGCGATTTGCTGATGACATTGCCTTGCTAAGCAACTCGGGGGATGAACTTCAAATAATGATTGATGACCTAGTCAGGAAAAGTAGAAAGGTAGGCTTGAAAATCAATATGCAGAAGACTAAGGTAATGTTAACAGCCTCGGGAAGGAACAGCAGTTTACATTAGGCAGCGAAATACTGGAAGTAGTAGGCGAATATGTCTACTTAGGACAGGTAGTAACCACAGATCCGGACCATGAAAAGGAAATAACAAGAAGAATAAGATTGGGATGGAGCGCATTTGGCAAGCACTCGCAGATTATGACTAGCAGCTTACCGGTATCGCTCAAGAGGAAAGTATCATCATCATCATCATCAGCCTGATTATACCCACTGCAGGGCGAAGGCCTCTCCCATATCTCTCCACTTAACCCGGTTCTGTGCTAGCTGCATCCACTTGACCCCTGCGAACTTCTTAATCTCATCCGCCCACCTAACTTTCTGCCGCCCCCTGCTACGCTTTCCTTCCCTTGGAATCCAGTTTGTTACCCTCAGCGACCATCGGTTATCCTCTCTTCGCACTACATGTCCTGCCCATGTCCATTTCTTCTTCTTAATTTCCACTAGAATGTCGTTAACTTGAGTTATTTCTCTGACCCACTCTGCACGCTTTCTATCTCTTAATGTTACCCCTACCATTTTTCGTTCCATAGCCCTCTGGGTTGTCCTCAACTTAAGTAGAACTCTCTTGGTTAGCCTCCACGTTTCAGCCCCATAGGTGAGTACAGGCAAGATGCAACTGTTGTATACTTTCCTCTTGAGCGATACCGGTAAGCTGCTAGTCATAATCTGCGAGGAAAGTATACAACAGTTGAATCTTGCCTGTACTCACCTATGGGGCTGAAACATGGAGGCTACCCAAGAGAGTTCTACTTAAGTTGAGGACAACCCAGAGGGCTATGGAACAAAAAATGGTAGGGGTAACATTAAGAGATAGAAAGCGTGCAGAGTGGGTCAGAGAAATAACTCAAGTTACCGACATTCTAGTAGAAATTAAGAAGAAGAAATGGACATGGGCAGGACATGTAGTGCGAAGAGAGGATAACCGATGGTCGCTGAGGGTAACAAACTGGATTACAAGGGAAGGAAAGCGTAGCAGGGGGCGGCAGAAAGTTAGGTGGGCGGATGAGAAGTTCGCAGGGGTCAAGTGGATGCAGCTAGCACAGAACCAGGTTAAGTGGAGAAGTATGGGAGAGGCCTTCGCCCTGCAGTGGGTATAATCAGGCTGATGATGATGATGATGATGACGATGATGATGATGATGCTTTCCTAGACTTCACGTTAGAAACGATAACGTCTCGCAGGTGCTTGCACAAGGGTTAAATGCAAAGGAATAGCTCAACGGCAGCCGCTAGGAAAGTAGAATGAACGTTAAAAAATGACGTTCATGAGTACAGTTATGAGCGCGTAACAAGTGAGAAATGTGACCTCACAAAAAAACATAGGAATGGTATCAACGGCCACTGAAACAAAGAAAAGTATAGGGCACGTTTTTGTGTTGATCAATGTGAAGTAGTTTTTTTTTTTTTCGTAGATATAGTTGATTAGAAAACAGAAAAAAAAGCATGCCTTCAGTGGTATTATCCGAACCTACGATCTCCGAATTGCACGTCGTCCGGTGTTCTACCATGAACTGAGCTACGCCGACGGCTGTTAAATCTCCTACTTGCTTAGGCCCGTCAAGGGCAATAGATTTCAGGAACTCATTAAGCTATCACCAAAGAAATACATAGAAGACGGGGCAAGAAGAGTGGACGTGGCGAGCACGCTCCAAATTATGCTATATAGGCAATATAAGGGCCTAATGGAGAGGATTTAACAACCATCGGCGTATAGCTTAGCAGTAGAGCACCGGGCGCGAAATCCAAAAATCGTGAGCTCGAATCCCAATGGGTATTATGCGGTTGTTTTTCTTCTTTCTAGCAAAATATCTCTACGACTAAGTATTACTTCACAGTTGCCTACACAAAAAATTCCTTATGCTGCCTATTGTGTCAATAACTGTTCGATACCTTCTTATGTATCTCAAAACCAAGTCCCTCACTTTCCCTGCATTTTCTATCTAACATATCTTAAACAAGGATTCGAACCTGGAGGCTTTGACGTCACAGGTAGCTTAAAAATGATATCAGACAGTTTTCCACCTTTCCCATTAGATCACATTCTACGTGACTCTATAGAAGCAATAGAGTAACTAATAATGTGCAATGAACTGTGCACGCAAGGTAACAGTTACACGCTCACAAGGTGTGTGTGTGTGTGTGTGTGTGTGTGTGTGTGTGTGTGTGTGTGTGTGTGTGTGTGTGTGTGTGTGTGTGTGTGTGTGTGTGTGTGTGTGTGTGTGTGTGTGTGTGTGTGTGTGTGTGTGTGTGTGTGTGTGTGTGTGTGTGTGTGTGTGTGTGTGTGTGTGTGTGTGTGTGTGTGTGTGTGTGTGTGTGTGTGTGTGTGTGTGTGTGTGTGTGTGTGTGTGTGTGTGTGTGTGTGTGTGTGTGTGTGTGTGTGTGTGTGTGTGTGTGTGTGTGTGTGTGTGTGTGTGTGTGTGTGTGTGTGTGTGTGTGTGTGTGTGTGTGTGTGTGTGTGTGTGTGTGTGTGTGTGTGTGTGTGTGTGTGTGTGTGTGTGTGTGTGTGTGTGTGTGTGTGTGTGTGTGTGTGTGTGTGTGTGTGTGTGTGTGTGTGTGTGTGTGTGTGTGTGTGTGTGTGTGTGTGTGTGTGTGTGTGTGTGTGTGTGTGTGTGTGTGTGTGTGTGTGTGTGTGTGTGTGTGTGTGTGTGTGTGTGTGTGTGTGTGTGTGTGTGTGTGTGTGTGTGTGTGTGTGTGTGTGTGTGTGTGTGTGTGTGTGTGTGTGTGTGTGTGTGTGTGTGTGTGTGTGTGTGTGTGTGTGTGTGTGTGTGTGTGTGTGTGTGTGTGTGTGTGTGTGTGTGTGTGTGTGTGTGTGTGTGTGTGTGTGTGTGTGTGTGTGTGTGTGTGTGTGTGTGTGTGTGTGTGTGTGTGTGTGTGTGTGTGTGTGTGTGTGTGTGTGTGTGTGTGTGTGTGTGTGTGTGTGTGTGTGTGTGTGTGTGTGTGTGTGTGTGTGTGTGTGTGTGTGTGTGTGTGTGTGTGTGTGTGTGTGTGTGTGTGTGTGTGTGTGTGTGTGTGTGTGTGTGTGTGTGTGTGTGTGTGTGTGTGTGTGTGTGTGTGTGTGTGTGTGTGTGTGTGTGTGTGTGTGTGTGTGTGTGTGTGTGTGTGTGTGTGTGTGTGTGTGTGTGTGTGTGTGTGTGTGTGTGTGTGTGTGTGTGTGTGTGTGTGTGTGTGTGACTTTGACATCGGGTATACAAAAGACTCGTGGCAGGTACGGCGGTACCTGCCACGAGTCTTCTTTGCCAAAAGTAACCAGGGTGCGCGGTTTGCTCCTTAACTCTGTAGTTAAGCGTTTAGAGGACATGTAAGATTATTAATCACCTGTACGAAAAGAAAGCCCCCTACTCTTATCTGTAAAGACCATTTTTTGCTTTTTGGTAGATTAAGGGCTCCGAACGCGGCTGAGAAGCAAACCCAGCTGCACCCTGGTTACTTTTGGCAAAGACGGTACCTGCCACGAGTCTTTTGTATACCCGATGTCGAAGTAAAACCGCACAAGGACGCGGATGAGAGAAACAACAAGGATGAGCTCTGGTCTCTTTCCTTCTCCGCGTCCTGCACACGTCGTTCATGATGCTGTGACTCCATATGCGGCATCGTGTTTTCTATGTATCTATTTTCTCAGCAACATTGCAAAACCTCAAATCGTTGCGGTTTTGCTTTGCCGGATTTGTTTAATAAACGCCACTAAAGCATTTTGAAGCGACACCTTCACTACTCCATTTAAAGCCTGCCTTCAGCACAATTTGACCTTCAAGGAGCATGACAAACTGTTGCTATAGGTTCAGATATCCACAGAAACATGTGACGGATACTTTGCCTTTCCTTTTCTATGAACCCACACAATGTCAGCGTGGGTTAGCCATTGTCCTTCAATAAGCCACAGGACAGTGTGGCTAGATGCTGAGTCTTCCTTTCCCCAAAACATCCGACCGCTTGAAGTGTAACCTTATGGACAGCCTTGATGTCGCACCACCTCCTCGACCCTTCGACCTTTGAGTGACCTTTAACCTTTCAAACTTGGAGCTGACAAAAGTGGAAGGAAGTGGAGTCCGCGATTAATCACATGGGTGGCGTCACTTCGCGCGATGAAAACAGCCATGAAGTCAATCGACTGGTATAATAACGAGGAGCAACCTTGCTTCGACTCAGAGCCAGTCATGGACGCCAGTGGCGATGAAGCTGCGCTTACCTTGTACCGATGCCAGTTAAAGTGGGCTACGAAAGACTTCTACCAAGCAGAACCATGCTGTGGAGCATTCGCTGAGTACCATGTTCGATCCTAAACCTCTGCTATTGTTTGTTTGTTTTTGCATTCTCTTTAATTTTCCAACCAGAAATTTTCTGACCTTTGATTCCGGCGTGGTGGCACATTGCTGCAAATTGGCAGGCCTCCATCTCGATGTTGCACACGCCTATGGCTCGAATCTTCTCCATGAACTTGCGCTTGGCCTCTTCCGTGTACTCGCACACTGCGCCGTCCACTCGACCCTGGCCTGCGCATTTCGAACAGCCTTGAAAGGCGTTCACCTGCCCTATGGTTCGAGAGTACTCACGTACGCACGAGAAATTAGACTGCTGGCAGTTCTAGTTGTGGGCTGATTTTACGAACCCCGCAGTGGGTGTGTATCTGAGCCTTTGTCAGGGCGCTCGAGAATTCCCTATATTTCTCGCAACACTCCTATATCCTAGATGAGTCAGTTCGACCCTAGAATAGCTATTTCAGTCATCCCAAGTTCTTTTTCTGCCTGCCTATCCCATCAGATAAAGAAAAGGGTAATAGTGCAAAAAAAGACACTCACAAATAGGTGCAAATAGACACACAGGCCAGCAATCAGTTTTAATTGACTCTCCCATCAGGTTTGATGCGGTTACTCTTTGCAGAGCGATAGTGCTTCATCTGTGCAAAAATGACCACATTATGCGTACGTTAGTTTTACACGTCGAGAACGAGCATCCCTAACAAAGGCGCCATGCGCCTGATAGACAACACTTATTTCTTGACTTGGGACTTTTATTCAAGGAACATTAGCACACGATAGACCGAAAGGGAATTTAAGATGTGCGATAGAGCAAAGTTACGGAAAGCACTCAAGAGAGCTGACGTGCTGGGATTACGAAAGCATTTATGGCTCCTTCTACGTCATACTGCGGTACTTATTTAAGACTATCTACTAGTGTACCTGTACTCACCTATGGGGCTGAAACGTGGAGGCTAACCAAGAGAGTCCTACTTAAGTTGAGGACAACCCAGAGGGCTATGGAACGAAAAATGGTAGGGATAACATTAAGAGATAGAAAGCGTGCAGAGTGGGTCAGAGAAATAACTCAAGTTACCGACATTCTAGTGGAAATTAAGAAGAAGAAATGGACATGGGCAGGACATGTAGTGCGAAGAGAGGATAACCGATGGTCGCTGAGGGTAACAAACTGGATTCCAATGGAAGGAAAGCGTAGCAGGGGGCGGCAGAAAGTTAGGTGGGCGGATGAGATTAAGAAGTTCGCAGGGGTCAAGTGGATGCAGCTAGCACAGAACCGGGTTAAGTGGAGAAATATGGGAGAGGCCTTCGCCCTGCAGTGGGTATAATCAGGCTGATGATGATGATGATGACTAGTGTACCTGTATATCGTTTCAGCGCACAGTTCGGCCGCTGGAAAGGGCCATTCTTGACGCCACTACCACATGACGTCACTATCACGAACTATCTCTATTACTGGTTGCATTCGCCAGGTTCACGGTTATCCAGCTTGGACCAACGAGTCTTCGTGGACAGTGGGTATTGTACCCACCTCGCATTCCTAATGTCTTGCTGGGTATGACTTCCACCTACCAAGATAACAAATATTTATTTTCAGTTCAATTAGTTTCCTCTGGTTACAGGAGCCTCCCTGATAGCTTGTGACAATTCGAACATTTTAAAGCGAAATCTTTGCTGGCCTAGCTCTACGAGTTTCACCGTGGTCGGCCAAGGTGTAAAATGCGCGTGCGTCGTCGCTATGGCAACCAGCTGCGCCGGACTCCGCTGGTGCACCGGCTGCCTCATGTTTTCTACGGCCGCAATAGGTTCCCGCATGATCACGTGAGTGTGAGCGCTTGCTGGTAGACGCGCCACGGAGGAGAAAGGGAAGTGCACGCATTTCATATCTGGCGTCTAGCTACTGTTTAGCCAATGTCGGCACGGCAGCCAACAAAATAAAGGAATGCTGAACACAGTCTAACGTCTAACACCGCTTTCACTAAACACATAACCACGTTAAGCCAACGCCAATATTTATTTTTTTTTTCACTTTCTTGACTTTTCGTGATCATCCTTTAACATGTCGGACTACGCTGGGTTTCGTTGGTAATGAGTCATATAATGACACCGCGTCAAAAAAAAAACGAATGTGTCAAGGTTCAAGGTCCCACAGGAACTTCATTTGGGCAGTGCGCAGAAGCCGGCACTGGTGACGGCAAAACAAATACTGTTTTAGCCCTTCTGAGAGGAGCAGTTAGGAGCAAATGTCGCTTGAACTTCATGGAAAATATGATTCGCGCCTTTTCTTTTGCGCTTCGGTGCACGAAGTTCGCATGTGTGCAGTGTAAGACACGCACCTTCGTAGAAATCATCAGTGGAAAGCGTCTTGCCTTGAACCAGATGGAGGCCGGGCAGGAACCGCCTGCCAACATCAATGATCTCTCGCACCAGGTCGGGGTCTAACCGACAGGGCCTCGACATGCGCTCACCAAGGATGAACTGGGCAGCAGAATAAGGGCGAAAAGCACAACTTACCTCAGCCCATCTTATAGAAGAAAAACGTGGTTATATAAGCTATTTCACTTTCAGCTACTAGACTAGCCCCTGTTGAGAGCGCTAACTTCTCTTTAACGAGGCACCAAATTGTATTTTCTTTCACGGCTGGAAATCTTGTACAAGTAACTGCGGAAAAAAATTTACACCATGTATAAAACACATGTGGACGCCATCATTGTTAGCCTGAACTACTCGCAAGATGTGACGAAACAGGTGGCATGCGATTTTCATCATGTTAGTTTGGCTATGTTTCGGAGTGTGCAAGCATTCTAAAGCTTTGATAGCGACCGTATACCATCATATACGGTCCAATGAACGCCTTTTCGAAATTGCCAGAACTTGTACAGCTATTGATAATCACCGACTACATTCGTAATTACAACAATACACCTAACTGCAATAGCTAAAATGTTAATTCCCAGAAATTACTGAATGCGCTAATGGTTACTATTAACCTCCCAGTGGTACAGCTGTTCGCAGTAGCCTTGTCTCAAAAAGCCTATACATTTAAGAATTAACGGCCGGCTTCCTCGACATACTTCTTTTTTTTAAATACTGCGGACCATGCATAGTCCTAGCAGGAGGGGCAGTTTCAAACACTTTGCAATACAAGAAATGACAAGCATATGCATAGAGAAAAAAAAAAAGAAATCAAACAATCAATCAGAATTGAAGATTTAGACAGGCATCGCAAAACAGAAGAAACCAAAACCAAAAGTCATGAAATAAGGAAATGACATTCCAACTCTGCTGAAAAATTGCTGGACAGAAAAATATGAGAAGATAAAGCATTCCATTCGGATACAGTTCTGGGGAAGTAACTGTTTTTAAATGTGTTTGTGCGGACGTAAATTGGTGCCAGTGAGTGTTCCTGCATGTGTCTGGTTCTCCTGGTACAATGAGCTTTGACGCATTTAGGCAACTTCGTTTTTATGTTTCATTGTAGGCAGTGATGAAGCAAGACGAGGCGAATAACCTTCCTTCGGGATTATAGGGTGTGTATGTTGTGTTGTTTCATAAGCGTAGATGGGGAGTTATGTCTTCTATATTTGCCAAATATAAATCGCACAGCTTTTCTTTGCACACGCTCGAGTTGTATGATATCTTTTTTATTATGGGGGTCCCATACAAACGCCGCATACTCAAGTTTAGCTCTTACGCAGTTGTTATAGGCAAGACGCTTAGTACTGGCAGGAGCATTCCTAAGTTCTCGCTTAAGAAAGCACAGTTTGCGAAGTGCAGCAGCAGAAGTTTCCGATGTGTTTTTCTACCAAGTTAATTTATTTGTAAGCGTAACCCCTAAGTATATATATGACTCCACCCCTAAACTATTATTGTTGTTAAGCTAATATGTAAAGAAACATGGGTATATTTTCCTTGTTACTCTTAAAAGTGCTGTTTTATCGGTGTTCAACTGCATACCCCAATTTGTACACCAGTGGGAAATAGCTTCTAATGTATCCTGTATATTTATTGATTTTTTTGTGCACGTAATTTCTTTGAACACAACCCAGTCGTCTGCAAATAATCGGGCAGAAACGTGTGCAAGAATAATATCTAACAGGTCATTAATGAAAATTTAAAAAAAAAAAAGCAGCGGGCCCAAGACACTTCCCCAAGGCACACTAGAAGTAGCATCTAACATCCGAGAAGAACTGTTCCTGGTGGTGACGTACTGTTTCCTATCACTAAGGTAGGCTTTGATACAGAGGACAATACATTCCAATTTAAACAAGAGTTTTGCATATGAAACCCGGTCAAAAGCTCTAGAGAAGTCTAGGTACAACACATCGAGTTGACCATTCCCGTCCAACACACATCCAAGTTCATGCGCAGTCGATAGCAGTTGTGTGACAGTTGATAGCCCTTTTCATAAACCATGTTGGAATTCAAATACCTTGTTGCCTTCTAAGTGTTGCCGAATATATTATGCTATAACGTGTTCCAGCATTTTACAGCATGCACTTGTGATCGAGATTGGTCGATAATTCGCGACAGATAACGGTTCACCTTCTCTGTAAACTGGGACAACACGTGCCGTGCGCCATAGTGGCGGTATTTTACCTGAATCTGACGATAACTGGAAAAGGTTAGTCAGAAATGCACACATCTGTTCTGCGTAACGCTTTAGATGGGAAACAGCATTTGGTATTAGGGGGAAAGAGTAAAAAGTAATAATTGCTGCAGCAGTGATCGCTTCGTATGGCGTGGCTGCCACGTGCGTAGGTTTGCTGTCCGACGCTGCGATGAGCTATTCAGCCAACGCATGCTTAGCACGTTGTATTGACCCGGAGCGCAGGTTCGTTATGCTTGCATTTGTATTCACTTCCCGTTCTGATCACGCCGCGCCGACAGCTGAGGTTCCTTAGAGGGTTTCTTGTTTAAAACTAAAATTTGAGGGACAGTTAAGGACGGCCGTTAAGAATATACAACACGACAGCGTTAATCGTCTCAATTTGCGGCTCCTCTTCAGGATCCTCGTTCGAGTACACCGACCCATTACTGACATGCACTTTGCTGCTCGCTAATTACCTACCCGTTAATGTGTTCCTCACTATACTCGTTAGCACACAGTCAAAAGCTAGGTACCACATTATGAGTAATATACCACTCGGCATAGATATAAGCCCCGCTTTAATCAGGCCGTACGAACGTACCTGTATGGCGGGTGCCCACGTTCAATTCCCATCGCCCCTTCCGCCTTAAAATAACTGCCGAAGCTGTAAGACCCTGCCAAATCGGATCTGTCATGTGGTCTCGTACACAACTGATTTCCAGCCAGCGCGCGGCTTTGCATTCCACCTGACGCCCACCGCCTGGCAGTGGTATGCGCTTGATGGTTCACTCGCAACGCCAACAGTGCCGACACCGGATCTCCTCCAGAACGCAGCCCTTGACTTCGTCGCGTTAAAACAGGGCCTGCTCGATAGGCAAATGCTATGCTGCCGCGATCGGTCTGAGCGATATAGATAATTCAACGCCGCGATGCGGTTCCCCCATGCGGCAACGTTCGTGATGAGCATACATGCATGGCATTCCCGATTGGGCAGATTGGCAGGATTCAGGAAGGTTTAGCAAGAAGGTTTAGCCTGATACACCTTCTTTGAAACCATGGCTCATGCGCAGCTTCCGCACCGCTCATCTAGTGAGATCGGGTACTCGTTAATTCGTTCCCGTCATTGTCAGCAAGCGATGCTTTTTTATACGTGTGACGCGATCCCATTTCAAGGGAGGCGAAAAGCAAAAGGTGCCCGCGTGCTGCGCGATGTGAGTGCACTTTAAAGATCCCCTGGTGGTGGTCTTGTTCGCTTCGAGTCCTTAAAAACTACATACTACTACCACTATCAATTTCATTCACACGATTGATATAAAGTTCGACACACGTACTTACGACTACTTACGTGTATGAACGAAATCGTAACGGTCCCAAGGCTGAAATGTCTTCGAGTAAGATTTGCTGCTGGTATTGGTTTCGGTGCGAGCATCTGCGTATTTCACATAGACTGCCATGCTTCACATGACATCTGGGAGCAGTATTTTCCGAAGCCATCGGTTCAAAAGCATAAATTTGGAGGTCCCTATGTCGTTGGTTCGAACCTTTGTCGTAAGCTAGCGTTCAACTTGACAAGCCTGTGTACTATGCGCAACTAGGTCGTATTGCACAATCCGGAATGATGTATGAAAAGCGGCTTACCATAGTTTTGATGCCAATGTCGGAAACACCACCGATACGTGGAGGATGACCAGTGGTGAGTACATATAAACGAAATGTAGAGGCTCTGTAGCGCAACGATCTGGATATATCCAGTAATGTATTGCGGATGCTCGACTTGCTATAAGAGTCATAAAACCGCTTACTCACGCCATTTTTTTTTTCGTGTCCTCGCTGTCATTTTTGCGACCGCCTCTCTGACATAAACGCCACCATCTTTAATAGTTTACTATTTGCACACCCCTAGCTATGTTTTACAGGCAACATTTGATGACTGCAACAGGCACAGCACAAACCAGACGAACAGGAAGGCGTCTTTAGAGCCACCCTATATGCGGCCATCAATATTTTTATAATGCTGCAATAGATTGTGCTACCAGCGCGTCTAGAGCACGCGAGATACAAAAACTGCATGTATTAGATGAGCGCTACCGTAAAAGGATTGATTGTGTTTTGTACGCAACAAAGTAAGCTTGATCCAGGAATCATCCAAGAGAAAATTAAGGAAGCATGAAATAATACAGCTTTTATTATATAGTGTGTTAAACGGGGATCCAGGCACTGGTAGCGGGCACTGGAAGCGAGAAGAACGGGAGCGGTGGTAGCTTAACTTTGAGTCAGCTGGTCCGCAAAAACACTTCCTCTTCCTCTTTCTCGGCTATCTGCTGCCTAATCGGACCTTCTTCTTTACAAGTGCTAAAGATCTATTTTTATCGATCCTACACGCCCAAAAGCACATATATCCGCCGCCGTAACACTGGACGCATTACCCCGCTCTCAGCACAGCGCATTGCAAATATCTGCCTTAAAAGCTAGAAAAAGATCTACCTATAGACAACAATGAAAATGTCAGCAAAACATCGGTGGCCCCCAAGAAATTGATCTACATGTGCACACAAATCAGGCGGCTACATAAATGTGCACAAACAGTGCAAATATCCTCTTTCCAGTGTCTTAAGCTGCAGTGATAAAGCAAATCCTGAGAAAACAAGAAGTGCTCACAACTTCCAGCTCTTCCCGTAGGAGCCCGTTCATGACACCTGTGCTGACGACAACTGATCCTGCGGGAATTCCTGAAAGAATGGACAGGATAGAGTATTTGTATATTAGAGTTCAGACTAGATTCACGAGAGAGGCGCACCGGGTATGAAATAAACAATTTTGCACAATAAAGAAAAGGTTATATTTGAGCTGAGTTACTCTTTGGTACTTGTATTCTATTAGAAATATTTAATCTATAATTTGCTTCCCTTATGATTGCCTTTGGCGCTGGTGACTGACACATCGTGAAGACCTTAGCGTCTTTTTTACTCCCGAACGATGAATCTCTCAGGAACTGGGAGCGTTACTTATGCTATTCACGTTCCCTGAATTGCACTGCCAAGACCGAAACTATCTTACGGGTCTTTAACACCAGAGCGACCCGAGCGACCCCGTTTAAGCTTGTGTACGGCAGGGAGCCCACGACGACGCTCGACGCAATGCTGCCGCACGTAACCAGCGAAGACAACCTTGACGTCGCCGCCTACCTGCAGCGTGCAGAGGAAGCCCGACGACTCGCACGGCTGCGTATTAAAGACCAACAGCGCACCGACAGTCGACGATACAATTTACGACGACGCCATGCAGAGTACAATCCAGGAGACCAAGTGTGGGTTTGGACACCAATTCGCCGTCGCGGATCAAGTGAAAAGTTGTTGCGTCGATACTTTGGGCCATACAAAATTTTTCGCCGCGTCGGACCACTGGACTATGAAGTCATTCCCGACGGAACGTCAGCATCACAACGGCGACGCGCACGCCCAGAAATTGTCCATGTTGTACGACTGAAGCCATATTACGCGCGTTAAAGAATCTGTGGTGTTTAAACTTTGCAGTGTTTATGTTTAAGTTTCTTTGTTTTGGAACATCGAGGCGATGTTTTTTTAAGGGGGGGAGTAATGCCGCGAAACCTTCAAACAGTATTTGTTGTTTTTTAACAGCCGCCGGCATACAGGCTTATCACTCTGATTCTGGACCGCGTATCAGTTCCGTAATCTTTGTTTGTTAATGCTCGATGTCGCAAGTCACACCTTTATCAGTTTTGTTGTAGCGAAAGATGCACCGAGATCGGTCTCGAAGGTTCCGGCCACTCGGGTGTCTTTCCACAATGTTCTAGCCCGTGCTGGTAGCTGTTTGCGACGTTATCTAGATTGTTCTGTGCAGCCTTTAAATTGAGCGTTGCCGAGTGTGACGGGCATTCTTTGTTCGACGACCGACGAGTGCGTTCGTTGCTATCGCCGCCGCCGAGTTGCTTAGTTCTTTTGCGGGCGCAATTCAGCCCCAATAAAGAGTTATTTCAGTACCATCACGCCTGTGTCATTGTCACCATCACGTGACAATATGATAAAAATTATAGAAAAGCTTAAACAAAACGATTACAAGAAGAAACGCGTCTTCAGCTACAGAAAAACCTGCACATAGACGCAAACACTATGCCTGGAACCACGTTGATTTCATTACAGCAATCACTTCTCCTGGCGTATGCATAAAATGGGTCGCTCAAGTTTTCTTATTGATACTTTCCCTCCGCCATAATGATTCCCGCGACATTCTTATTTCGACGTTGATATATATATATATATATATATATATATATATATATATATATATATATATATATATATATATATATATATATATATATATATATATATATATATATATAATTTTTTTTTTGATGGAAGCCAAGCGCACCACATCCTTTACCTATATGTCATGCCTCAATACGAATCACAAAACTGATTAAGAATTTTTATACATTCCTATAACTTCTATGTGCAACCCGCCGGGGTGGCGCAGTGGTTACGACGCTCGACTACTGTTCCCAAGGACGCGGGATCGAATCCCGGCCTCGGCGGCCGCTTTTCGGTGGAGGCGAAAAGCAAGGCGTCCGTGTGCTGTGCGATGTCAGTGCACGTTAAAGAACCCCAGGTGGTCGAAATTTCCGGAGTCCTCCACTACGGCGTCTCTCATAGCCTGAGTTGCTTTGGGACGTTAAACCCCACAAACCAACCAACCCTATTACGAAAGTGAACAATATTATGGGACAGGTATAGGTACTCGTCATTCGTTAGGGTTAGCTGTGAACAAAAAAAAAGCTCTAGCTACCTCGCGACGTATATGTCTAGCTTCCCTTACATATGTTGCCATTAAATTATAGAGTCGGAGACCTGGAATAAAAAACAACTCAAGCTTGTTCTAGCTATTTCTCAGGCAACTAACGAGTGTTAAATGTACGCCGAAATATTTCAATAAAATTTGCCAACTTTACTGCGCTGTGGCCTCCAAGAACAATATCGCAGACATCAAATATTAATAATAAACTGAGAGATTTTCTGGTGCAAGGAATGGAGGAAAGATGTGCGAAGTTCAGGCCTGCAAAAGCTACATATAAAGCACCTGACAAGTGTTTATATTATGCTGTATGAGGATTTACGTTTCTGAGCTACATATGTGTTTTTTTTTTTTTCTATCGTATTGATAAGTTTTTGCTTTTAGCATGATGACGGTATCAATTCACTGGTACTAAACCCTGTTATACGTCGACAATGCAAGTGCTAATGAACAACCGTGAGCCCTCCTAATTTTAGATCATTTTTCCTAAGCTTTCATACAATAAACCTACGCACAATTTTTACCTCAACAACTATTCGCGCTACACTGAGTATTGCTATAGCACTGTTTCCTCAGTGCCAGCAAATAGTAAGCATGGTAAAATGTTCCGAGTTCCTTGTTTCAAATTTCCATTCTTGAAGCGCATTTAAACAAAAGTAACGTCTTTATGCCATAAAATCTGCGTAAACTTTTAAGGACTGGTTACCGTCTATAAAGAGTAACAGTAACCTTGCGGTTACAGACTCGGTTGCTGTTCGCTTGCGTGGGCCGGTTGTGAAGCGTGAGCGCCATAGTACATCTTGAATAATTTTCCCCGAATCTGGTATAAGAGAGCACAGAATGCGTACCGATGCCACCGCAGGTGCCAAGGCGCATCATGACCACGTCGGCGGTGCAGCGAGAGTAATACAGCAGCTTGAGCAGCTCATGCATCACGATGGACAGCGAAGGAGAACCCATGCCGTGCTGTGACACAAAGAGTGCTATGAGAGGAACGCTTGCCGCCAAATTTAGACGGCGTCAGCGTTACGCTTCTCTGGAAAAGTTTCTCCAGATAACAGTGTCATTACTGGCATATAGTTAGCTTTATCTGCTGCATCACAATGGCAGTGTGTGTTACGTTATTCCAGCGTCAGGATAGTGGTATGTCATGGGTAATGGGTTAAACAATGCGTTCAATGAGAAGAGCAGTGACATTTATCCTGGAAGCCGCGCCTATTAAGATGTTAAGGTGCTTGACTAGGACTTGACGCGTCTTGCTAAGTAAATGCATTAGGCAGAATGTTGCGCAGTGGTAATTATATGGTATACACATTCGTGCCAAATCACACGTGACAATAGAGGTCGGTGCAGTGTTGTTGATACCGTTACCGAGGTAACACGGACACGACTGCGCATGTGCGACTTCTTGCATCTGAAGACATCGTGGTTCGATAACGACAGACGACGGCGGGCACGTCTTTACTTCCCACGGCGGCCCATACGTAGTCGGGCTACCAGTACTCGGGTATCGATAACACGGTAACCAGGTGTGCTAAATATGTCTAACATTGAGAGCGCTGCCTTGCCACGACGCAGTGATAGCGCCCATTGGCTGGTTTTACCGTCATACTAAATTTCGAGAAAGGAGCTGCTGCCAGTTCTGTACGAACAGGCGTTCCAATACAGGCGTTTCAACATGGAGATACACTCAACCTCTCCTCTGTCCATAGATGTGCTGTAGTGTAAATGTTTACAATAAATAGTAAAAAATCGGCAAAGTTCTCAAGTGAACACACGTAACACAGACAAGTGGCTGGTCCCATTTTTTTCGCACGGACTATAGGCTGCAGACATAAGAATATACAATTCCTGCAATTTTAATAAATTCAAAGAAAAATCAGTCCACTAAAGCTGCACTACGTATGTGTTTTGTAATTATGTAGCCCGATGGTATTTTCCACAGTTATAAAGTTATCTCTTATTTTCATTCGTGGCCTGTTAAAATTTCGAATTTGAAGTGTTTTTAAAGTATGAACTATTAGCGGTCATTTTTATTTTCAGTGATATTTTGAATATACCCTGCTAGTTTGCTTTGCTTGCTGAACTGATATTTAGATGCTGTTGTGATATACCTATGTTTGCATTGCATTACTTACATTAGTGATCCGGTTTGCTGCACTTAGGACATGAAAAAATGTATTTGCTTCTTTATGTATATATATATATGTATATTATTTTATGGTATGCTAGACTGCCTTGTAACGGCTGCCCGGGTCCCGTCAAGCTATTTACTCGCAGGTTTTAGCTCAGGCAGCCGACCAGAACATTCTGGGAAATAAAATTGAAAATTGAATTGAATTGAAGCCAGAGCGTCTGCGTATTCAAACTTCGGTAAGGTACTTACGGCGCTAATGAAGCCACTGGGGCCATCAGGTGTGAGGACGATGATCTGCTTTACCCTCAAACGATTTTGAGTTTGGCGAGTGTCGTAAATACACAACTACAAAATTCAAAGGCGGACTCTGTAGATTGTGGGATTTCTACAAATTTGGTACCGCATATCTGAAGATCCGAGTATTCGGTAACATCGAGTGGCAAGCAGCAGGCTGAATCTGCACACCTGCAGCATCAGTATGCTTCTTACCACAAGTACTGAGGAGATACCCAAGAGGCCCTAAGCGGCACTCACGCTAACGGAGAGCACCGGCCCGATTTTGTACATGGAGTAGTGCTGCGAAGCTTGGCTGGTGATGTCGCACAGGTCAGCGCCCGTCGGCAGCTTGATGTCCAGGCCAGCCCTAACGAACTGGGCGAAGCGATGCATTCGCGTCGAGGTGCCACCCATGCACACGAACTGCGAGCGTGTAACAATTTGGAGAGTATACAGCAGAGATCTACGCCATGTGGCTGCTGTTAGCTGACACGGATTTGAAAGAGTCCTGAGGTGGCAGCAGAGGCCACTGGGGTGCCGTACTAGGGACTCCACCTAGTGTTTGTGAGGGGAAGGGCACTAAGCCTGACCCCAGAGCCACCTCCATGTAACTCTCTCTTTTTAATAAACATTTTCACCACCATCACCAGGCATTGTCTATCAGAAGGAACTTAGACATACCAAATGCTCGTTACAAGCTGGTAAGGAAACTATAAATATAAGAATAAAGCGATGTGCATAAGCTGCACGTACAGTCATGAGCAAAAATGGTATACAATACTCAACCAGTGACAGAGCTAAGGAAAACTGCATCGAAGTGTCATCTAGCGATAGCGTAAGGGACAAGGACATCGTCACATGAATGTGGATAAAATGAGGCACCGTAACTATTGTCTCGATCTTAGATAGCTGTTGCTAGATAAAGTTGGAATGCAGTTTTCTCAATCTCCTTCACCGGCTGAGTGTTGTATACCACTTTCATCATGACTGTATATATTCGACGGGGACCACATTTAATAAGATAGAGGAAAACGCAGGTTAAACGGTTCGCACCCGGGCTACAGCTATGCAGGTTTGTATTTCATATCACCACAAAAGTTATGAATCCAGGGAATGATGAAAGGAAGATTGCTACAGAGTATCAAAGAGAACCAAACGAGTGACGAGGGGACCCTCAGTTCGCAAGCCAAGCCAACGTTTCAACAAGCTCCCCCTTAACCCTCGTTCGGTTCTCTTTCACACAAAGTTATGAGTGCGTTAAAAGAACCTGGAACTCTGATCAGTCGTTGCTTTAACATGGTTCCTCCAAAACTGCCCACAATCATTGAATCTTCGAAGCGCATTGCCTAAATGCTACCTTAACGTCACCGAACATCTCCTTCAGATTGTGTGTGTCGGTGGAGAGTCCAAGGTAGTAGAGGTTATCCACTTTCATGTTCTTCAAGTGAGGATTTCGCAGCTGCACAGTACGGGCCCCGTTCGAGTCGCTGCGCGTCTGGGTCCTGCACAGCCAAGTGACGGAGTGAATTAACTCGGCTGCTTTTCCAGGACAAACACTGTACTTTTTACTTAAGGCAAGCACCGTACCTGGGGCTAAAGCTGGCTTCAAGGCATGGAAAGTAAAATGCACTAGGCTGCCCCAAGACATGAACACCTACCGATTTTCATGTGCCTGAAGATTTGCCAGTGGAAATAGCTTGACGTCGACATCCAAAGCACACTACCTATCACAAATCGTTCTTTGAGCTGACAGCTCTGAATTCATTGATTATGTAGCCGATTACAGCAGTAGTTTTACAAACTTGATTTCGATGCGCTTCCACTGTAGCACACTATACAGCAGTACTATGCCATGGCTAACTTCAGTATACTAGTTTTCTTTATCATCTCACAGTATATAAGGCCAGCTAAAACAAAGGTAAGGACGCATTAATAAAACTGGGTATTTCGGGAAAAGACAAAACAAACAGGACAAAACAAAAGGAAAAGCACTAATACAAAGCTCAAGTTTCGAATGGAACAAGCTTAACAAGTGGCCCTTCTCTGTACTTTGTTAAGCTAATAGCATATAGCTATATTGTTTCCATCCCTGTTGAAGCACGGCTAAGATGGTCAGCTTTTGAAGCACTGAGCTCGCTCGAAGCACCAGTACTCCATAGCCGCTGCGGCATCTGCCATCGCAGTTTCGAAGCGGCCTTTTCACAGATGCTTGTAATATACAGCATAGGGATAGCGACAGAAAGTAGTTACAGCGGTCGATATACGTACGACTTCGGATCATTGCTTGACGCCATTGCCTTTCGCAGCGAAGCTGTAAGAAGCCGGCAATCTTTCCCGTCTCGGCTCACGCAGGACGTCTTCTTCTTTGTCTCCCCATGTGCACTCACATGTATTACCAACAGTAAAGAGAAAGAGAGTAATTTATTAGACCCCCAGTACAGAGTCGATCAAGCTTGTCGAAGGTACATGTACAATGGTAGCGAAGGCTTCATAGACGCCCATATGTTCAAAACAAAAACATAGCGGCTCATTAGAACTCCAGTACCCTCTGAAAATTGGGAGTCAACTAAAGTAAGTTGTTGTTGTTATGAACTTTATTTTTCCACTGATGTAGGAGGCCCCCTACTCCCCGCCCCCGGCACGCAGGCCTATGGGACGGAGGCCGGGGCCTCCGTGACTAAAGACAGGCGAAGCGACAGTGTTTCTTCGCGGCTTCAGCCGCCAGGCGGATAGCTTGCTGCTGGTTGGCGGGGGACTCGCTCCACAGTAGCAGTTTCCAGGCTTCTCTACTATTTATGTTTTCCTTGGCGCCAGGAGAATCAAGGCATTGCCAGATTATGTGATCCGGAGTACCCCTTTCTCCGCAGGTTTCGCATTTATCGTCCGCCTTTTCCTCCACTTGCGTGTGGAAAAGCCAGACGGGACTTGGGAAATTCCCTGCTTGCAGGCGCCGCCAAGCGACGGCCTCCTTGTTAGTTAGCGTTCGGTCCGGTGGTGGCAGGCACCTTCTGCTAAGTCTGTAGTGTTCTAAAATTTCCTTATAAGTTTGCAGCCCCTCATCCATCCCATCGCAATCAGGCGGCTCTACGGCTGCCCGGAAGTAGAGAGCTCGGGCTAGCTCGTGCGCCGCCTCGTTGCCGGGGACGGACTCGTGCGCGGGGGTCCAAATAATTTGAATCTTTCTTTTAAGTTTTCCTTTCTCTAAAATTTTGGCTGCCTGCTTCGAGACCCTCCCTTTTCCAAAGTTCCAGACAGCTGTTTTGCTGTCACTAATAACTATGCTGGCTTCCGTTCCAACGCAAGCGAGCGCTATTGCAACTTCTTCAGCCGTGTCTACATTTCGGCTTCTAACGGAAGCGGCGGCGGCGGGCACGCTGCGGCCGTTGACGACCGCAGCCACCGCCGCCCCTGACTTCCCGCTAGCCGCGTCCACGTAGGCGACCTCCCCCGGCTTCATTTTCCCCGCTTTCTGTGCGACAGTCTCGGCCCTCTTTTGTCTCCTCTCCTTGTTGTACGTAGGGTGCATGTTTTTAGGTGGGGGGGGGGGGGGGGGGGGGGCACTATTATATATTCGCGACACTTTCGTGGAATGTCTACTTTGTGGCTTATTCCTCTATCTGACTGCAGTCCCACCCACCCGAGGATGGTTCTGCCCGTGGTGGTTCTGCTCAATCTTTCTAGTTGCGCCATGCGCACAGCCTCCGCTAGTTCCGTCCAATTGTTGTGCACCCCCATTTCGAGGAGGCGTTCAGTCGAGGTCGAGATGGGTAGTCCCAGAGCCCTCTTCGCGCATCGTCTGATGAGTGCGTCTATTCTCTGCTTTTCGTCTGATCTAAAGTTTAGGAATGGTGTGGCGTAACATATGCGGCTAGTGATGTAAGCCTGCATTAGTTTCAGGAGGCTTCGTTCCTTAAGGCCCCGACCCTTGAGTGCGATTCTCCTGAACAGACCCGTGACTTGCGTGGCGTACGCGTTCAGTTTCTTTACCGTTGTATCATTGTACCCATCTGCTTGTAGAAACAGCCCCAGGATTCTAATTGGTTCGACTTTTGGCACTATTTGGCCGTCTACTGTTACGCTGATGTTTATCTGGCGTTTACACCTGAGCGCTTTCGGGTTGTAGATAAACAGTTCCGATTTTTGTGGAGAGCACGAGAGGCCCCTTTCGGCCGCGTAGGACACCACGGTGTCCGCCGCCGCTTGCAAGCGCTCCTCGATGCTCGCGTCACTCCCCTGGGTGACCCACAGGTTTACGTCGTCCGCGTACATGCTGAATTTCAAGTTTTCTACTTTCCTCAGTTCTGCCGGGAGGTTTCGCATGGCAACATTAAAGAGGAACGGGGACAGCACCGAACCCTGTGGCGTACCCCTGCTTCCTAGTTTGACGGTGGAGGATTCAATGTCCTGAAACTTTATCTTTATCGTTCTACCCGACAGGAAGTCTTTTACGTAGTCGTACGTTTTCTTTCCGACCCCCAATTCTTGGAGGCCAGAAAGAATCGCCGCGTGTTTTACGTTATCGAACGCCTTTGTCAGGTCTAGACCTAGTAGCACCCTCGCGTCCCAGGTTTCGCTTCCTATGATGTCGTGTCTCAAGCGGAGCATTACGTCCTGTGTGCACAGGCCGGGCCGGAACCCAACCATTTCGTGCGGCCACAGGTCGTTAAGCTCCATGAAACGCGTTAGTCGCGTTTGGACTACCCGCTCCATCAATTTCCCTATACAGGATGTTAGAGAGATTGGTCGTAAGTTCTCTAGTTTAGGGGGCTTGCCTGGCTTCGGTATCAAAATTACGTTTGCTGTCTTCCACTGTTGTGGAAGGTGGCCTCTGTCCCAAACGATTCTCATGTATTTGGTGAGCATGCGAATGGAATTATCGTCCAAATTTCGGAGAACCTTGTTTGTAATTCCGTCTGGGCCGGGAGCCGATTTTGTTTTTAGGCCTAATATTTCGGCGCGAACCTCCGCCTCCGTGATCGGCGCGTCTAGGGCCTCGTTTAAAGGCCCTTCGTAATCCGGCAGGGGTAAAGTTTGTGTGTCGCCTACGTACATGTTAATTAGTTTCGCCATGAGTTCCCCGTCCGTGCCCTCGAACGCGTGTCTGGCTTTCGTCAGTCTTATGCCCGATTGAGTTTTCGAATTGTCAGGATTAAGTAGGTGTCTGAGTAGGCTCCACGTATTAGCAAGGCTCATGTTCCCTTCCATCTCGTCACACCTACTACACCAGTTTTGTTCGCAAAGTTTTACTGCGTAATCTTCAATCTCTTTGTTATATCTTGCTATC
Source organism: Amblyomma maculatum (assembly GCF_055883805.1). Taxonomy (NCBI): domain Eukaryota; kingdom Metazoa; phylum Arthropoda; class Arachnida; order Ixodida; family Ixodidae; genus Amblyomma; species Amblyomma maculatum. The sequence continues at coordinate 23,500,219 of NC_139349.1, read as the reverse complement.
CTTCGCCTAAGGTTCCTGTTCTGACGCTGAATGACGTCAGGACTACGTATACCATTGGCAAGAATTATAAAGTGTCACTTTTCTGGATGCATCCTGCCGTATCTTCGATGCCATCCTTTTGAAAGGCGGCTTTTAGCGCTCGCCAATCTTTGTCATTCTATTGGGCTCAAATTCCGCTGTTTGCGTTGTGCTGGCAATCAAACACAACAATTAAAAGACGTCACAGGAAGAGAGCAAACCAGCACTTCTTCCGGAGGGACAGGCTCAGCATACTTGCACATATGACCTGCAAAGAGCCGGCGTAACCACCCAATTCGCAATAGAGTGCCGAACAAGTTTAGTTCGAAAATATTCGCGCTTTATTAAATCAAGCCCATGAATACAATGATAAAGCTTACCAGCAAAATATACAAAAAAGCCAGCACTTACCGATACAGTAAGTTACCAATGCGCACACGTAAGGCAGACCACACGTGCTAACAGGAGCTCATGTGTGAAAGTACTGATGAAAACAATGTAGTGTAACACCAACGGTAGAGTCCTCGCTGTTGCACGATGCATCAGTCCTTCGAATACCACGAGCTGAGTTTTATAGGCGCCAAGCGCTTCGAAAAAGACGAAAATCCTGCCACCATGGCGCAACAACACTTAGCGCCGGCCGCACGTAGAACGAGAAAATGACGGACTTACAAAACTGAGAAGCATCCTACCTAATAGAAGGACTCTGCTAATAGCAATGACTGAGAAGCAACTCGTATACAAGCAGAAACTTCACAATCGGCACATTTTTACACAAGCTAGCTAACTTCGTTAAAATCTCGAGAACACCATCGCAGGCCGCTTGACGGCAGCAATAAGCGATAAGAACTGCTTCGTTTGCCTGGTGCCTTCGCAAGCACCCAGCAAGGCGTGCAAAGTCTCACTAATGCCGATGCAGCTTTAAAAGGTGACGCAACAAGAGTGTTGCAAAATTAAAAAGATGAAGTGGTTTTTTTCATGAAACGAGGTAAAACAAATACATTATTCTTGGGTTGGTGCATAGCTTTTATTTAGTAGTTTTATAATTCATTTGAGTGTTTGGCCCCCGAGCTGTGGTTGTGCTGCAGTAGCGCTGAACCCCTTTTGGGCCCAGCCTTCGCTACCAGTTTACTTCCGCTATGGCTTGTCTAGAGCGCTCACGCAGTCTCATGCCGAAGAAGTAAAGCGAAATTTTGAAATCATCCACTGGCTTTCTCTGATAATACTTACGCTTTCTAGGAAGCGAATAGACCTGAGAACAGCAAAGACACAAGTTATTTGCCAAGTTCAAATAATCCTCAAAAATATTTCATTTCATTTGCTGCTCGAGTGCTCTAAACAAGTGTAATCGACTCCGTACCCAGTGGATACGTTCGATTTTCTAGTGCGGGACTACTTACTGACAGGTCTTGGAAGGTGAGTGATGGTCACATGACCTTGGAAGCTCCCTCCATTGTTTGCTCTTAGCAGATGATACCGACCATCAGTCACCACGACTCCGTTCTTTCGCAGTGATGCCATGGTGACGCCGCGAACACGTATCGTTTGGCGTACATGTAATACTCAAGACAGATAACAGAGGAGCGAATAAATAAGTGCTTTTCGCGAGCGGAGCGTGACATGCCTGAATGTGAAGCGTTGTACATACTTCAGTTTGGCAGGGTTTTCCTGCCGTTGCGGCTCATGAAGTTCTTCCAAAGGCCCAGCTCACTGCGCTCGAAAGCAGACGAATGCGTTATCAAAAGTATTTACAACAAGCATTAGCTGCTCCAGCACAAAGCGATTCGCTCGCGACGCTTTCAGACATGCGCACTAGGAAGATCGCGAAACAGGTTAACAACTTCTGTGCAGCACGAACAAGCATAAGATCATCAGCAACCAATATAAATGCTATTTGGTCCCATGTTATTTACAGTTGTTATTTACGATGTAAATTTACAGCTCGCAAAAGTATCAATAACGCCTCTCTGCTTCCGTTCCCCTCCCCTCAAACATCTTCCAGAGCCGAAATCCTCAAATTATCCGCGAACGCATTTTTTAAACAATCAGGGATTGCGCCAGGCAGCTTATATCTGTCACAGTTCGTGCACTGTTAATAATAGTAATGCTTTAATTCGGACTGCTCCAAGTCCACGCGGTGCTTCAGGCATGCAAGGGTCAAAATGGCATTTGCCCATGCCGCGGAGACTACGGTAGCTAGAAGTCATGTGGTATATAAAAGTACATTCGTGTCACAGTTTAGTTGCATCAAGAGCTACTTACAAATAATGAGCGCCGAGGAAAAGTAGTTTTCAGAGAACACATATAGCGGGAGAGGGCAAGAATGGGTGCTCTGGAAAGTTTTATGGACTCTATTGACGTGACCTGAGTATGCTCAATTACCTAAACGGGAAGAAGGCCAGGAGTACAGGTCACCATGAACCCGCGCGTCCCTGTCTGGTGCAACGTACTGTCACAACTCAAACAGTTGTACAAAGCGCAGAGTTTCGGAAAATGCGCTGTGGCGCCTGCTCTTCCAAGTCCACTGTGGAGACAGAACCGATAAGGCTGGCACAGCGTGTGGCAACAGCAGCAGCATAGGTCGGGGCGGCGAAATAAAAATTTCGCGAAGCGGTTGTCTCCCCTGGAGCCTGCCCTGCAATTATCTTTGAAACACCGAAACACGTGTTCGAACGCGAATGGCAAGCGCTTTCGTGATAAACAAAGCCTGCAGTGCTCCCTGTTTCCTGTGTCACCGTGAATATTTAAACACCTGCAAGATGTCAAGATGTGTGCTTTTTAAAGAAAGGGAAACTAGACACTATCCCTCCAGCTTCGTTTTGCCTGTTTCCGTATCTTTCCTATCTTCCGAAATCTTTGCCCCAGCCTTAGGGGCAAAGTCTGACAGCGCCGTATCGCTCTCCGCAGAGGGGGCGGATCCGTGCTTGAAGCCTACATAACTCCAGGGAACTCAGTGTCCGCACAATTGTTCGCGCGGCCGCCCGGCTAGCTTTCAGTTTCCACGATGGCGGTCGTTGTTCCCATGGACGCCTCGTACGTCCCCAAGGTTCTGCACTCGCTCACTGATGAAAGCGAGGCTTGGCGTCATTATGCCACTAACGACGAATCCCGTGTTCTCGTCATCTATACAGGGGGAACGATCGGCATGGTCAAGGACGATGACGGAGGTAAGGCCCGGCCGTAATGCTCGAGTCGATTGCCAGCGTAAACCGACGGCAGTTTTCAATCTGAGCCATGCCCTGCGCATGATCAATGCCATTTCTGGAATTTGCTGTGGCTGTCAGCATCGTCAGTCAGTGTATCACCCCATTCGTCTGAAAGTTCCCTATATTATTAGTGCCGCGATATCCCCATATAGGAACATTCTATGGTGTACTGCAGCCAGAATCCCGGAGCACGTTTTCCTCATCTCCAGAACCGAAGAGCATGTTTTATTGAGCGATTTTGATTCAGGTCCCGATTTTTGGCTGGACCGCGATGACGTGATCCCTAGGTTCCCTGGCCATCTTTCTCTTTCGCGCATTCGGAGAGCTGTTCTTGATCGCAGACCAGAGCCTGCGCTATTAAACACGCCGGTGTGCCGAGGTCTGTTTTGATTGGCGTCTTCAGGTTCGCTACTAAAAATTACCTTTCCAAGCTATCCGGCGCCAACTATGAAGTCCAGAGCGGCTTCAGGCAGATCGAAGGCTAAACGCCAACGTTTCTCGCTTTCGGGAAGGTGCGTTCAGATCCCCATGACGCTATGCATGACGCAATATGCAGGACTGGTGAAAGCGACTTTCTTAGCGGGATGTGTTTGCGGTAACATTACGCTAACTGCTATGCTCATGAAATGCATGTCTATCGCCTTTTTCTAATAAACACCTCAGTCCCATGACTAGTTGTATGATGGTCTGATCCGGTGGCTGTGCTTGTGGCGCCACCTGTGGCTTGTCGCCTTTGGGCTTCGGTTCTTAAAGACTGCAGTTTATGAGCTCCTGATTAAAATATGCATGTATGTCGCAATGCATCTAGAGACCCTGACGAGACACCGTATTTTGTTTTCAGAGCTTTGAGTAAGATGCGTCCACTAACACTAACTAAATTACCTAACACTTCAAGGCATGTCACTGTGGTCGCATAGCACTGTGCGTGCAGCTATAATCATCCAAAATCGGGAAGTACTCTCACGGTTTCACTCCGTCTGTGTTGCTGTGCAAGGCTCAATTTTTCTTTATTCGGACTAGGGGCCATACTTGGTATCAGCAATTATAGACAGCATTGTTTCATACCCACATTATAATCAAAAGGATCGTAATACGCTAACGAACAGGCCCCAGGCGCTGACTCAAACTGAACACTTGGCAGCTTTATGATTCAACGTGTTTTATGATTTGCTCAATTGCAATTAGTGCTGATTCTGAAAAGATTCTTGTACAGACGATAGCAAGAAGTTTTTCTAGGCACTGAGAAGCATTTTCGAGGACCAAGTGCCGCCAAGCTATATGACGTCCCAGTAACACATCAAGCTATAATACTTCGTGTGCTGTGCGACGACAGGCATGTTAACGAGCCTGCCAATATAGCCAATTGACCGCGAGCTATCCCCTAGTCTACGTGCAACACGAGGATGTTAAAGGTCAACTCCGGGGGTTTTTCCATCATTTTCTGTTTTTGGTTGAATTACATTCCTCGGCACGCCCTGACTCCAACACAAAAAAAAACGTTTTTCGAAATTCCAATTAGAAGTATTTTTAAAAAGAAAAACAGCAAATGAAAACCGAAACTGCTTTCACGGCCAGAAACGACGTCCCACTTGATGAAATGGGGACGTCACACTCAGTATTAGAAAAACACTCGTACGTGCGTTGGATGGTGAAAATAACGTATGGAAATCACGAAGCATTGCATAAAATGTCTGAGGTAGTTCAATATAAGCCTCACAATTTCATAATCGTGCGGGAAGTGGAAAGTAACGTCGGTATACTGTTTGTGACGTCAGAAACTCAATGTTGCCGGCAGAAATAGTCTCAACTTAAGCCATGAAAACAGCATATCTTAAAGTCGTGTTGCGCGCGAACGGTTTATCGTACGGCGCCCAAATTTTGTAGAATGCGTCAGGATGGAGAGGAGAATCTACAGTAAAATCTTTATTAGAATATTCGAATGCCAAAAAAACCTTCGGAGTTGCCCTTTAAGCCCAGGTCAACTCCGGGGGTTTTTCCATCATTTTCTGTTTTTGGTTGAATTACATTCCTCGGCACGTCCTGACTCCAACACAAAAAAACGTTTTTCGAAATGCTCAGCTTCGTTGGCTCCATTGCTATCGGACGTTAAGCGCTGCTTACGAGATCAGCTTAGGTCCAATGCACGCGGCACGAAAGCGACGAAAGGCAAAGACAGCAGAGAACAAAAAGGTTGGCAAGATATCGTCGCACAACATTATCATGTATGCTTTGCTCCATCCCAAACTGACGGGGATGGTTGCTAGGAATCCTTGCCTTCGTTATCATTTACTCACCGCCGGCTCTTCAACTGGCGTAGTGAATTTCACTGTAGGTAACGGGAACATATCTTTAAAATCGCGTCCTTTATTTTAAATGCTTGGCAGCGGCAAGACAGCGACAATTGTATTAGATATTTGGCTTCTGTTTGTGCATGCACTGTTCAAGCACTGTTTGACCTTCACGTCTGTTTGACCTGTTTGACTTTCAGCCTGCTGAGGCCAAAAATGGAACTAGCATCACTTCGGTCGAGTTTCTTCGTTTGTCACTTCACTCCTCAAATTTATTTCCGCAGCTGTTCTTTGATAAGGCAATTAGACTACACGCTGCTAACATATCGAGTGCGCGTTATTAACTCACATGAACCCGTTTCTCGGTTTCGCTGACGTTGCCGTGTTCTACAAGCAGAGCTCTTCCGGACCAACTAGTCCCCCATAAGAGCCCACCTAAGATAATTTCATCAACGCAGCATCTTCTCAAGTAACTGATAACGCCCCCCAAAAATAGATTGCATTGTGGCTTTATCGCTTGTTGGCTTACTGCCTCCCAGGTTGCCCCTGAATGTAAACTGGGGTGGCAGTCTTGAGGCAGTATCGCTGGTAATACAATGTCCGTGTTTGTGCCAACTTGATTCAAAAGCACCATGCATAGACAGCTTTCTTGCACCACAGCGATAACTAGCCATAAGACTAAACATTCTACGCTATAGTGGACTTTCAACTCGCATTGAACTTGTATATATATGGCTTGTAGCTGCACACGGTTCCCCGCGGTCGAGAGACCACTAAGGTGCTTATCTTATCCGTGCTGCCATCCTCAGATTCATCGCGCTTAATACTCTGTGTCTCCTGGCATTTCATCTGGAGAGAGGTAGATGGGCCAGAACAATGGTATACATAGGTCAACGCATGTGTTTTTCTTTCCATTCTTCTGTCTGCTATACTGTAAACACAGCCGACTTGACTCTCTGTACTGGGCGTTGGGGCTAAGGTTGTTGCACAAAAACAGCCTAGGCAGTCTGACCCACTGGTCATTGTCTTAGACGCATGTACTTTGATATTAAACGATGTTCGCGCTCTTCCCCGGAAAATATCGCTACTGTAGCGAAATTAACACACTCTACCTTCAGCACTAGCACCAACTTGGCCGTTCATGGTGTAGTCTCACTTTTGTATTTCGATTTCAATTTGAGATGGTCTACGCAAAAGAAGCGAAATAGGACATTCCATTTTACTACTTGCATGAACCATGCATGAGTGGCCCGGAGCTGTTTTTTTTTTTTTTTTCGGTTTCTTTTTTATTTTTATTTTTTTGCATACTATTATATTCTGACCATGCCCAATTTCATGTCATTACTCCGCAGGGTGGTTCAAAGCCCACTGAGGCCCAAATCAAAATTATTTTAGCATTGGGAATTCTGGTCAGCCACCTTCTATTGAATCATTGCGTTGGAGTGCTGCGGTTTGCACCTCAAAGGAGTGTTGGAATGGCTTGCGTTATCATACGAGCTGTGCGTGGATAGTGTCATTTTACTTAGTGTTTGAGTTGTATTTATTTTTTTATTTAATCTTGCATCTAACCCTTGTGGTCAAGTGCAGAGTGGGATCTAGTGAAAAAAAAAACGATTTTATTTCAGTGCAGACTCAATGTCAAAATAAAAGCCTGTGTGCATATAACCAAAATAAAGCTACTATATGAACACAATTTCATTCGCACAAAAATAGTTACTTTCGGAGTTTCCTGCAAAACAGATTCCTGTCGGGAAACAATCACGTCACACACGGTTTTCAACATAATCGCACGTAACGAAACAGCACAGGGCCTTTAAATTCTTTGTCAACAGTGCTTCTAATTGCGAAAAGCTCGAGAAAGGATTGTTCAGTGGCCCAGGGAGTTAGTTTCTAGTACATATCTGGGTAAGAAGTCCCAGTCTTCAATCATTCTTGGAAAAAGAAACCTTGGAACGTATTTGTTTTTACTGATAAAGGAAGTAACAGTTAAGGGTAACTACATCGAACAGGACACATTTGTTATTTTTGAAGATACTGTTGGTTGTCGATCTTGTAATTCAAATAGCTTTTCTCTTTTCGTCATGTTTTTCCCCCTAAGTGTGGTTGTATGAAATTTGTTGTTTGATGACATGACTTTTCATTGGACTTGTTTGGTTAGGCGCTGGCACTTGTCAGACATGTTTATGCCTTTCGGCCAACCACTGTTCTCTGAATAAAGCTTTTGAATGGATTTGCATATATATAGCATCGACGTGTCATTCTGGGGCCTCAGCTCCAAGCTTTGAGCTTTGTGCTTAATTAGGGTGTCTAAAAAAAAAAAGGCACTAGTTTTATCACACCGTCGGCGGCATAAATGCGGATTCATCTGTTCAGAAGTGCTCGCGGGTGATGTCCGCATGTTCTTCAATGCGCTATACACCAAAAGCAAGCTTTTTTCGCCTCCAGTTGAGCGCGCGTTCGTTCTATCGCCCTATAGATCACTGCGAGCTTCTATATATGTGCAGAAACTTTTGTTCGTCGAAATTGCATTTCCGTGGCTACACCACTACTGTTGACGCCACGTAACATCGCGCACACAGCCACACAAGCGCGTCGGCATGCACACTGCGCTAAATGCGTAACCCAAGATGCATTCACTGATGTCAGTGCAGTACATTTTCTTAGTCAATTCCGCAAGGTGTCAAACCGTTGAATATTCCGTTCAGGTTAATTATCTTAACTGCGCCTTCAGTGCACAAATATCAATGATTGTTTGATTTTTTCAACTCATTTATGTTTTTTGCAGGTATTTTCGCTACACTGAGTAAGCAAAAGTAATTTTTTTTAATTTTGTTGGAAAATCATTTCTCGCTGTCTAGCGATACGTTAGCGAGGCGCGCTACGCCTATTATATAGCACTGCAAATTTGCCAATATCCCCAAAAAGTTTGAGTGTGAAGCAGGTCTGTCCCAAACATGCTCCCTGCGTTGCAAATGCAAAGCTACGGGCTGCTGATTCCTCGTCCGCAGTTCTCAAGCCGGCACCAGGGATCTTGGATAAGCGGCTTCGTGAGTTCCCGCAGCTGCACGACGCTGAGTACGCGGAGAAACACTTTGGAGAATGCGAGAAGCCTCCGCTGGTCCTTCCGTGAGTGAACGCATTTGTATTTGCTGCAGAGCGTCGACCGATAAACTGAACCTAATGCCATAGAGGTGAACGCTCGTGTTTAGCAAGCACAGATATGGGGGCACAAGACAGAAGGAAAGTTTCCAGGCATACAGTTCCCCTCTAGCCAATCTGTTTTCTTTGTGAATTGCGTCCCCGCCGTGCTAGTTTGAACTCGCTCATCGAACGACCTTATTATCGTGATAGCTTTCAAGGACGCGTACTCCAGAAACTCAGGCGTGGATGCTGGCATCGTTTTCAGTCGAAATAAACAACACAAAGGTGCCTCTGACAAGTGGTAGTTGGCCGGTGACACGACCGTGCCCTGAAGAGTCTTAGGGTTCTTTGACGTTACTAAACCACATGACATAGTCGAAATCGCCGGCGCTGCCAACTTGAGCTTCGCTTTTGAGATGGCAGTGTGTGTAAATTGGAGTGCAGCGCTCCAGGCGCATAGATCTAGTGTTATTCAAGCTGCCCTTAGGCCGAACAGGCACTTTCTTATAGCTTGGTTAAGGCGGAGCTTAGTACCTAGGTCGGGTGTCCTTTCGAATATTCTTGTAACCTACGACTGTATGCTAATGAGTGCGTTGGATAACAGCGGCACCAAATAGAAGGTGAGTGATACTATACGTCCAGGTGAAGGAGAAATCATTAACGCTGTCACGCCATACCTTTAAGACAAAGCTTAAGTACCCCTTCAAAGTTTTGCAACGAAGACGTTTTAAAGGGTCACATTTCAGGCAATAAATAACCTTGTCCATTTCATCGGATGTATTTGAGTCTAGATCGAAGAGCACGTCGCTTATTTCCCAAAGGAAGTAGATTCCTTAGTTTCGACTGCGCTGCTATATGGATGATGGATGGATGATGGATGATAGTGGCTCTGCCCTTTGAATCGGGCGGCAGCTTGCGCCGCCTAGCCAAAGAATTAAAAGAAATATATTTATATCTTCCCCATTTTTAGCTTCTAATTCGCCCGTATCTGCCCCCCTCCCTTTTTTCCTCTTTTTATTCTCTTGACTTTTTCCACCAATCCTCTAACCTCTCTTTTGTTATCAGAACGCGTTCCTCATCCATTCGTCCATCTTCCCCAGCAAATCCCAGTGCTCTCTCCAGATCTGCCGCTTTTTCCGCGGGAAGGACAGGACGAAGTTTTTGGCACCTTAGAACAACATGTTCCGTTGTTTCCTCCTCAGTTCCGCACGCCGCGCATAATATATCTACTTCCTGAAATTTTTTCCTGTACGTTTTTGTTCTGAGGGCCCCTGTTCTAGCCTCAAACAGCAATGAGCTCCCTCGTGAGTTGTCGAATAAACTTTCTTTCTTTATATCCTGTTTTCGAGTTCTATACATACCCAATGCTGATTTTCCTTGCATTCTTTCCTCCCACATTTTCCTTTCTGCCTCCTTTACCTGCTTTTCAATGCTGCTGTTTTGCTGCGGTGTATCTCCAAACTCTAGGTACTTAAATCTGAGCTTTCGGGTTCTGTTAGTATAAGCACTGAGGACCAAGGTTGCCTGCGTGGCTTGAACACGGCGCCAGATTTTGCTCAAAGCACCACAAAACACTTTTTTAACAATCATAAGAAACAATAAACACCCACCTCGAATATATAAATTCAAGAAAAAAAATAAAATCAATGACATTTGCCATTGCTCGCAAAAACACATACAGTGACCCGTATCTGGGGTTCTTTCTGAGCCCCGAAGAGAGCATTTAATATCCGCTGCGCCTGACCATTGCTCCACAATGTACGGAAAATACCTTATGTTTATATTGTTTATAGACGCCTGGCGCTTATATTTTGCTTATATTGTCATGGTGAGAAGAAGGGTATAAAATTTGAAAGCACGGTTGAAAAGCGATGGGCACGTGGGCGCAATATTTTCTGGAACGCGGCTACCGCAGCAAGGCTTCCACCCAGCACAAAGGTCATGCACGCATTGGAAGCAGCAGAGGGCGCTTATACCTTCTTCTACTCCGGTGCCTCTTTTACTTCCAGGGAGGCGCACAAAGTTCGGCGACAAACAATCAGCTCTTTCTTCCATTTGCATGCATTATTCCCAAGAGTAGTGCACCCAGCTGTGCATGGACAAATAATTGATCCAATATTCAAGGGATCCTTGAGATTTCAGGTCCCTGAGTGTGTTGTCGTTCGCAGGCGCGCTTACCCCGCTCTTCTGAGAACCGCCATTTTCAGCATCTGTGCCCTTTATACGAGTGCAGCCTGCAAATCATGCAATCCTGGTGGATATTGTCTTGTAGCTTGATGTTTTATCGCAGTCGAGATTCAATTTCAGGAGCCATGTACCATATTTTCGATACACATGCATCTACTTCGTCCGAAACACTGATAAGCGCAGTCCTAATGTACGCGTGTCGTAACGTCGTCCCAAGTAATAGTCCTGCCATAATCGACAGGTATCGTTTAACTAATTTTGAATAAGAGGTCTGATTAGAGCATCAATTATACCTTGCCCTGTCATATTCCCATTTGTGCAGAACTTTAATAGCTATGTATAGCGTATTTTCATCACTTGCTGCTGTCTGTAATGGTAGCGCGGAGGTTTCTCCCCAATGCCTGGGGCTGTTCTTTGAATCGAATAGTTATAATAATCCGATTCGAACCTAAAGATCTGAAGCAAAAAATAAAGCGTCTTCTGCATCAGAGGTACGGTGGCCAATAAGTGCACGCATAACGTGTCGGAAATAAAATGCATTCCACTCAACGTCAAGTTTCTTATACAGAGCATACCCCGGTAATGAAACAAACTTGCATGCACCCACGACATATAAGCTGCACCTAGACAACCAAAATGTATCTATTTAATAAAACAGCTGTCCCACCGTGCACATAACCTTGCTTGTTCGTCTAGGAAAACGGGAGATCCACGGCGAGTGATCTACACCATCTCCGAGTACACTCCACTGCTGGACTCGTCCAATGCCACGATGGACGACTGGCTTCAGATCGCTCGAGACATAAATGTAAGATAATTTTATTGCGAAGAACAAACTCGCTTATATCTCACCGTAAGCTTCCGTAATTTCGAGCGCTTATCACAGTATATGCTGAACGATTGAGGTTCATATTCTTAGTTGTTTAAGCCAAGTAAATAAAAGGCCTTAGATCAAGAGCTTTCGGCTAGTGCATGCATGATACCCTATCGTGTGCGAGGATGTCTATGAACAGTAAGGAATCAATGCGTCGATAGACGCAGGTCTTCACAGTGATACTGCATTGTAGGCGTTAACAAAATATAACGTAACGCATTTATTACTTTGCTTTCGTGTGGAGCTTTAACTATACGGACGTGTCAAAAGTATTGTTTGATCGGTGTTGACGATACTACCGCTAGTACTGTCGCACAGGACTGCACATGACACTCTATTTTTGCTACGACAGAGCCAGATACATTTAGGACACCGGAGCTTGTTCAGATTACTGTGGTTCATGCCTGTGCTATAGCCGCCAAGCTTCAAAAGTGTAGTGCATTGAGGAAGGACTTAGGTACTGCAAAGCCTACCTTCCAGTCCATAGAACAGCCTACGCTGATGACATCGTGTGATCACAGTCCTAAATTAAGAGATCATGAGCACGGTTTGTCTCCAACATTTCCTTGTCTTATCGTCAGTTGTTACAAGAGGTCTGTGCGTTCCCCTGTTACTAGCAGGAGAGCTGTAATTTCTGCTACTTACTGCTTGGTACAGCCGCCACATGCAACAGCAACAAAATATATTCTGTCCGCGGCGCTAGTTATAATAAGGTGTTCCTCTGATTGTGCGCAGACTCAATACAACAGCTACGATGGCTTCGTCGTTCTCCATGGCACCGATACCATGGCTTACACTTCGTCTGCGCTGTCCTTCCTGCTGGAGTGCCTGGGGAAATCAGTGGTCATCACCGGCTCGCAGGTACACAAGCCCAGAAAGAACTGTGTCCTTTTTTTTTTAATTCAAAAGTGAGCGCTACGCCATTGATTCCTAGTGTCAACATGCTGAAGTTTTCAATTTCATGCAATGTATTCTGCAGGAACGTAAAATCAAAAAAGTAATGAGCCAAAACCTGCCCAGCCTTCTTAAAACATCATCATCATCATCATCATCATCATCATCAGCCTGATTATACTCACTGCAGGGCGAAGGCCTCTCCCATATTTCTCCACTTAACCCGGTTCTGTGCTAGCTGCATCCACTTGACCCCTGCGAACTTCTTAATAAGCGCATATTCAAGTCTTTACAACATATTCAAGTCTTTATATGCCCAGTGATATGTCATACAGGAAATTTAGTGGGAAATGATTGAAAGGTATTGCCATGTTAGTGAAGTGTAAAAAGCCTCGGCAAACTTCTCCCGGACCTGCGCTTTGCGATCTCATCTCGTCAATGACTTTTATCGTCTCTTCCCACGTCTACAAATCGTTGGTTATATACTTATTTTACTGGGGACGTCAGGCATTTTGCTCTTTTCCAGGTGCTCTGCGTTCCACAATTTAGAGAAACTTGTTTGATGCACATAGTCTTCATACTGCTAGAAATGTGCGAATAGTACTTTTCAAAACCGAAGGCGAATAGTGCAACATGGCAACCGAATCAAATACGAACAGCTTTACTACAATATGAATAGAATACTAGCCGAAAACTGATGGAACCGAATCGAAATACGAATTTAATACACTCAGGAATTTCGCTCATTGTGTGCATATTCGTGCAAGACAGTGAAGCGCTAGCGCAGGCGCTATAATTTATGCAGTTACAGAGCAGACGAGTGTGTGGAAATGAGGGGCTCGCTGCGACGAAGATAGAGGAAGCCACTTGTCATTGAGACAAACTTTAAGTGCTTTACTTTAAGTGCGACCCAATAAGCCTTCCACATTTTATTTTTCACAAGATGAAAGCCAATTGGAAGAACAATTTTGAATTTCTTCTGAACGAATCATCTGTACATCAGCATGTATATTCCGCTTCTAGGAACCTATACGACAAATATAGCTATAGTTGCTTCTTAATATCGGTAAAAGATTAGAACATGCTTCGCGATTTTGTACTTCAGTTTGCTTCTCTTTTCATTTCACACTCGGGGCCAAAGGCAGTACAGAGGTTTAGTGGTGAAAAAAGAAAATACATATTAAAGAAAACTAAATTACTTGTTCAAGATATATAATACCAGAAAAAAATCTGAGTATTATATACGATGACAACTAAAACTGCCCAAAAATGTTGCTATTGTTAGTATTCACAGCTTCTGCAAGAAGTTCCACTCTCGCGCTGTAAGTATAGTATAAACTACTGAGCAAAAGGTTGTGTTCTCGATGATTAGATGCGACGTTGTGATGATAGGCGATGCGGTTCGATATGCACTGCACGCAAGGCATTGAGGGAGGGGCTAGGGATGAGGTTGACTCTTTTCTGGTTAATTTGAGCGCTGTTAATTATGAAATCGCAGTGTGTTAAGAATCTACATTTATGCCTGTTTCATAGGGCTACCACTATCAATAATGAGATGAAAGAAGTCTTCAAAAAGTAATAAGACATTTCGAATATTCGCACAGCTTCACTTAATTCAGACACAGTATGCGTGCACTACAGTTACTCTTCATATAATAAATTATATCTTCCTTGCAGATACCAGTTTTCGAGCCCCGAAGTGACGGACGAAATAATCTGCTCAACGCTCTTATCGCAGCCGGAAATTACGTCATACCTGAGGTGAGTGAAATGTAGTAGCAAAACGTTTGACAACTTTGTTACCAGCTATCCTTATCAATGACGCAATCACATATATTTTAATTCTACTATCCCGATATCTATTGGGCGAAGTTAAGGTTATTTCGATCTAGTAGGACTATCCTAAGTGCCGATTCTTGAACCATTTTAGCGTCCTCCCCAGCTTAGCAAGCCTATGTTAAAGCAACACCCTTTCTGATTATAAGGGTTAGAGCGCCAGCAAGAGCAGATGTCTATGACGCCAAAGCATGCACATTTTTGAACCTCGTGCGCAAAACTAACATCCTCTCGCAATACCGACAAAGCGTGCCACCTAAATGACCGCTCTTCTTCGCCGAGCAGGTGGGGCTCATGTTTCACAACCAGCTGTTCCGCGGAAACCGCGTGAGCAAGTTCAGCGTGGCCCATCTGGATGCCTTCGCATCCTTCAACATGGCACCCCTCATCACCATTGGTATCAACGTCGAAAGTAAGTCCTGTATATAGCGCTCTACTAAATTATTTCCGGCTTTTAGTCGATGATGTGCGTACTGCCCGCGCGAGTACAACTGAAGTGCTCGACTGCAATGTCACTGCCAGCATCCGCGCTCTTCACCTGTCCATGCAGTCGACTATTCCTTCCAAAAACATTTCAAATATTATTTACCCACAAATACCCGCACTCAATGTTTTATTCACTTTCAAGCTCTTTGCACCAACATCGATAGCGACGAGAATAAGCCTAACAGCTCCGACTCACTTACCGGCTTGCTGCACTGGTGAATCCACGTGAATCCTTCGGGAATACCTTCACTGCGCTTGAAAGTAGAAAAAAAAAAAAAAAGGCGAAGTCTTCTGACGTATGCGCCACTTATACTTGGAATTCCTTAACCCAAATTCACATTTCTAATCGAAATGCCTCCGTGGGTCTCTTTCCGCATACTGGTTTTGAAGCTTCTTTGTCTCCTATTCGCTATTAAACTCACTTCCGCTTCCCCTCAAAACACAGGCTTTGTAAAGGCAGGCTTTCAATAGCAAGTGAAAACATAAGGTCTGTGATGCCTTTTTAGAATTTGCAATGGTGTCGCTACCGCCGAATATACCTGCAAAGACGTTCAGGCTATCCGGTGCGCAGACTCAGAGCTCCAGGGAAAGAGGCACACTGATGGCGGCATTTTTGGGGGGCGCTACATTTCCAGCAAAGAAATATTGTCTTGAATGAAGAACACCAGCGCCACCGAGGTCAAGTCCACAAAACGTCATTTAGCGCCGTCAGATAATACAGGGAAAGGTGTGAGGACAGGCAGCGGTAATTTTATTTCGGCGGGATATAAGCGGCAATTTTTCGACGCCGAATCGAATGCGAATAGTGCAGCTTTGCTATCGAATAAGACTGGAAGAGTATAACGGCCTAATCGAATATTTGCAAGTAATCGCCACTGTTTCGAATATTGCGCTAAACGGTTGTCGGTGCGAAACGCTAGCGGCGGAGTGTTTAAAAAGCTACAGCTTTATCTTGATTAACGCAATACGAAGTCAGTAAACCATAGGAATCAAGATTACGTACGGTTACTGATGATGAAAACGAACGAAATAGTCCCAAATTTCACCATACGGCAGAGGAGCGTTCAGCTCGCAACCTGCGAGATCAGGCATGAAAGGATGTTTTCTTTTTTTTTTTTTTTTTTTTTTTTTTAAGTAGGCTAAACCACGTCGCAGCGCAGAGGCCATATATGTATGAGCATTACGAACGCCGCCACGGAAGTACGGAAATAGATTGCGTCGCTCTGCTAAACCCTCCTTCCCGCGCAGATCAATCACGGCAGCGTGATGTGCGACGTCAAAGTGAACCCTCATCTTTATACAGCCGTCGCATAAAGCTGCTTGTTCTTTATTCGAATTTTGTGCCTACTGATCGAAAACGAGAATGATTTCCATTCGTTCCGAAATCTTTTGACCGAGCTCTATTTGATTCCTTCAGCAAATGGAATATAATATTCGTTTCTCTACTAAAAATTGGCGAATATTCTTCCATCCCTACTGAATTTCAATAAGAATGAGGCCATCACCAAGCATATTCGCCTTTCTCCGAATCAATGACAGGCCTTAACGTAGTCGCAGCTTTAAACGGCGGTTAATTCTGTCACCATTCTAAATACTAAGGCAAGAACACCAGGCAGGCTCCGCCTGGACTCTTCGTGCATTCGCATCCACAAACCCTGTTAATTCTAAAAAATAAATACCATTTCAGTTTTTCTTTAAGGGAACAAATAACGTCTTGCAGGGTGGTTGACTTGCAGCCTCTCTCCATCTCCTCTTTCTGCGGCTTAGCTCCGCCGCAGCGGTTTAATCATTATGGCACGCGTCTACTGTGTCAGAGAATCTGGGTTCGATCCCAACCACACCGACCGCGATTAGATGGAGCCGAAAAGCAAGCCCACGTCAGTCAGTGATCTTGCGCCCTGAACTACGGCCGCCCCGGCGCGTTTAAACCCCATAAACCAAACCATTATTTCCAGCCATAAAGAGGCGCCTGCAAAGCACTTGTCTGTCATACCTTTTTTTTCTTTTTAATCCTCTCCACTCCTCAGTCAACTGGCGTCTCATCCGCCAAGACCCGATAGGACATGAGTTCCGCGCCCACGAGACGCTGAGCCGGGAGGTGGGCCTGCTGAGACTCTTCCCCAGCATCACTATCCAAGTGGTTAGTCTGTTCTGTTTTTGGCTTGTTTTGTTTTTCCGAGGCTAGCACTATTTAAACATGCATCAGGTGCATCATTTCGAGAGCCAGCATTTGTCCACCTGTATGCTTCACCACCCGAAAAGATCAACTAGAGCAATAAGACAGCGAAGTATTTCAACAATTTCTCGCCACTCGCGCATATGTCGCAACTGGACATTCATTTGTTACAGTAGCGATAGGTTTCGTTATGAAGGATTGTCTTCCAATTCTCTTCCGGAAGAAGCACTCTGCATCAAAGTTAGGGCACAATGTAAATCACTGTTCTCTCGCTTCCAGAGCAGACTGGCGTCGCACCTTTGATGTACCAGAAGTCAAGGGACTCCATTTCGCCTTCTATGTGTTTTGTTTGCAAACCAAACAATAACGGCGATAGTTAGGCGCTCATGATATTGAACGCATGGGCATCTGGCGCATCACCCTCATCGATGTTTTCCTGTGGGCTCCCTCTTAGGTGGAAGCCTTCCTGCAGCCGCCCGTCGAAGGCGTCGTGCTGCAGACCTACGGCGCCGGCAACGCGCCGACCGCCCGCAAGGACATCATGGATGCCATTCGCAAGGCCACCGATCGCGGCGTTCTCATCCTCAACTGCTCCCAGTGCCCGCATGGAGCCGTGGACCCCGCCTACGAGACGGGAAACGTGAGCTGTTGGCCGCCGTCAGCGTTGCGCTTCAGAGCGCAGCTCTTTGGCGCCCGTTCCTGGGTTTCGCGTAGGCCGCGTCGGCCTCGTAACCAGCTCCGCCCCCCTTTCGTCCCCCTAGTTAAGCCGGCGCTTCGGCAACCGGAGCCTCGCAGGAAACATGGCGGGGGGGGGGGGGGACGCAGGCAGCGCTAGCAGTAACTGACTGATGCCGCTGTAGCCGCTAGCTAGTCAACGCAACATGTCTGCGTAGAACACCGTCGCCGCCATGCAGAAAGAGGAAGAGGGGGTCCCCCCCTCATCCTGCATAGCGGCGAGGGTGCACTACGGTTGCCGAAACGCTGGCTCGCTATCAGCGGATCACGGTGCATCCCGTTCTCCCTCGCTTCACTCGCTAGCGGTGTCAGCGGTGTCAATAAGTCGCTGCTATCTGTTCGTCGCGCAACGTTCCTATGGGCCCACGCGCTGCTTCCCGCAACTTTCCGATAACTCAATTGCTCTCTCCATTTCTCCGACCACAAAGCTTCTTTCATGATAGCCAAGAACTGTTAGTGGAGTGTTTCTTGATGGAATACATGTGAAAAATTAATCAAAGTTGTCTGTAATTGTACATACGTGTCTTGCTCGAAATCTTTGCCTCAATCTTTTGAAAAGGAGAAACAGCTGATAACCTGCGATCGAATTTCGCATTAGAAAGTAACGTATTCGTGGACAATTTTTTAAACTCAAGAAAACAGTGCTCATTTCACCGAGACATTAGTTTGAGGGTCATGCCACAGTTCGTCTACCACTTAGTTGAAGGTACATCTATACTCGCAATAAGTATTGTTAGTACACGCACGGCCGCTCGATGGAAGCACGCTTCCATCGAGCTGCCGTGGTACACGTATAGTGAGATCCTCATATCGGTTTCGATTTAATTGGATTAAATAATGGTTTAAATGTTCGGCGTCACGACACGCGTCCGTGACAAGAGCGGTGAATATGATGGCACGTCTTTTTACGCCATATGAACCAAGCGTATTTACTCCTTCTAACTCATTTCAACTGCCTTTTATTTTTCTTCCTTCTCGCATTTCGACATTAAGGATCTGCTTCAGGTTGGCGTAATTCCGGGAGCAGACATGACCCCAGAGGCTGGGTTGACCAAGCTCAGCTATGTTCTCTCGAAAAGCGAATGGACACACGAGGAGAAGAAAAAGGTAACTGCGTGCAGAGGCTTTTGACGAAAGAACGTCATTCGATATATGAAGACACGGTGTGTCGCATTGCAGTTCCCTTACTTGTGCCTATAATCAGATAGGCTCGCAGTTTGAAAAGAGATCGCGCTTTTTGGTCGCGACATTCTACGACACAGCCGCAAATTCTGCGCAATGTTCCTCGTGCAGAGTGATCTTGCCAATACTTACGACAACTTTATTTCTGTCTAAACGATTATTTTATTGTAACAAGCATGAAATCGCGGTAACTATACTTCCCCTACGGCTCCAAAAAAAAAAAAAAAAGCCAGGGATTTTGTTTATTATAATTTAGCCTTTGCATTAATTTTTCGTTCCCCCAATTCTAAAAGCTAGCTATAGCTGCGTTCTCAATATTGCACTGTCAGTTATTATAACTGTGAGACGACCAAATGTGGGCTTAAATTGAATCAATTGTTGGCCAAGGTTTGCTATAAAAATGCGATGAACATGCGCAAACAATTTGTCTGCTACTTATATGACATGATAATTTTGACTGCTAAGAGGCAGTTGGCAGTGTTTCATATAAACAAGTTCTTATTCCAATCCGGAAGGACAAAACTAGCATGCTGGATGAAGTGATTTTCTCCTGAGCTTAGACTACACGACCTCGTATCGAAGTCCACAGTCCGACTTGTATTAAATCTATTGTGCTCTTTTCCCCTCGGAAGTCTTGTTTACATTATATTTGAGCCTAGTTTTCCCTGTGCGCCTCTTTCAATTGAAAGGTAAGCATGTGTATAAAATTTCGGCTACTTTAGGCAAAATTGGAGCACCTGGCACAGGCAGCCTCACAGTGTAGCTGTACGTCACAAGTGATTTTGTAAGCATGTATGGGTAAAAGGCGTCCAAACAGATTGATGTATGTACGCAATAGCCCCGCATGCACGTATCAAGGGGAACCTGTATGCTTCAATGAAAGATTGTTTTTATTAATGAAAGCACCTCTGGCGACGCACGTTCGTTATTGGGCTCATTTATCACAGTTCCCAGCACTGCGATTACGTAGAAAAAAGTGCCCGCGAATGGAAAAAGCAGAAAAAGAAGCGCGCCGTCGCTAAATTATGGCATTCGTACGGAAGCGTACAAAAGGACCAGTGAGGAAAATTCTTCGAATATCTATATTAGTCTAGACTGGTGGATTATCACTTCCTGATGATAAAGAAATTATATCGCTCCTGAAAACAGAACTCTCATAAGCTTGAAAAAGATGGAAGTAAACAATGGGTATTACCAGCGCAGGCCATTTTCACAATTTAACTGTATTAAACTATGCAAAATGTTTTTTCTTTTTTTTTTTTGCATAGAAAAGCATCGGAATTACGGTGCTGGATAATGTAACTTGTTACGCCATTACGGGTCACTTTTATCGCAATGGGAAGATTAAAAGAAAAGTTACATTAAATACGAAACCAAGCGACGCCCTTACTCTCGACTTCATCACCGACGTCCTAATTTCAACTTAATTTCGCAGGGAATAAAATATTGAAATACTTACTGCCAATTTGCATCTATGAGAACGACTTTTTCCACCGAGTAAACGTAAATAGAGACCTTATAGAAAAAAGGCACAAAATAAACTGGAATGCAAGACAACTATTTCTACACTGCGGCTTTTCTACATATGTTACGAACCTCTAAATATGCATTGCTGAAGCGTTCTGCGAAACGGCTCTAATTGCTGTTTGGCCTTTCAAGGTAACATTTTTTTTCCTTCTCCCTCGTGTTCCAAACGCAAGCGTGAGCAACTCTGAAATGAGCACTATAGCGCCATTCTCTCAAGAAACAAAACAAGTGTTCAAAGGCGGCCGAAAAACCACAAAGCAGAAAAGACTATAGGAAAAGGTCTGGAAGAAAAAAGAAGTTACCCGAGAGATAGTCAAGCCAAGCTTTTAGGGACATCTTTCAATTGCCATATTTTCATGAACATATTTCTCAAAATTATCGAAGCTTCCGATGGAGAGGGCGGGGGAAGGAGGCAAAATTTTGCTTCTCAAATTTGTCCTGTGCTCGCAACCAGTAACTAAGATTACCACGAACAGCCAGTGATGTGCGTTTTTGAAAATAAATAGCAATAACTACAAACCCTCCAAATAATCTGCAGAAAAATTGCATTCAAAAACTGTTACCCACAAATTTAGGAAAACTTCTGGGAAATTAATTAAGAGATAAAAAAAACATGCGCATTCTTGAAGCATGAACAACATGCTTCGTAGAAGACTCTCCTCGTGTACAGAAAGTCTTCAAACAAAACTTATTCAAGCTCTGATTAGTTTTAATGGGCGAAAAATGGAATATTACTTCACTAATGTTTTCAAGTTCCTGACTAGAGACGTTGACTTTCACCTGAATTTAATTATACAAAGGTGTGCCTGCATCCGGCCGTAGCTTAGAAAGTTAATGTTACGTCCTTTAAGCGCAGATACCTTGCAAGACGGCGTGATGGGAAAAGTAACTCGCTTATTTATTTTAACGACCACGATTGTTCTATTTTACTATGCTCACCCAACTACACTATTTGCTAACCGCAATGTCAATCTGTCATTAAGAATGTTCATCGTATCATTTAAAAGAGAGCGTTTGTTTCCAAATTCTTGTCAGTTTTTTATCTATCCAAGTTTGTCAGAAAAAAAAAATCTAGAAAATCAAAGCGAGTTTATGTTGCTTTGCTTTGAGGGTATACGACTCAGTTGCCAAACCCGTGTTCCTACTTTCAGAAACTGCAAGAACCCCTGCGTGGAGAGCTGACTGTTCCGCTGGGAGCGGGAGACGGCTGGGAAGACCAATACAACGTGTTTAACCTAATGGGACCCTGGAAGGCCATGTTCATTCGCTGAAGCTCTTTCTATGCCCACAGGCTGTGCGTGCGCTGACAAATAAAGCAATGCGCCCAAGCCTTCAAATCTTGGCAGAGTTGGCAACATATATATAATTGTCCCTGTCAAATCTACAATAAAGTATGGTTGTCCTGTGCACGTGTTCGTCTCTTGGCAGCAACATCAGGAGTTGCTGCAAAATAGGAAAAGGTTGCGACCGTGGCACTAAATCGGAAATGGAATCCTTGCGCTGTTGGCACCGGTTGTAGAACCATACATGTGTGTCTGCCTTTGAGCCCTCGCGTGTATGTCTAACGAATGGTTCATATTACTTGACATCGTGGTATAAAAGACGGCGAGGGCTTCAAGAAAAAGCTGGCGCTTGACGTGGGTGTCGCCCGTTTTCATACCTATGGTTATAAGCAGTTATTGTTGAATCCGACGCCGCTTGTGGCTTGCGTAATCCAACTTTTCGTTATGTTGACATAGCATTCTGCATCTACATGTATAGTCTTTGTGAAAAAGTTTGTGAAAAAGGGGATCGCGTTTGCTCCTGAGACACTGTGTGGCTCGTAATGCATTGCCTGATCCCAGATCAACGCAGGAAAAGCCAGAAGCGCCCCAAAGGCAGTCCATGGCGCCGTCTATGTGACGGAGGTATATGTCACTTCTGATGATGGCATTTAGACTATGATATTCTATGCAAAATCGCCTCGTTCAGTCTGTTTTGGGGACAAAATTCACAGGATTTTCTCAAACATTAGACTATTCCTGAATAGTTTTGCTTCATCCATGGTTAAAGGCCACGTTCGGCAGAATCCGACATCGGCGTCTGTATTGGTGCTGTGAGCAAACGAGCATGGCGCTAGGAGGCGGTAGCTGTATGGTCCCTGGACCATATAGTAGCTGGCAGCTGACATGGCCGCGCGCTGACTGGCCCTATACTTCGTCTCACAAGATATCTGCAGCACTGTGAAATGCATAGGAGCCCTTGCAATTGTGAAAGTCTGAACGTGCCTGAACCCACATTGGCATCATCATGCCTTCTTAGGCTTCTGTTCATCGCTGCACATAAGATTTATCACGTCGCCAATGCCACCCACAGTAACACTCAAAGCCGCACACTGGTTGGCCTTATGCAGAAGTATTCAATGTCTTTCGCTTCTCCAAGCCGAATGGGTAGCCATGCCGGTATAAGTCTAGCGCGTGCCTTACTATCGACACTGCTTCTCGCTCAATCCGCCAAAAAAATCTGTCGCTGGGGGAGCACGAGGCGAGCAAATCAACGATATGTCCTAAATATTAAGGGGGACACCTAAGCTTTGTCTTTAAAGGTATGATGTGATAGCGCATGTAATCTACAAATAAAGCCCGCTTCAACCAAGCCGCATGAACGTGCCTGCATGGCCTAGGGGTAACGAGAATGCAGGAGTCTTGCCAGGCTGGTTCTGATATCATCCTTCCTTGTGAAAGGAGAGACCCGAGTTGGCAGCTCCTGCCAAACATAACGTCTGGTAACACTATGCTTCGTCTCATAAGACGGCCATGTGGAGACAGGAAGCAGCACGCAAGTCGTCCCTAGCACTCTACAACACCAACAAAACAGTGATTAAAAATGAGGCCATCTACGATAACACCACTGGAAGTGGCCTCCTGTGCGAGGCTAGGGCCGGCGTGCTGCGCAACCGACTACTCCGAGCGAAGTTCTCCCCAGGACGGGCACGGCATGCCCCCGATGTCAAGTTTCTGAGGAGACGATAAAGCATATTGTGTTAGAGTGCCCTCAGTTGTCGCCACCACTCTACAGTGAACTAGAATAAAGTATTCTAGTTCACTGTAACCACTCCCTCCGACCGCACACGCCATGACGGACACAGACGACATGTTGGCGATGGCACTCGGGCTGCGCCATGAAGTGCATGACACAAGCAGCAAAAACAAGGCAGTGGAAACAACAAAACGACGTCTTGAGCACTGGTGGCGAGGACGTCTGGACAATAATTTTTTGTGAACAACGCACTAGCGTAGTATGGAACGTTTGTTTGAGGCCTGATCCAGAACCGACTGTGGTCACCCGTAGAGAAGGGTTTGAGCCATATCAGCATCATCATAATTATCATCATCATCATCATCATCAGACGTTTGCAGCACTGCGAAAGGAAGAGGCACCCCGGACCAATCAGGATGACGCGCACAATAGCCAATTGTGCTCCTACGCGCCTCTCGGCCCCCAAATTGGCGGCGGTGACAGTAGGATCACAATTCTCTATTATAGTGCTCAGGGGCGAGAGGCACAATTGTTTCCTAACATGTGCTTGATAAGGCATAATTATTGCAAATTAGTCCTAATTAGCTTATCGCTTGACCTGTCATGGTAGCAGACATGACAGCATTGGGTAGACGCGCGACTATGTAAGTACAGCCACGCACGGTTGCTTGCTTATCCTTTTATATATCCATGTATTATAATATAATGCGGGCTTCCAGCGTGACAGACGCAACGAGAGAGAGGAGATGGAAGTGGAAACAGAGATGGAAAGGGTTGGACAACTCGTGACGTTTCCATGCGTTAGGTAATTACATCCTGGTGAATAAGTTCAGGGCTGTTCACAGGCCTAGCCTACATTATCACTCCTCACTGAGCCTAGGCCAGTTTCTGCAGCACCTCAAGCTGAAGGTATGGGCTGTATTGCTCCATGTATGCAAGTAGACTCGATCCTTATATCGAAATAGCGCTAAGAAATTTCATTTAGTAAACACAAAAGGGAGAGAAGTAAAGGGTGTCATCCCCCGGTTGTTGTTTTCTGTTTTCTATTTCTCTTTTTTTTTTTGTCTTTTTTAGCAGTGACTTTTCGCTTTTGAGCAGGCTTCGAAGTTTCGGCAGCCAAAAGAAAATGATTGCTGCATGCACGTATAATTGCGCCACCTCAAGACTATTAATCAGCCGTTCTACATGACCTGCAATGTCTGAATATTAAAGCGGCATCGAAATCATAACAATGATATTTTCCTTCTTTTTTCTTTTAATGAGCACCATTTTGTCGGTTGAGCGCTACCACGGTGGCTGAGTGTGTAAGGCGCTCGGTTGCCGAGTGTGAGGATGAGAGTTCGATGTCTGCCGCTGTGCCTGCGTTTCGATGGAGACGAAAATCAGGGCGCCCGTGTAGTGTGCGACGTCAGTGCACGCTAAAAACCCCGGATAGTGGAATATTTTTCCTTACCCCTCCGCTACGCCATCCTTTGCAGCCGATGTCGTTTTGAGACCGCATAAACCGAAACAACCCGAAGTAGCCATTTGCATAGATAGGCACACTGCCAAAGTTTCAATATAAACGGCAAATAGAAATGTTTATTTTAGTCTGGGCTAGTTGGTACATAGCCTTCCTTTTTTTCTTTTTATTGTATTATTTTTTTTTCTTTTTTACAAATTAACACTGCTCAAAGAACCTGGGCACGAGAAGAAGACAACGGGACAGGCGCTTGTGCCCGCCTCGTCTTGTGTGTTGTCTTCTTCTCGTGTCCTGTTCCTTTGCGCTGTGTTAATGTGTCAAAAGCGACGAACAGGAAGCTCCTGTTTATCGTAGCTTTATTATGTCGTTTGTGTTAAAGCAGCCGATGTGAGCTAAACCAATATCAACTTCCGCAACTGTATTTCTTGTAGTGTAGAGTTGTGTATTGGGGACATGAAGGCGCATATAATATACGTACTATCTATAGATAGAACCTCTTATAAGGCGTTGTCTGAAAATTCTGCTTCCGCAAAGCAATCAAATAAAACTCCTTTTCCAGCGCACTTTTGACGTCTTGTGAGACCTGAGTCCCAAGCCATAACACGAAATCCGGCATATGAGGAGAGCCTTTTGCTGAGTCCGAAGGTTTGTACTCCGCGGCAGCTGGAACAGCCCAAACTAGCAGTGTCCTGCAGTGCAATATAGCCGAAAGTACTCGGGCATATTAGCCGAGTGTCGGATCGAGTTGCAACGCTCCGCTAACAACATCGCAGTGGTGCAGCCCATGCTGCTGTAGTTTTCGCTTTACAGTCTGCAGGGACGTCTTCCATTGCTCCTTTCGAACGCCGAAATATGCCATTTAACGCCTTCGCTTACATCATTCAACGCAGCAGGGTGTGCATGTACAAAGTTGTTTAACGGTCCTGTGAGTGACATTCATTGAACACCGTCTAAAAAGGATGCAGTCAGTCCACGTCATTGTCAACACGCGTGCAAGAAAGCCGACATTGGCAGGCACCAAAAATAGTAAAAGTTTCGCAATTTTCTCTTTTAGCCCCGTACCACAGGCTTGTTTGATCCGTGCCGCCGCTCGAAAGGGCGGTATATACTTCATGCATTCAGAAATTACGAATCAAAAGACTGAACAGGTCATCAACATGAGTCATAGCCCGGCCCGGTCCCGCGAATTTCAAGCCCGGGACCGTCCCTGGCATGGCACAGTCGCACGTTTCCCCCACCTCCCACCGGCAGGGCCAAGCTCGTGCAATTCCATAAATCGGCGTGCTCGTTGCCATCACGTCATGCGCATCATCACTGCTTTATGACTAACCGAAGTGGTGCTTTGTATCGATGTCATAATTATGCCACTTTTCTGACCAATCGGCGCTGTACCAGATGTGTCACAAAGCGGACAACGACGTCGCAAGAACAAGAACCATGGTCCAGTCGCTGTAAAGTGTCGCCATGGAGTTGTGACTATATAAGCCCACGACCGTGACGCGAGTGCTAGTTATTAGAGAGTTTTAGCTTACCGTGGTCCGCCACCGCGCGTTCCACTGCGCATGCCCAGACCCCCCTTGACGCCGACAGATGGCGCCACATACGGGATGTCGGCACACAGATCTGCCGCGTCGGGACCACTCAGCTTGAGCGCCCCGCCCACGCGAGTCACGGTGGCGGATCGCGGATCACGGTAAGCTAAATCTCTCTATTGATATACAACGGTCGCGGTTATCATGCACTTGTGAATACTTACGGATGCATTGTATCCAGCCAGCATTTTCTAATATCAAAAAAGCCACACCAACGAATTTGCGCGGTCAAGTCGGACGCACACCGACTCCGACTTTCGAATCGCACCCGCACAGGTTTTGGACCTTCGTGAAATTCTGTATAGTGGGCGCTATCAGAAAACTTATGAATGGACGGTTACTTATAGTACTTCCTCGAAACAGAACATTTTAACAAAGCGCTGCAGTCTATTTTCAGTAGACTTAAGTGCATGGTAGTTGACCCGGACACACGAAGCACGTTAGTTGCTGTGGCTTCCGCGATCGCCTTGAGGATTGTGGAAGCTTTAGATCATTTAGGAAAGCTGCGGAGCGTGAAAGATGGCGCAACCCTGCATGGAATCGATCATATGAAAATTGCGAGCCGTGAAATCTCGCTCACGCTCAAAAGACCGAGTTTCAGCAAGTACAATTCCTCACATGCTTGTACAGGACTTAGCTCCGATCTCACGGTGGCCTCCGTTGTTTCTTCGGTGCAGCTGTGTTGGACATGTAAGACGTCAGTGTCACATGTCTAGGCTCGCCACTGTGCCTACGCTTCGAACATGCAGTAGAGGAATGGGGCAATGAGCTGCACTGTCAGGTTGCGGGCCACTGGCTGTTGACAAAAGAATTTTGAATGTCACTGATGAACTGAATTATGAACTACCAACAGAAATGAGGGCTGATCGAATTAAATATCCCATGACAACTAGCAGCAACAAGGAAATAGCTGTAAAGCAGTGCCGGCCTTTGGGGTGGGCGACCAGTGCGGTCGCACAGCGCCAGCATGAAGGAGGCGCCGATCTGCACTTAGTGCTCACCCCCCACCCCAATCCATGCCTTTCGTCCTTCACAAGAGACATTAGTCGCGTGCAGGACGGAAGCAACATGTTTGCTTGCAGAACTCCCTAAACAAAGGCCGCGAATGGAAAACGGGCCCCCGCGTTGAGGCCTCGTGGTTTCCGCCTTCTTGTGTAGCACTCACTGGAACGTCTGCGCGGCATTTTCTCGCCCTACCTCAGCGAGGTAGGAGGGACGGGGGAAGGGGGGAGGGAAAGAGAAACGCTACTGTGCCATCCGTTCAGCGCCCGTAATAGTTGGGGTTTTTTTTCTATCACTTAATACTCTTTTCAACGCGTCCTTTGAATGATGACAGTTCCTTTCCTTTCTGCATGCTCTACGGTGGAAACATGTAATTAGAGCGCGCAGCTTCGAAAAAAAAAAAAAACTTTATTTTCAGCTCGAAAAAGGATTTGAATCTTCTTTTTGAGGAGCGCAGGAATTGGAGTTGTGAACTTTGTGACTGGGCCGCTAAAGAAATTAGTTTTGGACGAAAGAAGTGATTCTATTAGAATTTGGTAAAAAAAAAAAAAAGAGCCACGTAACGGGCTTTTGCCGCGCGAGGCGGACTTGTTGTCCGATGGCGGAACGGACCACTGCCACATCGGCGCAACTATGTGGCAGTGATCCTTTTCCCAAGCATTTCACCCCAGAAGAGCCGAGCACCAGGCCGGGCGATAGCTTGTACCCATTAAAAATCCGGTGGGTAACCGGCGGCACCAGGGATCGAACCCGGTACCTCCCGAATGCGAGGCGGATGCTCTACCACAAAAAAATGGCGGACAAAATTAAATTAATGGTATGTTTGAGTAAATAATTATTTTGTTGCCACTATTGTTGCAGCCCCTTGAAGGGACGAAGCGTACAGAAGCACGGTCAGTACAAGAATGACGACGTTTATTGCCAGCTTAGTTTAGAAAGGCACGAACACGCGCGCTGACCATACTGCGCATCACTGATACGCATCGGCGCTGATGCAGTCACTGCACGTGTCCGATACAATTGTTGCTGTGTGCATGCATGTGACTGCAGACAAAATTTCGTGCAATGGTGTGGCTATATACTTCGGAAAGAAAGGTTGGATTTGCTGAGTCTTGCGATGAAGTAAGGTCTGCCCTGGCTGTAAGATCCATGTCTCAGAGCCAAAGCCACCTGTCCCGAACCTAGTCGAGCCATGGTCGAGCTTGCTGTGCTTGCTGCACAGAACCCATCTGTTATCACAGGATCAGGACAACCGAGCCCTCCTCCTTTGGAGTGAATCGGGACGCTCCGTACGCTTCGTTGATGCCCCTTCCTGGCAGGGTTACAGCAGTGTGCATGCAGAATGTGCTTGGTGGTGGTGGTGAAAAACTTTATGCAATGTTGGGAGCCTTAAGGGAGTATACATCCTAATGACGGGTCGGCTCTTGGCTGCGTATTGTGGCCGGAAGCTGGTGCTTCCCAGTTACAGCAGTGTGCATGCAGAATGTGCTAGCTGGTGGTGGTGAAAAACTTTATGCAATGTTGGGAGCCTTAAGGGAGTATACATCCTAATGACGGGTCTGCTCTTGGCTACGTGTTGTGGCTGGAAGCTGGTGCTTCCCAGCGACATTAAAAGCCCAGTCCATCAGCCGCTTTTGAACGGCCGGGTCAGAGCTGGACACAGCAGCTTCCCATCGCTCGAGGCCGGAAAGTTGCCAAGTGGCTGGAGGGTGGAATTCCGAGCATTCGATCATGATGTGTTCAAAATCAGCTTTTGGTGCCCACACAGGGTGCACTGCGGCGAGAACAGTCCTGGATGGATCAAAGCTAAGAAAGCAGGTGATGGGAATGTACGGGACAGAAGCTGGCGCCACATCACCTGTTGTAGCTTAGTCAGAGATTTATGAGGAGGAGGGTAGACGGTTCGTTGATCACGGTAGTGGAGAGAGATTTCGTGATAGGATACCATGCGCTCGCGAGCATCCCCCCGGGCGGTGGCATTTCGTACTCGGCTGACGTATCCTCGAGCAAAAGAGTGAGCTGCTTCGTTGCCTGGGTGACCCATGTGAGTGGGCACCCATATTAATTGAATAGGGTGTTCGGGTGAGGGGAGGGAGGCGAGGAACGGGAAGGCTGGGCCAGAGATTCGAACGCGAGCGAAGCTCCGTACGGCGGATTTAGAGTCGCTAAGGATGGTGGTGGTCCGGGTAGTAGCTATGGCGAGGGCAACCGCCGCCTTCTCCGCCTCCAGAAAAGTGGAGGCAAAAGTTGTACCGGCCGCGCCCAGTTGCAAAGAGTTGGAGGCAGCGCTGAGGGCGAACGCAGTGCGGGAGGGGTATACGTAAACGGTCTCTGGTGTTTGTGAAGAGCTTCTGAGCGTGCCTTGCGGCGAGCGACATGGTGCTCTGGGTGCATATTATTTGGCAGGGGTGCAACTTAAGAACACGGTTTATCGTAGGGGGAAGTGTATGTTGTGTAGAGCAGTGACCGGGAGGTGAGAGATGGATGCGAGCAAGAATGTTCCGGTCGGTGAGGGTAGACGATAGTCGCTCCAATTGGGCTGAGCGGTGGGCTTCCGTGAGCTCAGCCAGGGAGTTATGGATGCCCATGTGAAGAAGGCGTTCATTGGATGTGTAGCGGGGCAAGTTGAGGGCGGCCTTGTACGCCTGTCGAATAAGGGCGTTAACCTTGTCTTCCTCCGTCCGCGTGAGGAAGAGGTAGGGGAACGAGTACACAACACGGCTCAGGACAAATGCTTGTACCAGGCGTCTGAGGTCATGCTCGCGCATGCCATGATGGCGGTGGACTATGCGGCGAATGAGGCGGATTGTTTGATGAGCCATCACCCTCAGCTTAGTGATTGTTGCGGTATTCTTACCATTGTTTTGTATCAGGATACCAAGAATCCGGATTTTGTCCACTTCTGGCATCCGGGCGTTGTCAGCTGTCAAGAAGATGGGGGGAGGAGGGCCTTTGTCTGTACGACACCTAGAAGGTCGGATTATGAGAAGCTCGGATTTGGTAGGGGAACAAGACAAGCCGACATTTGCGGCAAAAGGTACTACAATGTCTGCTCCGGCCTGTAATGTATTTTCTGTGGCGCCAATGTTACATGTGGTGGTTCACAGTGTAATATCATCAGCGTATAAGGAGTGAGACAGGGCATGGATTTGGTTGAGGGCGTGTGCCATGGGGATAAGGGTAATATCCCAGTCGAAAAAACTACAGAAAATTTTCGGATGTTACGACAGAATTTCTGTGCGGTTTTTGACGGTATACCTGTTGGGACAACAGAACATTCTGTCGTAACATCAGAAATTTCTGTAGTTACAACAGAAATGTGCTACAGAACTACAGACAACAGAAATATACTACAGAAAAGTTCTACAGAACTACATAAAAATCTGATGGTTATGACAGAACTACAGGACTTTTTGTCGTATTTTTGACACAGTTCTGTAGTTTTTTTCGACTGGGATTAAAAAGCAGTGGATAGAGGACAGAACCATGTGGGGTGCCATTGCTACCGAGCTTGAAAGATGGAGATGAGAGCGAGCCGATGGTGATTTCTGCTGTGCGGTGACTAGGAAAGGCGGATATGTACTGGTGGACGCGCGAGCCGACTTGGAGCGATGAAAGAGCATCTAAAATGGCTGCGTGACGGACATTATCAAAGGCCTTTGTGAGATCTAGCAAGAATTGCTCGGGTGCGCTTTGCGTGGCGGGGGTGAAGGACACCTTCTGACAGTTGCAGTATAACATCCTGTGTGGAAAGACGTGGCCGGAAGCCGACCATTGTGTCAGGGAAGAGGTTGTGGTCGTCTATGTGGTTCTGGAGGCGTGCGAGCACATGTTTAAAGAGTTTGCCAAGACAAGAAGTGAGAGATATGGGTCGGAGATTCTTGATATCGAGTACTTTGCCGGGTTTAGGGATAAATGTGATACGGGCGTGTGTCCACTGGGCCGGAAGGGTTCCCGTGCGCCAGCATTGATTGAAGAGGTCCGTGACCGCATCGACAGACGGGTCATTCAAGTTACGAAGCATCTTATTTGTGACTCGGTCCGTCCTCGGAGCTGATGTCGTCCTGATGCGGTGCATCGCCGCCCTGACTTCAGGTGAGGAGATTTCCTCATCAAGGGCAGGGTTGGGAGAACCGGTGTAGGAAGGGAGGGGGTAGAAGGGGTTGCAGTGACGTACATGGTCTTTTAAAGTCTGAAGGAGGGCGTCATCATCTAGGGGAAGCTGATGAATAACGCGGGTAATTCTTACGCTGCGTGGCCTTGGTGTGCCCAGGATCAAGGAGGTAGCGTAAAAGCGATCAGGTGTCTTTAAGGCTCATACCGCTCATTACCGCTCATACGGTCCCAGATCTCCTCCCCCCCCCCCCCCCCTGCTGGTGAGGTCCCTTGTATGAGCTTCAATTTATTTCACAAGGCGGGAAATTCACCGTTTGTGGGTGTGATTATGCATTAGACTTAAGCCTGTTAGGAGCTCTGTTTGCTTTCAGCGTAGTTGCGATGAGACGAACTTCCCATAGTCAGCGCGCCTTTGAGGCGTCCTCAGGTGACATGAGCCTGCTGACACGTCAAACGTGGCCGTCGTAGTGGCCGTTAGTGGGGTACACTGCCGGAAAAAAAATTATGGTCCAATTAGCGTGCTTAGGCCAAAGGTAAGTTTGGTGCATTAGCAGTTCGGTTTTAACGCAATATAACCCGGCGTCGGCGTTGTGAGCGAAGAGCATTGAGCGTGGCTCTGGCAGTTGGTGGCAGGTTACATGAACGGGCATTGATTGGTCGGCAGATTGTGCGACTTCACGAGGTCGCATCACATATATCCTAGTTGGCAGCGTGCCAGCCATACGTAACGTCGCACCTCGGAGAATTGTTTGGTTCGACGACAGTGCAATAACTCTTAGCTGCGGATGCCACTGATTGTGAAACTGCACGACAGCACTTGATACATACGTTCATCCTGTTCTTTTGGCGGACACAAAAAAATTATCACCTGCGCCACAATTACCCACAATGCACTGCGCACGGCGCGTCACTGAATAGAGAGAAAAAGTTGTGTACCTTTTGGGCTCACAAAATTATAAGTAACGAGCAGTGGAAGGCGGTACTGACTAGCGGTATCTAAGAGGACAAACTGGGCCTCATCCAACATGTCCGCGGTGCAAACAAGCAATTCCTTTTTGTTCAGTAGTCTTTCCGCCTCCTCCTCCGCGAAGAACCAAATGAAGGAAGCCCTCGTATTGCAATTGAGATAATAGTAACATCCTTACAAAACGCACATTTGAACACGTACCAGTACGTACAGCCTCCGTCAAAAAGTATGCAACCCATAAGGATAGCGTCCAAGCGGTTTAACCGGGATGCCGACACTTATCTGGCAGTCCAAAGCTTGGAAGGCGAGGAGCCGAAGCCCTGCCGCTTTCATGAGATCATTATCGCTGAGGATGTCAAGCGACGCACGCTGCAGAGGTAATAAGCAAGCTCCTTGAGCTGTACACCCTGATGGGGGTCACACATATCCAGGTGGGGACAAAGTATAAGGTGGTAAAGAGGATACGATACTTCGTTTTTCATGCGTTGCTAATTGAAATTGTCGGTGAGGTAGTGCAAATTCTCACGGACAAACATGTGGTTCCTTCATTTGTGAATGAGACAGCATTATTGCTCTTGCGTACAGTTGAACAGCGCGTGCTCCTTTTATGATTGCATCTGTATTTGCGCTGTTTTACGTCCAATTTATTGTCGTACTTTCGAAATTCCCGCGTCGAACAGCGTGCGCTGTTTCCCTAAACAAACCAAGAACAAACGACAAACATATGCACATCAATGATTAGATCAAATGAGGCAAATCAAATGTAGTGCTTCTGGCACTTCTGGTACTTCCCTTTAAGCACGCATGGTCGTACGGTACCTCCAAGTCTTCCGAGCATTCCGAGTCTTATGATGATTACATCGTTTTAAAAAGCTCAAGCCCAAATAAAGAGTTTTGGTATGACCGTATGATGAACTTCTTTTCAAGCGATTTCAGTGTGTCGTGTTTCCAAAATGAAGGAAGTATTATTAAACAAAATTTGTCGATGAAAGTAGATTTTATGTGTAAGCCACCGTAAGACAAAGCCAGCTGCAGCCTGTCAGTCTCGAGCTTGTGCTTGTGTACCATGTTGTGTACGCCCACAGGACGAAACTACAGTGAACTAGACTCAACTCAATAACCGCAACATTCGGGATCATGACTACATTGGATATTCGGTTGAAGAAAGTGAATAAGGTGTACCACGAAGGTGTAAGTATGAACATAACTGGCGCATCCTCCAGTAGCTGGGCAGCAGATTCTGGGCCTTCATAACTTTTATTAGCCTTCGTTATCTCGCAGTTTTTACCGTCGTCACAAAAAAAGTGCAAGCGCGTTCATTCGTGACCACATTCATGTGCGACATGATTTTAGAAACGCGGTTGTCGAAAGTTTTCGAAATCGTGTGCAAAAGTAGTCTATTAAATAACTGGAACAAGGAGACTAAGTTCTATTCGATCGCGAGTTCTCTCCAAACCCGCGAATGGTATTTAATCTTCAGAGTTAGAAAACAGTTCATGTGGTTTGTTGCGTGAGCTTCATAGTCTTGAGATTAAGGTTACTTTTGCTTTTTTTTTTTTGCCTGTTCTGTATTTGGTATATTTGTTTTGTATGCTGGAGTTTTTGTGGGTTGATTTCCGAGAGCCTCAGTACCAGCGTGCCTGGGTGGCAGGAATTTGATTACCTAGTTTCAGAGCTTTCTTCCACGTCTAGTGAAGTCCAAGTGAAAGTTGTGAGAATCATTTCCAGTGCTTACTGTGCATACTGCTCAATTTCCTTGTTTCACATGTTGAAACATGCACACGAGTTGCTTAGAAACTACTTCTATGTGCATGTCTCATCAGTGCACAACAAAGGCATAAAACTGATTTGAAACACTGTGGCACCGCTCTCGCTTTTCTTATTTTGTCTGAAGAGCTGAACAGTTGCCTAAATGCTTGCACCCCAACACAACAGCCGCGAGTACAAGCAGATGGACAATATATAACCATCGTTTTGTAGTGAAAACTTGCTAACAAATATCTGTTCTTTTCTACTGGGAAGTGGGTGTTTAACAAACAGATAATAGCAGAGGCTATCAAATACATATGGCAGAAAGATAGCTTAGGAGTCTGATGGGTTATTCTCTGAACTGTTACTTTTCTAGTAGAGTTGACCTCAGTTTTACAAAGCTGTTTGTATGTTATGAGATTTTTTCAGTTTTTTAGTACCTTAGCCATCAAGTTCTTATTGGCGATTTTAATTGGCTGTCTATGTTAAGCTCAGGACCTGAAAGCAAATTTGTAAATCTTCTGTCTGATCCTCTGTGATGTAAAGGGGCTATGGAATACTTTGCCAATTAAGGTAACAATGACGTGTTAATCTTTTTTTCTTACTGCCTTTATGAGTAATTAAAGCGCTAGTCACTCTTTACAGGGCTGCCTGTGTTTAAGTTAAAGCAAACAGTATGTTACGATGCTTCAAGGCCGTGCTGTAATAAGGTTTCACTGCCCTTTACTCCAGGAGACTGTGGCTGGTGTGGTGGTCGTGGACAGCAAGACTGAGACCAAGCATGAGGGCCTCACGCTATGGCTGGAAGGCAGTGCCAGCATGCAGCTCAGTGCCAAGAATGTGGGCATCTTCGAGGCATTCTACTCATCTGCCAAGCCTGTACAGCTCATTGGCTACTCACTCGAGATTGCCAAGGCTGGTCGCCTGCCTGCTGGCCGCACAGAGCTTCCCTTTGAGCTTCCCTTAAAACCCCGGCCTGGACGGACCCTTTACGAGACCTACCATGGGGTCTTCATCAACATTCAGGTTTCCTGTTTCTCTCGTTGTGCCCT
Source organism: Amblyomma maculatum (assembly GCF_055883805.1). Classification (NCBI taxonomy): domain Eukaryota; kingdom Metazoa; phylum Arthropoda; class Arachnida; order Ixodida; family Ixodidae; genus Amblyomma; species Amblyomma maculatum. Next base: position 23,464,711 of record NC_139349.1, on the reverse strand, counting down.
TTTGTGCCCATTTAATAAGTTAAATTCCTGGGTGTACTCGCCCCCCAGCTGCCAATTGGCTGAAACAGGTGTAACACTCACCTGTAAAACAAAAGTCGCTACAGAAATCGGTGAGGTAGCAAGGCATCCATCACTATCAAAAGCCTTACGAGGAGTAGCTGCATTACTTGCTCCATGACCTCCTGCATTGCAGATGGGTCTGCAATATCAAAATTTTTATATATTGTTGTGAGAGACTCATTTCCTCACTCTTGTATGTTTAATAGTCTCAAACTGTGTGTCATACCACTTGGTGTCACAGCAACTGGGATGTCGCTGGAGTTGCGTAGGTACTACACCTCAAAAGAGCAACCAAAATGTTTTGTGACTGTTTTTTGTTAGAGATGAAAAATAGCTTTTGGAAGCGTTTTTTCAGAATGATGGTAATGGCAATTTATTAAAACATATAACTGTTTTCGATGCTTTGACATGAACAAAATCAGCGTATGCAGCAATAACATTGAGGCCTTTTATGCCCTTGACTGGAGATGCTGCTACTTATGCAACTGCACCACTATGTTCTTGGAACTTTCTGATATGCCACCATATTTATCTACATCCACATTCTGTCAAGGCAGGAGTATTGTCTTGTGACATGCTTGGTCAGAGAGTACTTGATTTCGAGTGCAAACGAGAATGTTGGGTAGTTAGTATTTGTAATTTCTTTTATTATTGCTGTCAGCCTTGATCAAGAGTTTTTACAGAAGCAGAAGTTCAGGTAGGGCACAGAAAGCAATAGAACATAATGAACATTCAAACTAACATGAAACTCCATACGAACGGTATTCACTATGTATTCAGAATAAATCAATTGGAATGTAAACTATCGTGCACCTTGTCAAAAAGTTTGTTAAGCGGTTGAGATGTGACAATATAGTTTGGTAGCAGTTCTTTCCTTGGCCTTACCGAAAGCTATCATTTCAAGCAGTCATGCAAACTGAGCAATGAGTCAATGTGAAAGTGTGAAGAGAGAATCTTATATGTGATAATGTAGTTTTTCTAATTTTTGCAGTGCACCAACTGTAAATGCATTGTGTTTATTGATTATACATCTGTTCCTAAGGCATGCCATTTGATTTGTGTGCCTATTGAAGCCTTTCTCATGCAGTACCTGTTACGATGTGAGATGAAGCGGTCACTGCTCAGCAAGGACGTCCAGAAGACACTTGAATTCATCGTTGAGTTGCAGGTTGGCTTCCTTGCTCTTCCTCGCAGCCTTTCCCTCTCTTTTTTCTTAATCTTTTCTTGGTTCTAGTGTAAATGATGGACTCTCTGCTAGTGACACCTGCTGTTCACAGTAGGCAGCAACCCCCAAAGCCAAGCCTAGTGTAGTTGGGTGTGTGATGCGCAATTTGGGTGAGTCAGCAGTGGTGCACACATAGTTTTTGTGCACAGTGGGGTGCCATGTCATTATATCATTACTTGAGCCTTAATTATTCCTTGACCAATTAATACACCCCACACTAGCACATAATTTTGTTCTCTCAACGATACGGTCCTATGAGCAGTGTCATCTGGCGATAAAAAGCAGAAATATTGTTAAAACAAATCAGAACTCAATTAAAGCCCTCCATTCTTGTTGCTTCTGTGGCGTAACGGATTAGTGCTGCATACTTGAGTACAGAAACATGATTTTGAATCCACTTCATAGGACTTTTTTTCTTTGCTCTTTTCTTTGTATGCTTAACAACAAACAACGAAATTACTGCCATATTGTCTGGGATGTGTATTCTTTCGGGTTGCATTATGTGATGTTTTCTTTATTCTAACTACCATAAAGCCAGCCGGGAACAGAGCTGGAAGGCAACAACAAATGTTGGGGTATGGCAATGCTAACACTATGCTGTTGCCCTCAGCGTAATGATTTCCCACCTTCAGTGGATGTGATTCCTTTAGGTTGTAGAGGGGAGAGGGGGTTAAGGGTGGCAGTTCCTGGCCCTACGGGGCTGGGATGGTAGGTCAACGCCGCTTGTGGCAGGGGCTAGCCAGCTGCTGATTTTTATCTGTTGTAGGCCGTCATTGCACCCGCCACCGCTTCGGTGGCGACGGGCGATGGCCGTTATTGCGGCGCGCGTCTTTCCCTCCCTCTTCTTTTTTCTTTCATGTCTATTTTCTCATCTGTCTGCACGAGGCAGCGGAGGTGGCTCAGCTACAGAGCCGGTAGCAGGCCCATGCATTTTCTTTTCTTTCTTCCTGCAGCCACAGTTGCCTTTTAACTTGCCAACAGACTACCAGTGAGGAGAAAGAAGTCACGGAACTCTACCGTTGAGAGATTGGAATTATGCGACACTACTCTGTTAATAGAAACCCTACTAGAAAGCATTAAGGAAGTGAATCTTGACTTTATACACTAATTATACACTAGTGAAGAATTTTGTTGCACTGTACGACATGGTATTGCTTACTGTATTATTGTCTTCTCATGGTCCTTGCTTTTTCTGTGGTTTTGAACGCTGCATGTTGTCTTGCCGCATTTTATTGCGTTGTATTAATATTGTGCAGTATCTCCACATTAAAATGAATTGGGGTGAATTGATGAAACCATTGATTGGTTTCCCATAAGACTGAATTTAAAGAGAATGTGCCTAATCAAGATGGACTGCTTTGCACGTATTTTGGTTAAGATGTACTTTTGCAGTGACCTTGGCGACTTTGCACAACGGCACTCACACGAGCGTATGATTGGCACTGTCAGTGGAAAAAAAAAATTCTCATGCTTCCGCGCAAAAAAGCGGGCCCTCACAATATATGGTTTCAGCGCCCCGCCATCGCAAACTCTGGATAGCTGCCTTGTGGTCTTGCGGGAGAGCGCTTTCTTGGGAGGAAGCTTTCTTGCTGGTGCAGAAAGGGCAGGAACGGCGTGTTCAGATTTTGGCATTACATGCGTGTCACATACTGCTGGCTGCTTTCCACAGACTAAAATGCCCGTTACTGTAAAGTGTGCCTGCTGGCTAACTTAAGGCTTGAAGACTCTAGAACTGCATTTTCAACTTACACTTCATAGCAATATGCCACACATAGCTACACTGATGGGCACGTTTGGTGTGCTCGGAGCAACATGGAAAGCTGCAGCCACTGGGCGATACTGCAGGAAAGATGAGACAGTGAGAAAAAAAAACTAAAACAGTGCGATGTTCATGTAGGATTACACGAGCTGGTTACATTCTCTCAGCCTTCTAATCTCTTCATGCATAGTGGAATAAATGCTTCATTTGCAGTTATTTTCTCTGTCTGGAAGACAATTTCATCTAAACAATTTTTTTAGTTTAAGGGTACTTGTGTTAAGAGAAAACTGTGATAGCAAATTCTTTGATCCGTTCATGTTCGTCTTACAAGGAGTCCACTGTATCTTTGTTCCATGCAGGAAGGTGCTGAGAAAGCAACTCCAGTGCCTGTTAACATCAACATCACTCCAGAGTCATTGCAGAATGTCAGAGACGTGAGTGTCGCAACTGTCGTAGCCCCGCAATTGGCAAAGCATGCTGTTGCCATGGCGAGAGCAGAGCTGTGTATCAGCTGAGAACAAAGCTTGACTTTAAAATGCCCTCTAAGAACATTAGTCATGTCAGCATGTGCATCTTTAGAGCTCTCCTATCATCTGCAAAATAGTGCATGCAATGATGTTATGGCTACATTCAAGTTTTTGTGTGCAAGAGAGTTGAAGTAGTTGGTACTGCTTGGTGTACTGGTTCATGTGACACATAGGTAAATGTTTTGCCTAGGAATTGGTTGTGCTTATTTCTAAATTGTTTAAACAAGTATCTGTGCTCTTAGGAAGATCCATTAACCCGATATAGTTAGTGCTGTATTTATAATTGTTCTTCCTAGTTTGCTCCTTGTCAGGTTTTTTGATGTGTCAGTTAGCAGCCACAGTGTTTGAGGGCTTGCTGTGATGCCTTCTGGTAAGAGATGAGGTGTGACAGGCATTTCCAAATGCACCCATGCAGCATTCCCGAGTTCCGCGGTTCCTGATCAAGGGGCGCATCGACAGCACCTGCTGCTGCATCACTAAACCCTTCACTGGGGTGGTAGGAGCTGTTTTTTCTCTCCCTTATGCTGTTTTTATCACTAGCTTACAAAACATACTGACCTGGCTGTTATTCACAACAATATATAAGGAACCCTCTGCAACTCATTTTTCCTCATAGCAGTGCAAGAAAGGCTAGTAACTAGGGGTGTGCGAATTTTCAAATTCTTGAATATGAGTCAAAAACAAATATGGAAAAAGTGCCTTTGAATATTGAATCGAATATTGAATATATTTTATCAATGAAAAGAAAAAAAAAACAGAAAGTTAAGAACAGTAAATATTGTTTTTTTTTATTTCAAAATTTGCATGTATTTGAAAATAAAATTAAAATAGAATTGTACACAAGTGTATGTTTTGCTGAAAAATACTTCATAAATTTTATGCCGAATTTCGTAGACCGGTTTTCTGTACAAGAAAGACGTGCATGAAACTGGCTGAAACTGTCACATCACTGTTGATTTAGTAAACACGTTAATTCGGCTTTTAGGGGTCAAGAAAAAATGTCCATTCAGTTGGCCTGAAAAAGATACTAAAAAATGTTTGCATCACAGAAATTTTGTCCGCTGAACACCTGCACGATGGTTGCCTGCATTTATGGTGAAACCGAAGTAAGAACAATATTTTTCCCAGTTTTGTCAGATACTGTGTCTTGTGCACACTGTTGGGAAGGTCCTCCTTCACAAAACGCGGTAATTTTTGAATATTCAAAAAGTTTGAGTATCAGTTACTTGAAAAAGATTACGAATCAAATAACATTTTGGATTTTTATTCAAAATTTCAAATATTTGCAGCCCCTACTAGCAACGTAATTTTCTAGTTATCACCATTAGCTGCTGATATCAATGATACATCATGAAAGGACAGCTTCAGTATTATGCTACTGGAAGTAAAAGTAGGTAGGTAAGTGGCAGTGTGTTTAATACTTCAAGGTCTTTTTAGGCCTGTTTCCTGTCAGCTGCTGAATAATCAACGGAATGATCGTGTACCTTTTGTGCACTTTTTTTTCGCCTGTTTTTCGTGATGGTTTTAAGGGCCAAGTTTTAAAAGGCTTCTTACCTTACTGAGGACGCCTTAAAAGGGGTGCGCCCTCCTTTAGTGAGTCTTTAAATAGGCCTCAATAGGAGTGCCGCTCTTAACGCTCGTAAGACATCTTCACTGAGGGCCTTATGTTTTGTATACAAGGCATCGCTTGATACTCTGGTTGTTTGTAGATGGGAGTGCACAACTGGGTGATGCCATTTCTTTATAATGTGTGCTGCACAATTACACGTGTGCCATACAGTGCTTCTTCTGGCTGAACCGCTGAATTCTTGATCAAATTTCGGACAGAAATGGCATTTGGTTGTCATTATTTTCTCATACCAAAATGTTTTGGGATACTTGCCTCACTCAACCAGAATTCTGTTGTTCGCATCGTCTGTGGTGGCGTGGTGACGGCAAAGTGAAACAAGGGGACAGCGGGGGCACCCATGGTAGCATCTTGCGTTGTTTGCAGGAACACTGCCGTAGAGACTTGACGAAGGAAGGCTAGTTGGGCAGAGCTGTTTTGCGGAAGGCTTGAAAAACACATCACTTGATTTGTCAGCAATAGTCTGCGAAACTTACTTTAGCCAAAACTACACTAAATTTGTATGTTTATGGGATTTAACGTCCCAAAGCAGCTCAGGCTGTGAGAGATGCCATAGTGGAGGGCAGCGGAAATTTTGACCACCTAGGGCTCCTTAACGTGCACTGCCATCACACAGTACACGGGCACCTTGCTTTTCGCCTCCACCGAAAAGCGGCCGCCCAGGCCGAAATTCAATGCCGCATCCTTGGGCACAGCAGTCGAGTGCCCTAACCACTGTGCCACCACAGCGGGGCACTAAATTTGAAGTGTGTGCATCGCAATAAGTCTTCATGAGCTAGCAGCGCAATGACGTGGTGCCGATGGGGTGAAATGCTTGGGAAAGAGTTTATGGTCCAAATAGGTGCACCGAAGGGACAGTGATTCATTATGCCATTGGATAACAATAGTCCGCCTCACACGGTAGAAGCCCAAATGCCATATCTGTGCGAAATTTGAGCTACAAGGATTGAACAGTTTAGCTGGGAGAAGCACTCTGCAGTGTGCATGTAATTGCGCAACTCACTGTAGATAAAGGCAGTTTTCTTTCACCTGAATTCCCCACATTCACTAATACGTGCATCTCTTCCCACCAGCTGTCAGTAGAGAGCTGCGACTCAGCTATCCGGTCTATTGAGCTCCAGCTGGTGCGGGTGGAGACGTGCGGCTGTGCTGAGGGCTATGCCCGTGATGGTACGTGCCTTATATTTGATTGCAGCGTCTTTCAGTATCATTAATGCAAAGGTCCTGCCCTCAAAGAGTGGTACGCAAGGGACGCTGTCACCGTGCATTTTCTGTTACCTTGGGCACAAGTTGGTCTTTCATCGTGTGTGTCACCGTGGAATGAGAGACTGTTTATTTGTTCTTTGTTCATGCAGCAGAAAGGAAGGGGGTGTGACATTCCTTATAAATTCCTGATCTTCACTCGGCTGTCACTGGTCACTTTGTCTGATTGCTGCACTATTTTCACTATGGAAGGCACCCTGGGCAGAAATGTAAATTGGCCAGTATCGACAGTGCGCCCTGTTTTTATGCCATTTCATCTAACTTCACTGAAAACAGAACTTTTATAAGGTGGAAGAGATAAAAAAAAATAATAAAATGCAGGTGTTGCCATCAACAGCCATTTTCACAGGCAAACTGTGATGCATTGAGACAGTTCTTTGTGCACAGATTGCTGAAGGTAGGCTGCACCACCAATATTGTCCAAACAGTGATCATGAAGGCCTTTTCACTCTTGATGTCACGAGTTTGAGTTTAGTGGTGGAAAAAATTTTGAATGTGCAAGAAATACATCCTCTTCTGCCATATAAAGATTCACGCACCTAGAGAAACCTACAAAATCAATTTTTATTGGGAAGAAAAGTGTGATTAGGTTGTTTCAGGTGTCCCACTAATTGAACAGGGACACAATTTTACTATTTGTCATGTAATATATACCAGCTTTCAGATTGCTGCTCAAATTATGTTACAGACTTTAGATTCAAGCGTAGGTGTGTAATGGTAGCTACAAGATTTAGCTGTGTACAGATTTTCCTAAAAACAGTATAGGCAAGGGTGCATAGTGAATTGAAAGGGAGTCAGGGTACGCACAGAAGATCAATGGTTATTCAAGAAAAATGTGTAGCATTTAATAGCTAGTGCTATCTTACAGATGCATGTGGTCCCAACTAACTTTTACCAGAGTGAAACCACAAGGGGCGTAGCATATTGTAAGTAGCAGCAAGATAATTGCCAAAACTGACTGGCACAGTAGGCATATTTAGATGAAGGAATCTATGTAGCTCATGATTCTAGTTTGAAATATTTGTTGGTACAGTCTAGCCCGGTTATAGCGAGGCCACTTATAGCGCAATAGCGGTTATAATGGAGGCAGTTCAATTTTCCATTCTCATTTTTGTATTTTCAATACAGTTTGGGTCCAGTTTTAACAAAGTAAATAAGCGCACGTCAGCGGATATAGCGAAGTGATTTTGTACCAAATGAAAAATAATGTATCAATCGGGAGATTTTTAGCCCTCAGGCAAATTTTTGTGCAAAAATAAGGACAAAATGTGGCTGACGGCCGCATTCACATCGCCGTCTGCTCTCTCATGGAGCAAAAGGTTGCTCCACTGCATCGATCGACTTGGCGTCTTCATGATGCGGCATCCCAGCATGCCGTTAAACCGGTTGCGTGGGAGGTAAAAAAGTAAGAAAATAGAAGGCGATTTTCGGTGACGTCACGGGGCAGCAGTCAACTTAGCCAATCGCGGTTCTTGAATTTCTCTCTCTGGGACTTCTCTCCTCTCTTTTCTGAGCCCGGGAGAGGGAGACTCAGGGAGAAAACGTCGCGGGAGAGAGAGGGAGAAGCGAGAGTATTCCCTCCACTTTCGTGGATCTTTGTATGCGCTTCACTCGGTGACGCCATTACGCTTTCCTGCCTTGTACCGCTTCTCACCTTTGATATCTCGTGACCTCTGACTTCGCCTGGGCAATTTTTAGACAACGGACATACTCAGTTATTCCATTTCTCGGACCTGACCGTTCGATTTCTCAGCAATGTCGAGTCTCACGAGTTCCAGCACCTCAACGGGAAAGAGAAAAATGTTGTCATTTAAGACGAAGCACGTCATTCTGGACGAAGTGCGCCAGAAGACGAAGTGGAAGTAAAACTGCATAGTCCACACACTCTGCCGTTCTCGATGACAACGCTGGCAGCGAGGACTGAAAGAGGATCCAGTGCGCTATGTGCGCCGAGCACTTTACAGGTGGTTCTTGGGTGCCCAATCAAAGAACATCCCGCTGAGTGGACCCATCATTCTAGTGAAAGCTAAGGATTTGGGCTTCGCTCTCTGTCATGATGACTTCCAGCCCAGAAATGGAGCAGCAGTGCAAACACTGCGCCTGCCGAAGATGAAGCTGTCGTGGTTGACATCGCTGCAACAGCTGACAGTGCCGCCACGACAGCCTGCCTAGAGCAGCTATGGAAGTCTGCTAAAGAGTTGGACCTTGTGCCTCCAGGTCTATCCCACATGGACTTCATTTCGGGCGACGACGAACTTGTTGCCACGCAAGACTTCACAATTGACGAAGTTGCCAGGAATGTCATGGAAGGGACGGATAGTGTCTCCGAGAGGGACTGCAGCGACGCTGGTTGCGCCCCTCCGCAGCAGTTATCGCAGCAGTTGACACACTGCAGATGTACTTCGGGAGTTCAGAGCAGAACTTCAGTTCACAGTTGGACGGTATAGAGGCCGCGATCCTGAAGACCGCACTTTCAAAACGTGTTCAGGGAACGCTGGCTCACTTCGTCCAGCAACGATAAAACAATTTACTCAAATTTTTCTCTTTCTTTCATAGTCCAGATACAACGAAATAGCGGATATAGCGAAGCAATTTTCAATTCCCGCCAACTTCGTTATAACCGGGTTAGACTGTACTTGCCCATAGCCTTGTCACAGTGTTGTTGTTTTACCTGCTACACTTGCAAAAGAGCCAATTGCTTTCACAGTTGACAGGTGGCAAAATTTAGGAAGGGAATGTGTGTGGGGCGAGTATAATGAGAAACTTGTGCATAACGACAGACTTAGGTGCAATGAGACTTCGATATATTTTAGAGCCTTAGCTGTACTTGTCGCAAAAGTCTGAGTACCTTTTGAATTTTTCTCTGTGATAATCAGCCAAACCTTCAAGATCATACCAGGAACAAACCTGCCTAGCAACACAGGCGTTATCTCGTTGGACAATTGTGTTGAGTATAATTGAGTTTTGCTAATTACGTATAATGGTTAATTAGTTATTATGATAATAAATGAACCGTATGTTACAACATCGTCGTGTATCGTTCAATAGCTTGTGTCAAAGTATAGCTGCAATTGACTAATTGTAGGTTTTAATTGTTATTAATTAGCTGATTTTATTTAAAAGTTTTACTAAATGCTATAGCATGTTAGCATATACGAAGTATGATTGCACTGTGCTAATTGAGGCGTTATTTAATTACTGTTAATCAGTTAATTTTTTTTTAAATTGAATGTCGCACTACAACGTCAAACTATACAATGCTGAAAAGGGCTTCATGAGCAGAATATAAAAACAAATACTGAGCCACTCAAAAGCATGCAGAACTGCAGAACTGAACTATCACTCATCTAACTCTGCCCAATCATAGTTATCAACGTGCACCTCATCACTGCATAAGCAGAGTTGGAAGAGCATATGTTTTTGCATTTCCTCCACATCAGTGAAAAATATGGCTTTAATTTAATAAAATTTATTCACAGATCTCTGATTACAGTAACTAGTAATAGATTTATATATATAATGTGTGAGGCAAATTTCATTATGGCTGTTGACATTTTTCCACATTGCAGTGACTGTTACTTCGAGCTTATATATAAGATCATAATTATAATTTACTTACTATTAGTGTAGTAGTCCTTGATATGCCCTGGTACTCATTCTTTTTGTTGAAACATCTCACTGCTCTCATATAACGTTCTTAGTAGTTTATCACAAGGCAGCCATGTTATGGCAATGGAAGAGTGTTGTCTTACAGAAGGGCTCACCTGCCATCAATTGTACATGCAGCCACGGAGATCCAGAATATCCAGATTGGAGAGGGTGACGTTTGTCGGGGCATCGACATTCCCATCTACATGGTCTTTCCAAGACTGTTCACCTGCCCGACACTCATCACCAACAATTTCAAAATAGGTGAGTACCTTGTATTCCTGTAATAAGAGCCCATTCAGGATTAATTAGCCCACTGAACAGTGTATGCCACTATGTAAATCTAAATTCATACTGTAGGCTTTCTAAATGTACAGTGACTGTTGCAACACTAATTGTGAAATGCGAACCACAAAATGCGTCTTAGTTAAAATGCTTGCTTATTTGTGCTTTAGTTTGACGCACAGGAGGCATACATTCAGGTTAATTTTCATTGCCATGTTTGGATGACATACTTGCCTGATTTGACCAGAATTAATTAAAAATCCTCATCGTCTGCAGTAGTGGCTAACCTAAAACAAGGAGCTTTTATATGATTGATGCTGCTGAGCGATTGTATCATTTTATTTCGGCAGGCAGAAAACAAACTTGTTGACTTTTGGGGGCAGTTTGTGCCAACATTTTCTGCACTCAGTATTGTTAAAACAGTAAAGGAAGCTTCATCAAATTAGCCACTTAAAACATTGGCTCACTTCTCACTAATCACAGCGTCAAGGTAAAGCAATCGTTCTGTGGATGTGCACCAGATGGCACCACTGGCATCAGCTGTGCAAATGCTGCTTGTTTCAGATCTCTTGAAAAAAGTGATTATAGGGTAGTGGTAGTGAGCTATTTGTTGTGCAGATTGAACATTCATAGGTAAATCCGGCTGTGGTAAGGCAGTGGTTACGGCACTTGACTACTGTGCCCAAGGATGTGGGATCGAATCCCAGCCACGGCGGCCATATTTTTATTGAGGCAAAAAGCAAGGTACTCACGTGGTGTGTGATGTCAGTACGCGTTAAAGAACCCCAGGCAGTCAAAATTACTTCGAAGCCCTCTACTATGGCATCTCTCATAACCTGAGTTGCTTTGGGATGTTAAATCTCATAAATTAAACAACTAAACCAGCATTCAAAGCTATGATGCCCACACCTTGCAATGGCCAGCATCTAAGTCAGGTAAACTCTAGCACTCCATGCCGTTCACCCACTTTGCAAATTTTCAGTGAAGCAGAGGATTGGTGATAAATGTTGTGCAATTCCGTGCTTGTTGGAACTGCCACTTTCATATTTGTTTTCTGCTTCTGTGGCGCAGGACAAGAACAACCGTGGAAATAGAATTAGAGTGTATGAGTCTTAATTGGGGTAGTTTTTATTAGGGTAGCTATTCAAATGAAAGTTAACCTAATCTGCGTAGTACTAATTGAGGTTCTGCTCTGTCGCACTTTTTTCTGTATCTGTGCTCACGTACATGTGCATTGCCCATATTATAAGCCAATAAAAACCAACACAGTTGCAGTGTTTTTAACCTGTGCTTTATTCTCTTTTTTCCTCTTTACAGAGTTTGAAGTCAACATTGTGTTGGTGTTTGAAGATGACCATCTGATGACGGAAAATTACCCAATAAAGCTGACAAGGTTTTAAGGTGCAAAAGCACGTGTGCAATACATAGCTGATGATGGACTGGGGCTTGCTTCTAGTGGAGGATTTTCCAAAGGACCAAAGAGAGCTTTATAACCAATTGTCTCATTAACAGTTAGGTACATTAGAGGTATGATCAGTTCAGTCCAGTTCAGTCGTTCAGTCGTGTCCGACTCTTCGTGACCCTATGGACTATGTCACGCCACGCTTTTTGTGGGACACCTTCCAACCTGGGAGGCTCATCTTCCGGTGCCATATCATTAATGGTATTGTGACTGGCCATAGGGTTTTCTTGGCAGGAAATACTGGAGTGGGTTATACTAGCGTATTAGAATAATTCTTTGATCAATAAAGTCATTTGTATCTCTCTCAATAATGAAAATAACTACAGGCCAACACAATAGGGATGGCACACCAGTAAAGGTTACAAACTGTAAAAAACTTTTTTTAGCTGTAACATAACTTTTCTCAAAATTGCAGTTATAGTCTTCAGTTGTGCCTCAAGAAAAATGTTTCCTTTGAAGGCTTTTCAGTGGGTAGTATACTACTGCTATAGAAAACTGTTTTTCACACAGCGTTATCTTTTGTCCCTGGTAGTGCATGATTACTTTTGTACAAGGATGCCGTAGCAAAACAAATTAAGCATGCGCCTCATATTCGACAGTGCAGAACATCAATCGAGTGCAGCCTCGAGTGCTTCGTTTCACATTGGTTATAGAGCATACAGTATTTTGATAACAAATGAAGGGATTTTTGTCAAGCACGAGCCTATTCAGTTACAAAGTCTACACTGCCCTGCATCTTTGTGCCAGATTAACTATCACAGCACCAGTTTTCTCTCATTGTTTTGTTCTGACCTGCAACTTCATGCTTTTCCTTTGAACCATGGAGTCCTTAGTTTGCTAGATGACTCTTTGCTACTTTTCGTGGCGAAAATTGATTTTTTTTGTTACACTTTTATTTTACCACACTGCCAAGATTCAACCGTGATAAAACAAAGTGAAACACTTCTGCGGCAAAATATACAGCAAGCTGGCCCTCAAACTGTATATGTTTTTTCTTGTTCTTTTATATCATTTTTACTTCCTTTTTCCATCATCTTACTCCTCTTTTTTTTTGATCCAGGGAACTCTTTTTAGATATAAATGATGCTTTTTAGGGTTCCCGCACTCACAATTGGGCTGCATGCCTTTGCTATTCCAACTTGCATGAAAAGATGGTGGTAAAATTAAATTTCCGTCATAATATTGTATTTTAATATAAACTTACTATGGTTGTACATGGCAAAGTGCATTTTGGTACATAAATTCTTTATAATAATGTCTTCATTATACTCAAAGCATATCTAATAATCTAAATGCCGTACAATATACAGTTTTTGTTCCTAGCAATATCTTTTGCATGCACTACAGAGAAGGCTGGTCTGAGCGTTTTCAGGATTGGAGGTGCAGATTTCATCTCTAATACATTCTCTGCAAGAGAGGTACATGACACGTGTGATTTCAGCTGTTCTAAAGGGCACAAAAGTTTCTTAAGAGTTGCTCAAATATACTTTATAGCAAATATACAGCAAGATTCGATTGTGTGATCGTGTGAGGAAATATTGGAGGGCGCAAGCTCCTTGTTCTTGCAAGCTAATAACAGGCGAGGGCTTAGTCCCTTATACCTCATCATCATCATCATCAGCCTGATTATACCCACTGCAGGGCGAAGGCCTCTCCCATATTTCTCCACTTAACCCGGTTCTGTGCTAGCTGCATCCACTTGACCCCTGCGAACTTCTTAATCTCATCCGCCCACCTAACTTTCTGCCGCCCCCTATTGCAGCCCTAATGATAAGTTTGTAGACAGCACCTGCACTGCTGACACAGCACGACACCATTCCAGCAGCTATACAAGGCACCAACTTCATTAAAAGCTATCAGTCAGTTTTCAGTTCTATTGATTTTTTCTTTCTCCAAAGCTTTTTCAAAGTGAGAAATGTGCATCAGTGTTAACGTATAAGGTCTGCTGTATAACTAGAGTTGTTTAGAAACAATGCAAATTGAGTGTTGCAAGAGAGGCCTTCCTGGCAACTATGCTGCTTAGGGGTTAAAAAGTAATGCATCTTAAAAAAGTTTGATTTAGGAGTAAACATGTTTCGTTATTCTTTAAGTTGTTGCCGTCAACGCCTGCCAATGATGGGAATTTCCATCTGTCAATAATTTTTGGGATGCCTTAAGGCGTAAGTGTGATGCAGCTATGCTTGAATGATATAAACTGGAAAATACTAGTTTTTTGAGTAAACACGACGCAGAAAAGCAGTTTAGGTCTTGGCGACATTTTTGATGCACGGATACTTGACCGGTCAGTTAGGAGTATAGGTGCTAGATCTTGTGTGTTTGGTGTTAATAGTCCTCTAGAAATGTCTGTGCAAAGGTGCAGAGTAGCCTATTTCCTCTTGTCTAAAGCTAGCACTCAAGCAGTGTTTTGTAACAGAAATAAAGTAGAACCCTGAAGCAGCTACTGGGCTTTCACTGTTGATACTTTGCTGCTTTCGCTGCACTGCCAGCGCAGCCTAATAGACCTGTGAACAGCACAGGCACAAACTTTTTCTCAGTTGCAACGCATCCTCAAAAGACTATATATACTCTTCATTTGCTTCCTCAGCACATCATTTGAGCATTCTAGACAAGTGTGTTATACTCTATACAGGATGATCCGCTCGGAATGAGCACTCACTTGTGTGGTAGCACTCTTAGGTGTGCCAGAAATGTACATGCTGCAATTTCTTGGGCTATGACATGTTTGTATAATGCGCAGAAGAGTAGTTTTTTCCTTCATGATAACCATGAATAAACAGTTGTGTTGCCTTTGTACATGCACTAGCTGCAGAAAGGAATGTTTGCTTAAATATTTGGGGGACACTTAAGCTTTGCTGCAAAGGGTATGATATATCCATAAGGTTATTCCCATCTCACTTACCCTCCCAAAGATAAAAGCTAGCAGATTCTGCCAACTCGGCCATGTCATGCAATCTCGACATGTCACAACTCGTCTAGCAGTCAGTGCGGCCATGTCACCTGCCAATTACCACCTGATAATTTTTTTTTTTTTCTTTTTTTTTGCTCAATAAGTCGACAGCGGTGGCACCATCGGATTTTCTCGAGAATCGGGCATTTATCGTTGTTGCGCTTCTAGGTCGATCCCCCAAAGCCTGCATCAAAGCGTAGTGGCACTCAGCACTAGCTAAGTACCACTTCCAGGTGTCTGTGCCACTCCTTTGATGAGAGATCACGTCGTACGCCATGGGGTCTTCGCGTCTTCACCCTAAGATTATGTGGATCAGTCCTTGCATTCGGCCTCGCATTCAGGAGGTCAGGTTCGATATCACTGGTGCCGCCGGGTATCCACCGGTTTTTCAATGACTACAAGCTTTCCCCTGACCTGATGCTCGGCTCTTCGGGGTGAAGTGCTTGGGAAAGAGATCATATGTCCCAAATAGTTGCGCTGATGGGACAGTGATTCGTTCCGCCATCGGACAACAATAGGTCCACCTCGCGCGGCAAAACCTGGGCCAGTGGGTCATTCGACCCGGGTAAGGCCATGATTTCACGACCACCTGGATGTAGATCTTCAGATTCGAAAGAGACTGAATATCATCCGACACAGCAAGGAGCGCAGGGCATATAGAGTGCACTGTTCCAGGCGACGAGGCTGCTAACAGTCTCGCGCTCGCATGCTCGCATTACTTCGGTTGCGCAGTTTTCAAAAAACGCGCGTCTAGTGGTACTTGTGATCTCATTTATATGCAGTAAAATCCTTTTTTGCCTTCATTATAAAACTTATGATAAAAAAGTATACTAAAGTTTATAATTTGCAATTTCGTTACGCCGTTGACATTTTTTATTTGTTTGCACAAGACTGCTTAGCAACTTATGGGATAGTAGCCTATTTCCTCTGGGTTGTTGGTTGGGTCTGGTTTCCATGCGTTTTCTGTCATCGTGTGCGTGTGTTACTAATGTTACTAGTTGTGGATGTGCTGCTGGCGTCACGAACAGCGCTGCCACGCCACTTTTGCTTTTTTATGCGCTGTGCATGAAAAGTTATCTCCGTGTCGTTTGGTTTGGTGCAGCAAGGCACGGTGCGCTCTTTTGACGATCACGTGACTTCGCCGACGGCTATCACTGGACTGTTTTTGTGTACAAACCATGCGGCGTGAGGAAAGCCCCTCATTATTGGAGTCTACAGCGGTGTGACCTGCTGATTCATACAGCCTAGGCCGTGCCACCTACATTTCAAGCGGAAACCTTGCAGTGTCTGCATATCTGTGCATTTGAAATTTCTGGCCATGAATAAGCAGGTGTAATTGCAATGGATACGAGCCTACTAGGTAAGTGTTGCCCAGCAGTTTCGGAAAGTATTTTACAATCTTCCGCGATATGAATTAGCTTAATGCGCCATGAATGATAAACCAGGCGAGAGATCGAGCGGGTGAAAGCGCCGTGTTCAACGAAAAAAATTCTTTCCACAACAATGTTATCGCATCTGTCATCCGACATATCAACTATCGAGGTGTCATTCATGGCTAGTGCGGTTTTCGCACTGCGGATTCGTGCTTAAGCAATGCTAATTATGTTCCTTGGCCTTTTCGTTCGAGCATTTTTCTCTTTCACTGTTATCACCGAACGAGCTGATTATTCCCTGTAGAATACTTTTCAGTGCTTAATGACATGTATCGAAGCTTGGAATAGCTAGCAATATTAAATTAAATTAAAGTACAACTGTAGTAGCGCTGGCCGCTTCTTGCATCCGCTGCGTGACGGGTGCATATGGCTCAATCCTCCAATGCACGCTTTAGCTTGTTGAGGCTCCTGTCAAGCCGAGGGATTTTATTTGCGCCCTAATCAGGTTTAGCCGTGTCGGAAGCTTTCTTTTCGTCTAAGGGAGGTTGTGAAAGCGTTTTATCAGCAAACGCCGAATAGGGAGTGCTTTCTTATTATGCATACATTTGTTCCTCCTCGCATGTACACACCTCCTGGAAAGACAAGCGCACGAAAGCAAAACAAAGTGTAGTACAGGACAGTAAAAAAATAGTTTTTATCAAAAAAATGTGTCAGAAACTCATGTCAGTCTATCATGCCAAGGTAGGCAATTCTCTTGTTGACAAATTAATAGAACTGCTGACACATCACCCATCATATTATTACAGCTGATTTGATTATGCCCTGCTCACGGTCGTGGTCATAGTCAGATCTCAATTCCATATCATGCCAAGACTGTTTCATTTATCCACTTGCAGTCTCGATTCTTGTCTCTGTGAGTTGTGATGCTGCTGATATTTGTGGCACGAGGGCAACTTAGCAAGAGCACAAGGTTTGGTCACAGACCCATTTTCCAAGCATTTCACCCCGGTGAAGCCAAACACTGGGCCAAGGGAAACTCTTTACCCATTTCAAACCGGTGGGTGCTCGGCAGTGCTGGGAATCCGCTATCAGTTCTGACGTGCACAAAAGTAACACAAAATTGCTATGAATCTAGTTTTAACTACAGCTTTTTCATCATATTTAATGATTTAGAACCACAATATAACTGCTTTAGTATTAGTAGAGGCTGCTAAAGCTGTGATTATCTGCACTTATTGTTGCAGTTAGTATTTATTACTTTTGTTAGCATATGATTATGCAGGATTGATCTCGTCTGTAGCTAAATATGAAGCAATAGATGCGTGGACATGCTTCTCGAAAATATGAGATTGGAGCATTGTCCTGAAAAAAACTACATTAACATATCATTTCTGAAACTGCTTGGCTTATAAACATGAGTACAACTGTCCAAGAAAAAAAAAGAAAAGCCAAGAGGTCAGTGCATAATTTCAAGAATGCTATGTGCTGATAGCCAGGCTGTATAGACCTTTACGTTGGGCAACGGAGATGTCAAAACACCTCCTCTCTAGATTGCTGCAAACCTGTTCCATTGCTGCTTCCACCATACTAGCATAAAGTGCACAAAGCAGTCCAGTGAACAATATAGTGATGTCTAGTTACTACTTATTTGAAGGTGTATACATCAGAAAGGCGCTACAAAAAATCAGAACAGCATATAGACCTTTGCATCGGGCGAGGAGGTGCTGAAACGCTTCCTGTTGCAAACCGGTTTGGCTACTGTCCCACAGTGCTAGCGCCATGTGCACACAAAAGCCCAGCGGACAAGATAGTGACGCCCAGGAAGCCCTCGTTTCAAAGGTGTATAGGGAGCAGTGACATGGAAGTGCTTTCCACAAAATGAAGTTCGACAATGCTTTTTGCCTCACAATCTGCACCCATTAGCCAGGATATGCTCTTAGCTCATGGCACACCCTGTAGGGGCAGCCACACCGGCTACAAAGCAGCAGAATCAAGTAGCACATAATCAGCCCAGTAATTTTTGCCATAGGACATGTCCTTTCCCATTGATCTCACCAGCTGTGGCTGTCCTATCCCTACAGAATTCCTCACGTTGTTGCAACAAGGACAACGAAGTGCACTGTTCGTGTATTGCCAGTGAGGATGACAAAGTGCAGTGTTTGTCCAGTGCCTCCATATCCCTTGTTAATCAGCTTCGCTAGTTTATGGTTGTATGTAATCTATAAATATATCTTCTCACATCATTGGCGGAGTTGTTGAGTGGAAGAAGTTCACTGCGCAGTTCTCTGTTGGCTTTAAGGGTTGCCCAGCAAGATGGGCATCTGCCCTGCTGGCTCTTTGAGCCAACAAATGCAGCATAATAATGCTCTTCTTTTTTTATATGTTGGCAAGGTTTGCTGCAGGCATTTCCTGCTGACATTGATTCCTCTCACACGCTCATACAGAGTGGCTGTGTAATTCCATTATTTCATTTGTGTGGAAATGACTTCTATAGTTAGTTCAGCTATCCCATTAGACCATCTTAATTAGGCCAAAATGGCACTTCCAAAAAATTCAACCTACCTACAAGGTCTGTGAGATAACTTTTCTCCTGCAAGAGGAAAAGGTGGGAGAAGAAAGCTGTCCTGACTGCTAGGGGTGAAAGTTTGTAATCTCTCATGAAGAAGAGGCAACCATCGTTCTATTGTTCATCGCATAGTGGGCTTCCACGAGGTCCTATACTAACAGTGAGATCTATGGTACCCCCCTTAGTTGTCTACAGGCTGTTTATTCCTATTTTCCTATAATAGGAAGCACAGTCACCTTTTCAATATGCATCTTGGTAGCCTTGCCTTTATGTTGCACATTTCACTCCATTGGGTACATAGGAAAGTAGGAAGGGAGGTATGGTCATTGTCTGATGCCCTATTAATCAAAAAACATCTGACCCATTCTACTTATTGCATAAATGCGGTGGTTTGTGTGCAACCATTTTTGTTTTTGTTTTGGGGGCAGCAACTCGCTGTCTGCTTTGGATTTAAAGTGGTTTCTTGTCGGATGCACAGTGTGTTTCTAACAATTGTTGAAAAATCATTAAAAAGTAATTAACTTTACTGGACTGGATTACGAACCGTTGGATTAGCATAACTATATATATGCTCTTTAGCAGCATTTACTTTGCAGGTGATCCTGATTTCTATGTTTGAAAACTGAATCTTTTCTGTCTTGCAACATAAAATGGGAACCTTGTGTATTATCTAGTATATCTGCTGGTATGCATAAATACATTTATTTTTTTTTTTTTTTTTTTTTTTTTCAGGTTTTGACTCCATAGATTCTCTTTCAAGCCATCATGCCAGCAATGGCCTTAGGACAGCTAATGCAGATTCCTCCCAGACATGCTCAAAGAAGTACAGGTACACTTTGTTGGCATAGCAGTTTCCTTGTTGACTGTATTCAGCATCAGTTTAATTTTTAAAAATTCATTACATATCTGTACAGGATCTCCTAATTATTTAGTAACATGGTTCTTGACATTCTAATGACGATACTGTAGGCTTTTGTGCAAGAGAGTTGTGTTGTGTCAAGTTTTTGTCTAAAGAAAACGAGTTTGGCTTCGAACACATAATGGGGTGATAAAAGATATTTCATATAATATTTATGTTGCCTTTTAAAAAAGCTCTTAAGGAGCAGCATGTCTTGCAGTGTACAAGCATCTGTAGATGCGACCTGAGTGCTAGGAAATTTTTGTATATAAAGGTGTAATGTCTTAAGGTTTGGACATAATTAGAAATGGGGTCAGATCTGGAAGATCTTGCATGATTCCTTTTATAATTCGCTTCCAGGAGGTCCTTGCATGATGATTTATTCATTAAATCACTTTTCTTTTGCTTACCAGGTGTAGTTAGCACCACATCTAGGGACCACAAGGGGATAAAGCTTAAGATGGATATGCCTATTTGGCTTCTAGGTTGTTGTAGGACCTTGGTAGTATATGTATATACCACTTTCTCTTTGGGCTTTTCTTAAAAAAAAAAAAAAAAAATTCAAATACACTTGTTTACCTTTTTTTATTGTTTTTTGTTTGTTCTGCCATCTGTTGATTGCCCCAACAAACAGTACATCACGTGTCATGTACACTATGCTTTCACAATCAGATGATAGATTTTGGCTCGGCATAATTTTGGCATGAAACAAACATGAGGAAAATGGAAACTCTTGATGTGGGATGATCGTCTAAATTTACCCGTTTCTTAAACAGTCTTTAACGGTTCCTTTTCAATTATTGACAAATTCGTGTGGGAGTTAAGGGTGTCGATTTCTTTTTTCTTTTTACAAGAATATGTGTGTTAGATTTTTGCCTCACAGTGCTCTCTCTGGACTGCTCGCTCGTAGTATGAGCTTCAGTAAGGCAGCACTTAAAGATAGGTATAAAGCCTTTTAGGCGTGATTTGGGTAACGTTCACTCTTCACTTCAATGTGTTGCTTAAGAAAAGGCTGTGGATCTCATAGAATTGCCAGACAGTTTAGAACTGAGCAAAGGTGTCAGTGGTACCATGATTGATTGAGGAATTTGTTCTATCAATGTCTGAAAAACGTGGAAGAAGGCACACAGGTATACTGTGAAAATTACTTTGCATCAAATGGTTTCCTTGAATAGAAAAGAAAGTTCTAATGACAGATACTGTGCAAGTGAACTACAGAAACCTTCCTGGTGTGATAAAACGTAAAAACAAGCTCAACAAATGCAAGCATGCCTGGTGGTCAAAAGGAGTACTAACTTGCGTACCAGTGGATACCATTCCACCAGAATGCATGTCTTAGGATTGGTAAAGCACTTAATGAAAATTTTTCGCGCTTCGAGTAGACAGCAATAGAAATATGCACTTTGTTTGAAGTGTCACTCTCTTGTCAGTGGTGCGAGTGTGCAACGCTTTTTTCTGCGAAAGTAGTAGCTTAAATGGTTCGGAACAAAAATTTCCATTGGATTTCTAGAGTTTCTAAGTGCATATTTATTGTTTATGTGTTTCTTTGACCTAATAAAATTTCATGCCTCAAAAAGGGTTTTTCACAAGCTGTCTTCCATTGCTACACAGGAGTTAGGAATTTATTCAGAGTAAAATAATTCCACTAAATGTGGATACATAATCTGTCAAGGTACATTACAAATCGAGGTAACATTTGGTGTCCGCTATTCGATTTGTGCCCTGCTTTTTAACTTTTTTCATTTTTTTTTTCAAATCTCTCTTGTTGTGGCAGTAATATTTCTGCCCTTTCGTTGCATATCTACTTCGCTACATGATTCTTCAGTGAGGAGTGGTTCTCACTCTTTGAAAGAGGAGAAATCTCAAGGAGGCTGAAGGAAAAGGCTCTCAGACTGGAGCTCGCAGATTGCAGATTCAGGAGCATATGCTGGAAGGCAAGTATTGTCTGTTTTGTTGCATGTCTTGCTAAGAATTTTTGTCCCCCCTTGTGGGTGTTGTGTGCATGTCTAGAGAAGTGTATACGAGCAGCGCAGGTAATAGGACACACGAAGAGAGAGACACACTCTTGTGGTCTAGAGATGTCTTGTGGTCTAGATAAGGCTGAGCCAGAGGCCGACATGAACATTTGTTTCTTAGATGATTTTGATCTACAACCTAAGCTCCTAGCACTGGCATAAGCTTAACTGAAAAAGTAATGTTAAAAAAAAAAATTCGTTTTTCATTTTGCATGAAAGGAAGAACTTACGAGAAGCTTAAAGGTGTGTTAAAAAATGTTCTCTCTGTTTTGCTTTGTGCTTAACTATGAGGTATCAGCTTGTGTCTTAGATAAATAAATGCCATTTGTTTTCACTGTCTTAAATATGTAGCACATCCAGAATTACTTATATTGAAGACTGTTTCTCAAAAAGTGCTCTTTTCTTCGTTTGGAAAAGCACAATGTATTATGTTAATTATTTGTCTTATTTAAGGACAGAGTTAACTGGAGAGAGCTACGTGAGGAAGGTGTCTTTGCTTTGCAGTCCAACTGATAGTGATGAATATGAAAAGTGATGGAAGGCTCCAATGACATGCTTCGGTCATAATCCCCAATTTCGTGTTCTTCAATTGGTGGCAGAGAAGGTTCATAGCACTGGAATTGTCAGAAAGTTTGAGGCACGGAATTTAGAAAAGTGTCAAGAAGTTGTGCAGTCGTTTGGGGAAACTGATTTGCCTGCTTTATTATTGTTTCTCTACAAGGCCTCTGAGAGTGCCAGCATAGTGCTGTTCCCTGTCAATATCACCATTTAAGAAAATGTGTGATTTGCTCATATAGGGTCTGAAGCAGCTACTATAGGCAAACTTCTGTAGGTTTCAAGGAGTGATTAGGTTGGAGCTAGGTAGACTTCAAAATGAAGCTAGGATGGCTTCTTGAGGCCTTCAGAGTCATGCAAAATAAGCTTTCGATCAACCTAATCAAGTAGGTGTCCTGAACAGTTGGGACATTTTAAAGTTATGTGGTTGACATATAGAGCAATGAGCTGCTAACAGGTCTAGTACGCACGCAATCATTGTAGCCTCGAATCTGGGTTAGCCAAGTTTCTTAATGTAGCAACATGCAGCAGTTCGTTAAATGGCAACTCACATTTTTTAGCTTATATTCAGGTCACGCTTTTTTGCAGTCACCTTGATAGAAAAAAAAAAAAAAAAAGAAGAAATAATGTTTCAAAATATGAATTAGAAGTGCTTAAGAAGGAAAACTGGGAAACCGAAACTGGGGACTGCCAGGTGCTGCTCCCATATTCGTGCTGTCAGTAATGAGAGAGAGCATCAGTTTTGCGGGTTTGCTGCAGTGGCTGAATCAGATTCTTCTTTTTAAACACTGCAGGTATTTTTGGAATGCCTTCCTGACTCCAGAAGTGACTGGATCATTACAACCAGAGCAATGAGGCACAAATATGAGTCAATGCTGGCCAAGGTAGGTTTTCAGCTTGGGCGTGCATGTCGAGCTTGTGTATTGCTAATGGTGGTGAACATTAGAAAAAAAAAAAAAAAGAGCCAAAGGAACACACCAGACGATGGCGCTTGTCATCTGTTGTCTTTCTTTGTCTGGTAGTGTTCATCACACTTAGCAGTGCCGAACCAAATAGACCAGATTGTCGTGCAGTCTCTAAACATAAAGTTTCATCATTCCTTGTCACATCTAGCTGTAAAGGTGAAACATTATTTGAATGAACTAACTTACAAAGCTCTATTGGCTTTGGCATTATGAATGTCATGTCTGAAATAGTGGTGCCATTCAGATATAATTGCTTGGTGCTTGTTTTGGTTTTATACCAGCGAATTTCCTGGTTTTGCTAGTCATATTGTCGCAGCTTATGCCGTGATTGGATTTCTGCCCAACGTTTAATATTCTCTTGCTGCCTTTTTTTTTTTTTTTCTCGTGCCGTGCTGAAATTTTGTGCTAGCTAGGGTGTGTAGCAACCAGAAATTGTCAGGAAATTTTATGCACCGGGAAAAATCTGGGAAATGTCAGGGAAACCATAAAAGGTTTCGACAACTCAGGGAAAATGGCACAAAATATTCTGCAGTGCATTTTCATTTTAAGCTGGTGCACAGCCAGTATGTTTTTCATGCAGGTGTTTTTTTTTTTTTTTTCTTTTTTTTTCTTTGTGCTAAGCGCACGGCCTCCACCGCGGCCGTGCCACAAGGCGAGGCGTGATATATTACTTTGACGCCAGCGCATGGCTGAGCTGCCACAATAGAAGAACCCATAATACGCACGTGAGTTGAGTACTCGATAAAATATGCGGAAGCACTGCTTGAGAGTAGTACGCGACAAAGAGCAGAAATAATCGCGCTGGTCGAAAGCGGTCAGCGAGCTGATCTACAGCTGAGGTCCGTTGTGACACTCCCGCGGTTGACCGCTCACGTCTTCGCGATCTCACCGCGGGTTCCGCACTTCGTGTGTGTGATAAAATTGCTTAACACTTTCATGTCCACAGTCACGAACTCGGTACCGGCATCGTATTCGGCACTAACGCCGAGGTGAAGCTCGCGTTGGATCGCAGACTTTCCC
Organism: Amblyomma maculatum; assembly: GCF_055883805.1. Classification (NCBI taxonomy): domain Eukaryota; kingdom Metazoa; phylum Arthropoda; class Arachnida; order Ixodida; family Ixodidae; genus Amblyomma; species Amblyomma maculatum. Next base: position 23,440,516 of record NC_139349.1, on the reverse strand, counting down.
GACAGAACGGACTTCCATTCCACCGTAAAGTATATATGCGTCGATGGTGTCAAGTCAGTGTATCGTGATCCGAGATGCAATTTGCGCTGTAATTTGAGCCCGCGGTATTGTCTTCGGGCAGCGTGGTTGATGTTCCCTGCATATCTAACAAGTCTGGCACCGGTTGTAACTCAAGTCCTGACGGCACTCTTGTGGCCGGCGTCTTCTGGTTTTTGTTCCACGCCCATTTCTTACGGCTTCCAAAGGCTCTTTGTGTGCACAGTTACAATCTACTGTTTTCCGGCATCTTGATTGCAAAGAAAAACTGTGCACAAAGCTGTACATCAAGAAACACGAGCGCAAACGGAGACGCGCATGAAGCGGCGGCCATGGTGGCGAACGCAAAACAGCAAGAAAAAAAAAAACGACGTGCTGATCACGCCAGCCAATGGGAGACTCGGAACGGCGCGCTTTGGGCTAATCAGAGACCATAAACGGTTTTCAGAAAACTGGTGCACACAGCCAGTCCGCTTGAGCAAAGCCATTTTGAGACGGCGCAAATTGCACACAAAGAAAACAGTTTTAAACCAAGCCCAAGATGATGGCGATCGGCCGGCTGCAACACACGCCAGAATTTCGAACAAAATTTCTCTTTCGTGGCTGCCATGACGTCCTGAAAGCCAATTTTATCGCATTTCCTGACCGAATTCAGCGTTAACAATTTGAGTGCAGGTGCTTGAAAGGATAAACGCTTCAAAAATGTGTTTTTCTCGAAATCGATTTTTGACCGTTTTTGACCATTCTAAAACTCGCGTCTCCTCTTAACGCTACGGCTGTTATCTTTAAGAATTTTCGCTACTGCAAGTCTTCAACTAATTTTATTTTACAGCTGATTGCGCATTATTTATCTGAAAGTTTGCAACTTAGATGCAGTTTCCTTTAATGGCCGTGGGCGTCGCCACTATTATAATACACATTAGCACGGCCGGTCTCGAGGGAGCGTGTGCTAAGAGAAGTGTGCCCTCCCTCGAGACCGGCCGTGACCTAGGGTGCCTCGCATCAAGGCACCCTATATACACCCCAGTTTTGACCAATCAATACCGCTGTTTTTTGATACATGGGGCCTATAGGAAATTTTGCAACTGCTAGTATCAAAGAGCTCTGCTGATGCTGGCATCACTGCGCTTTTAATTTTCATTAACTTGCGACGTTTTTACCCGCCATTAACACTAATAACAGCATTTCACAATTGTAAATTGGAGAATATGATTAATAAATAGCTTTTTGTTGGGAATTATTCGTCAGTGCTCATTATCATCAGCAGCTACATTTTTTAGCCTCTTCACTCGTCGGAGAATTTGACCTGAAATAATCAGGGAAAACCTGGAAAAGTCAGGGATTTTAAAAATGGTGGTTTGCTAGACACCCTGTTAGGCAAGCTACACATACAAATAAAGATAGATAAAAGCACACATTGCACATGCATTCAGGGTCTTCGCATTCTGATAAAACTTTTTTTTTTGTCCTCGGCGGTGCAGTGTTGCAATGACTGCCTGACCAGCCCTTATCTCTGTCAGTGCAGCAGAGGCAACGCATAGGAAACTGACTTGAGGGAAGAGTGCTCAGCTGCTTTTCTGTTTCCTAGACATGTCACAATCCAAGGGTTGAAGTGGAAGATCTTGACCTGACATACAACAACCCCCTGTCGCAAGAGGAGAGAAGCCCGTGGAACAGATACTTCGAGGACAGTGAGCTGCGGATAATGATCAAGCAGGATGTGATAAGGACGTATGTTCTGTTTGCCATCATGCTTTCTCCTCGTGCTGCTGCTGCTTCATGATTATTAATGTAATGCATGTACAGCTTAATCTGTTCTACGTCTAAAAAATTGTACAGTCGTGGCGATATATCATCGTGGTTTAAAAAGAAGCGTCTGCTTATTGCAGGGTGTAGCTGATGAGAGGCCAATTGTAAGGTTTTTTTTTTACTCTTCAAGAACAATAATGAATTAGTTATGTTGATAGCATTATAGTCTAGTTAGTTCACTTTGTTGATCATGATGTTATGCTTGTGAGAAAAACATTTGAGTTCATTTTTCGCTGGCAGTGACAGGAAATGTACTTGCAGCTCGTACAAGGTTCTTTGCATGGTAAAAACTGTGGTCTTCATTTCCACAGGTTTCCAGAGATAGAGTTCTTCCAGACTTCAGACGTCCAGGCGATGATGGTGAACGTGTTGTTCTACTATGCCAGGCAACATCCTCAGATTTCATATCGACAGGTTCGTATTGCTTCAGAAGAGATTGTCAAGGGTTGAGATTTTTGTGGCAGTGATGAATAAGAAGCCAGGATGCATGCATAGTAATGGTCAGTCAGTGTTATGCAAGCTTACTCTGTTATCGTCAGTAATGGCTTCTCTGGAAATCATATTTTGGCACTGAAAGACTTGGGCTGCCTTTCACGGGGTGTGCAGAATGCATACAACACATACTAGTTAGTTATCTTGTCACGTCCCTCATGGAACTCTTATAATGTAAGGTTTGGAGGGGTGACACTAAAATGGCATTGTACTTAATGAGAACAGCATGTGTTTGTTTTACAGTTGAGAGGCAGAAGGATGGGAAGTCATAACAGTAGTATGGTATTGCTGATGTTGACTGGGCCATGAGTTAGTTTGATCACTACCAGGGGGCACTCAGATACCCACTTCGACACTTTTTGTAGTTTAGTGCTAGGCAGAACGTTTTTTTTTTTCCTTAGCCATTTGCAAATCTCAGAATCTCAATTAGGTATGAAAAATGTGTTGTTTCTGTCTTGAAGGGCATGCACGAACTCTTGGCACCCATCATCTTCGTGCTTCATAATGACCAGCAGGCATTTCTGCATGCCTTGGAGCTAGGCTACATTAGGTAAGTGCACATTTTCATGTTCATGCTTTAGCTGATGGAGATGCAACTAGTACTAATGGTTTGAGCACTGGAACAGCTTTTGGGCATGTAGCATTGGTAGGTTTAATGGTGCATTTAAAATGCTGCTTCTTTTTTGCACGCTGCCGACAACCGATTTTTTTTCGTATTCTTTAGGGACAGCGAAATTGTCCAGAAAATCGGGGGCAGTTTGAAAAATCGAATTTTATTGAAAAAAAATCACTTTATATGAGCTTCCGATTGCCAGTGTAAACCTCAAAATGCAGATGGGGCATCTGGGAGGACTGGTGCAACTTCGCACTGCGAGAAGGGCCCCGCTTCTAATATACTCCTTTCTAACTTAAATTTTGCTGTATTAGACCATATTTTTGACCCCCTTGAAGCCTGAATTAATGACACTTCACTTTCGCTGAATATGTTTATGGAGGCTTGGCTATTGACAGCAGTGCCATGACAAATCGGAATGAGGTCTGAAAAATCAAGCAGTCGGTATCAATGCACCCGAAGCTTCAGGTGCTCATATACATTATTTCTATGGAGCATTCCGCAGTGCCACTAAAAAGTCCGAATAATCAGGCATGTCTGACAAATCATGGGTTTGGATTTTTGGTTGGCGACCGTATTCAATAAGACTTCGAGGTCCCATTATTTGTATTGTGATGTACTTAGTGGAGCTGTTGCACTTGAAGCATAATTAGATCAACTCTATCTGACTTTTATTTCCTACTTTCAAACTCCTCTCCTTTTAAGCAAAGGAGAGCATAGCAGAGCAAAGACGCATCACATTTTAAGCAAAAACTTGCCAAAGAATTCCTGTGTTTACTAGAAGGCATATAGGCAAGCGTCAAAGGCATGCAATGCATAAAACAAATGTTTAATTTTTAAATCGTGCAGAACCGAACATGACTGATTTTTAGACCATTTTGCAGGCGGAAGCTGCATGGTGGGTGAAATGGGGGTTAGAAATGCGTCACCTCTCCTGTCATTCGCACACGTGACTTGGCAGCTGGTGAGCATTGTGCTGCACGTGCGTTAGATGCTAGAGAGGTGTCATTGTTGCGTTTCGGCAATGAGGAACACTGCTGAGACCCTGTCTCAAAATTGAAACTTCTACGTAGAAGTTGCTCCGTAAGTTGCACCATAGAATATGTTGGTAAATAGCGTATCCTGTTAAATGGAGACATTTGGAGCAGCTAAAGTGTTACTCATTAACACTGATCGGTTTGTGTACTGACATAAGTCTGGTTTGTTTTTATTTTGCAAGGGTCTTTGGAGTCTATTCAGTTTGGGCCATCTCATTTCATTTTTTTTTTTTCTTCCTTAAGGGGGGACATGGCTCTTAAAACTATTATTCCTAATTTTTTTCCAAATTTGATAAAACCTGGTATTCTGATTCAGTTTCTTGCACTGATTTCAAGTATATAACTATTTTTGCAATTGGCCAATTAGTTCAAATTATCAATGAAATTAATTTTTGATAGTTTGCAGGAACAATGAAAAACTAACCGCGCTATAAAAAATTCACGTGGACACTTTGCTAGGTACTAGAATACATAAATAATACAATGTTAGGAGCACTTTTTTTATATAACAAATATTAGCGAAGTTATAGCTGTTCAAAGTTCACTGTTCCAAATGTGGGTGCCCTCCTGTCTGATTTAGAGCAAAATTGAAAAACTTTAAACTGCTATAACATTGCTAATACAGTCGCCGACCGTTTTTTCGGACTTGAAGGGACCCGAAAAATGGTCCGAATAATCGAACAGTCCGAAAAATCCGTGAAGCACAAAAAATCACTTTATTCAGAGGAAATCGGCTTAAAAAAGTCGCCGATTTTACCTTGCGGCAAATTTCTTTTGCTGGCGACGATTTGCGCTTGTATTTGCGCCAAAGTTGTCGTTTCGCTGTACACGCTAGACAGCAAGTTCACAGCGTTCGTAATTTGTGCAAGCGATGGCTGTGGTAGGCCGCCCGAGTCGTCGTCGGAGTCCGACTCGTCTTCAGGTTGAAGAACCTGGCGTACAAGTTCGTCGTCCGTGAGGTCCGCACACACACATATCGAGGCCGTCGTCCACTTCAACAAACTCGCGGAACGTGGAGCCCGTTGGAATGTCCATTCCGTTCCCGCGAAGGTCAACGATGAGGTCTTCGCCACTGTCTGCAGTCAAATCCTCAGAATCGTTGCAGTCTTCTACGTCATCGACTTCATCGGCGGAGAATCCAGCGTGCCTGAAGCAATTAGCAATTGTTTCCACTCTCACTGCCTTCCACGCGTCAGCCAGCATGCTAACCGCCGCAAAAAGATCCGTGGCGTACTTTTTCCCGTTGTCAAAACAAAGGACTGTGCGCCGCAGAAGACGGGTCCGATAATGCACCTTAAGGTTTTTGATCACCCCCTGGTCCATTGGTTGGAGCACGCTGGTGGTGTTTGGTGGCAGGTATTCGAGCCGAATGGCTTTCAGGTTGTCGAAGGTGCCGTGAGCTGCGCAGTTATCAACAAAAATAATAACTTGTCGCCCCTGCCGCTCGAAACTTCGGTCGAGTCGACGCACGTAATCTTCAAACAAAGCATGAGTGATCCATGCCTTGGAGTTGCTGCAGTACCACACGGGAAGGTTCTTCGCGCCCTTAAAACGCCTAGGATTTTTGGATTTGCCTATCACAAGAAGTGGCAGCTTCTCAGTGCCAGTGGCATTTGCACCTACCATTACTGTTATCCTTTCCTTGCTGTGGCGGCCCCCTGAACAGGAGTCACCCGAAAAAGAGAGGGTGCGGTCAGGCAACATCTTGAAGAAGAGGCCGGTCTCGTCACAGTTGAAGGTGTCCTCCGGGCTGTACTGGCTCAACAAGGGCTTCAACTGCTTCAACTTCGTCTGACGGCAGTCTGCTACCGTGGCTGGGTTGGCGGCTCCGCTCTCCCCGCACATCTTCTTAAAAGACACACCGTGTCTCTTCTTGAAACCGCGGAGCCATCCGTCCGTGAACTTGAATTTTTCAATTCTCATTTTCACGGCCAGGGTCTCTGCCTTTTCCTTCAACGTGTCGCCCGACACTGGAAGGTTTTTCGCTAAAGCAGCTTTAAGCCAGAGTAGCAAGGCCTTCTCCAATTCGGGGTGGTCGCCTTTCCTGTCGTTCTTCTGGCTGCTGCTGTGGGACGCCTCAAAGGCGGAAAAAATCTTCTCCTTATTTTTCATGTAATCCAAATAGTTTGCTTCGACAGTGCGAACTCCTTGGCCACGTCAGCTTGCGTTCGCCCACTCAGCACTAGCTTTATGATCGCTGCCTTTTTCTCAAGGGTCATGGTAGAATAGCTCCCACGCTTCTTTGACGGACCCGGCAGCACCGGTGGGGCCATGTCCACAGCCCGAGTGCGCACCACACCGCTCGTCAAACACGCAAAAATGAGGCACTTTTCGTTCAGAGCGGTGGAACCGCCGGACGCAATCACAAAACGGCCAAAGGATTGACGGCGCGCCACTCGGTTGACGCGGTCGGAGAAACTCGTGTGACAACACGGCGGACGTATGAGACAAAGCACAAAGAGATAGCTGCCCGCGTCAGCGTTGGCAATGGATGGATGATGGATGGATGATGGATGATAGTGGCTCTGCCCTTTGAATCGGGCGGCAGCTTGCGCCGCCTAGCCAAAAAATTAAAAGAAATATATTTATCTCTTCCCCATTTTTAGCTTCTAATTCACCCGTATCTGCCCCCCTCCCTTTTTTTTTTTCTCTCTTTATTCTCTTGACTTTTTCCACCAATCCTCTAACCTCTCTTTTGTTATCAGAACGCGTTCCTCATCCATTCGTCCATCTTCCCCAGCAAATCCCAGTGCTCTCTCCAGATCTGCCGCTTTTTCCGCGGGAAGGGCAGGACGAAGTTTTTGGCACCTTAGAACAACATGTTCCATTGTTTCCTCCTCAGTTCCGCATGCCGCGCATAATATATCTACTTCCTGAAATTTTTTCCTGTACGTTTTTGTTCTGAGGGCCCCTGTCCTAGCCTCAAACAGCAATGAGCTCCCTCGTGAGTTGTCGAATAAACTTTCTTTCTTTATATCCTGTTTTCGAGTTCTATACATACCCAATGCTGATTTTCCTTGCATTCTTTCCTCCCACATTTTCCTTTCTGCCTCCTTTACCTGCTTTTCAATGCTGCTGTTTTGCTGCGGTGTATCTCCAAACTCTAGGTACTTAAATCTGAGCTTTCGGGTTCTGTTAGTCCATTTCGTATTCAGGCTTTTCATGAAGAGGTGCTTGTACATTTTTCGTGCCCACCTTGATTCCTCCATTTCGGTTAGTATCTGATCATATTTTAGTTTGCTAATTGCCTCTCTAACCTCAAATGATGCCCAGCCCATATCTCCCTGGACTCCTTCATTAGGTGTGTTGCCATGTGCTCCCAATGCCAATGTACCTACCTTTCTCTGTCTGATTTCAAGGCCTGACTGTACTTCTGATTTCATGCACAGGACTGCATTTCCAAAAGTGAGTCCTGGTACCATAACACCCTTCCATACCCCTCTAACAACCTCATACCTGTTATAATTCCAGAGGGCCCTGTGTTTCATAATATCCGAACTCCTTTTCCCTTTGTCTATCGTAATTCCTTCATGCTTTTCTAGGTACAGGTATTTATAGCTCTCCACATGTTCAACCTTGGTGCCTTGTATTTCCAGCACGTCCCCCCTTTCATCATTAAATACCATTATTCCTGATTTTTCACTGCTAAATAGCAGTCCCAGCTTTTCGCCCTCTTCTCCACAGATCTTAAGCAGCTCCTGCAACCCATCCCTCTTATCTGCCAGCAGTACAATGTCATCCGCGTACATCAATCCTGGTAGAACTTGTGTTACTTTCTGTCCTCCCTGCATATAGCTTGCATCGAATCCCTTATTACTTTCCTCCAGGTGCCTTTCCATTTGGCTCATGTATATCATGAAAAGCAGCGGTGACAGTGGGCACCCTTGCCTAAGCCCCCTTTTTATTTTTGCTGGTTTTGTTGTTTCCGTCTCCCATACTATCACTGCCTCATTATCTGCATACACTTCTTGTATGAACTGAACCAGGTTTTTATTCAGGCCATATTCCTTCAACTGGTCCCACAGTTTTTTCTGATCTACACTGTCGTATGCCCCTTTAATATCTAAAAACGCTATCCATAATGGTCTCTGACTTGCAGCTGCTGTTTCTATACACTGGGTAACCACAAATAAATTATCCTCTAGTCTTCTGTCCTTGCGGAAACCATTTTGTAGTTCTCCGAGGATATTCCCTCCTTCTGCCCATTCCTCCATCATTACTTTTACTAACTGCATTGCTACCCTGTATATAACTGATGTAACTGTGATTGGCCGATAGGACTTTATGTTATCTCTGCTTCCCTTGCCTTTGTATATTAGTCTCATCCTGCTTAATTTCCAATCTTTTGGTACTTGACCGCCCTTTATTGTTTGTTCAATCAACTGTCGCAATTTTACTTTGTTTTTTTGTCCTAATCTGGTAATCAATCCCATGGGTATGCTATCTGGTCCTGTCGCTGTTCCCAAGGGGACCTTCCGTTCTATTCTTTCCCATTGTCTTGCTGTCATCTCCTTGTATTCTTGCTCCTCGTCCCTGTGGTCCTCATTATTCTCCATTTCATCTGCGGCATTCACTTCCAGACTGGCAAAGGCTGTTTCTATTGTGCGCCTAACATATTCCTGTGCTTCCTCTCCCTCCACTCTTTTTCCTTCCTGTGTGGTCAGTGAGTGTTGGACCCCTTCCGTCTTTTTTGCTTGTAGCCTTATGTGGTTCCAAAACCTCTTTGCAGCATTTTTATCTTTTTTACTTATGTCCATCATCCACTGGACCCCAGCTTTTCCTATTTTGATTTGGATTAAGGTTGACGCCTCCCTTTTTCTCTCAAGGTACTCCTCCCATTTGGATTCTACTTCCCTTGGTGTGGCTCCCCTCTTCTTTGCTAATCTGTGTTCTCTGGATGCCTCTTGACGCCTCGTTATGGCTGCTTTAACTTCAGCATCCCACCAGCTTTTTGGTTTATATTTTCTCTTTCCTCTTCTAATCTTGCCCTTTTTTAGCTCTCTTTTAAATACTTCTACTAGGTCATCGTATGTCCATTCTCTATTTGGTTGTTGGTTGTTTTGGCGACAAAAGCAGGTTGACGGCGATGACAATCCGACTGCCACCTCGAAGTGGCAGAGATTGCAGGGGCCTCTCCTGGCAAAAATGGGGCACCGAAACCATGTCAAGCCAATCCAACTGCAGAGCCAATCCACCTCAATCCAAGATGGCGCTTGTTGCGCCGGCGAAAAGCCGATAAGATGGCAGATTTTGGCCTGCAGGGGACTGAAATTAGTCCGAAAAATCGAACTTTCGGACTTTTAAAGTCCGAAATATCCGTCGCGAATATGTATGCGCTTCTATGGGGTGACTAACGGTGCCTCACTGAAGTCCGAAATAACCTACAAGTCCGAATTATTGGAGTATATGAAAAAAGTGCTCCTAACATCGTATTCATTATGCTTTCTAGTATCTAGCAAAATGTCCATGTTAACTTTTTGTAGTGCGGTTATTTCTTAATTGTTTCTGCAAATTATGAACAATTAATTTCATTATATCTTGAACTAATTGGCCAATTGGAAAAATAGTTACTTATTTGAAATCAGTGCAAGAAACTGAATCAGAATACCACATTTTATCAAATTTGGCCAAAAATTGGAAAAGTAACTTTAAGAGCCATGTCCCCCCTTAAAGTTCTCTATAGGGTGTGTTATATTAAAGTTAAGACAACGTAATGAAAAACTCATTTCCTGCTTTTTTGTGTGTGTGTGATTATTTCTGACACTGTTGCAGAAGGCAAGTGTGCAAGCATCGGCTGATTTGCTTCTGCACTTTGTTGCAGCATGCATAATTCAGTTCTCACAGTGTGTCACTGCTTTCCACCTATTGTTCCCTCGCATATCTGTTCCACGTTTTTAAGAAGCACTTTCAGCTGCTTTGATAGATTTATTGTCATGTGAACAGAACTTATCTGTGATGAATGCATACATAATAAACACTGTCCACATGCTCACTGTCTGGGGCATTGCTTATCTTTGAAATTGTTTGTTGATCAAGGTAGTAATATATATTGTTACATTTGCTCGCGAATTTAATCACTATTTGCGTTTTTTTTTTCTTTTGCTTGTAGGGAGTTTCCGGACTCGTTAAGGTGAGAGCTATTTGAGGTCTTTTTTTCCTAGTAATGCTATTTTGTTGGTGCTGCAGGTTTTTTGTATTTTTTTCTTAATTCTTTTCCAAAATTTTCTTTCAGGGATGATATAAGAGAGCTTCTGAACCCTGACTATACGGAACATGATGCCTTGTAAGGGTCTCCTCCTCTCATTATACAGTTTTTTTCAGGCAGGGTCTCTCTTAACGAACTCTCCATAATCCATGGAAAACAGGGCATTAAGGCTCCAAAGCATGCTCAAAGAATTATGTCTCGTAGCTGTTTTGAATAGTGCTACCTCAGAATTAAGATAACAGGTAATTGTAATCTTAGCTCGAATTTAGCACTGTAATACTTGTGATAAGGTGGCAACGATGTTGTTAAGTGATGCCTTTTATACTTTCATTTCCGGTAGAAGTGCATGTTGCATCATGAGTGCAGTTCGTTACAGAAAGTTATGCAGTTCAACTTCTGAAGCTTATGTGTAACTCTGTCATAAGGATGCTTCAATTGCAGAAAAAGACACGATTTTAGGCAGCATTCAAAGGGCTCACGTCAGGTGGCACATGGTTAATTGCTCGGTGAATGGCAGAAGCGTTGCATAGTTAGAACTTGATTCTTTAAAAATTAAACCAATGCAGTTCTTTGCCCATCTGTCTATAAAGTGTCTGAAGATTATTTACCAAGAAAAGCATGAGCTAAACTTTAGCGCATCTTGTTCTTGTTGCATCCCATGTGGACTTTCTTTCTTCCTTAGAAAGTGGCCGACTGTCACCCTAGGAAAGACTTGTTATACAAGTCCACCTTAGTTAACTTGCGACCGATCATCGTCACACAGCCACCATGGCTGCTGCAGTATTAGTGAAAATATTTGAGATGGTAGAATTGAGTAGCACTAAGTCCGCAAGCCTGCACTTGTTACTGAGGGTGCAAGAGGCGCAAGTACGACTAGCACCTCTTGTGTTTTGAGGGCATATATAACTGCTACGTCGGGATAATGGTGGTCTAAGTTCAGATAATAAATCTACATTTTCTGTTGACTGATAGAAATTTTGAATTTCTGATTAGTGTGGCACTGTGGTTGGGATATCTGTTTTGTAAGAATTAGGTCATCATTCAGACGAACCTTTTTACTTCCTGACGCAACGCTTTTGTGAGGGAGGCACACATCAACTCTCCTCTTTTTTTTTTAAGCTTCCTGTTCAGCCAAGTGATGGATGCTGTTGAATCTTGGTATTCTTGGAATGAAAATTACGTGAAGGTAAGTGCTGAGGACTATTTTAGGACTTTTTGATACCTTTTGTTCTCTAATCAGGGCGAATGTTCCCACAAATGCAACTGCAAATAGTAAAAGACACGCGTTAAGGAAGGCATTTACCTTTGGTACTTGTTGCGCTACTGTCTAATTTAAACGCTGTGTGGATATCAATAGTGCAACTTTATTGCAGTGATGGTGGCTGGTTTCACAGATAGCTTTAAAGTCATGCTTTGAGCAAGACTGCTGTGTACAGCTGCTGTGCAAATATGCTCACTGTTATAGTTCACTGTGATAGCGGCTGGCCATGCTGCTTATCAGGCACGAGAATTAGCTGGGAGCATGCGAGTGAAATTTACCGATACGAGATGGAGTCATTCATCGCCACTGTCAGAGTCATTGCCATCATCATTATCAGCACCAGCAGCAATCGCTGCCACTTATCCGAAAGGGGCCCTCACGAAATCTAGCTACCAGCTTGGTCATGAATATTGGTCATGAATATGTACACGCTCCCATGAGGTGCATGGTGGTTCCCAGACAAAGTCAGAAAAATTGATCGGCTGCTGTATTCCCAATTGCGGATGCAATTGAGCTGACGGTGTTGACAGTGAAAAGGAATGCGTGCACTGAGATGCTAATTGACCCCGACTTACTGTTTTGTGTACCCATCCAGCTTGACCAGTTCAGCTTCATGCCATTTGCCAAGACAAGCACACTGGGCTTGCACAATGGCCTTGGTGTGAAGTTGTGCCGAATCAACCAGGCAATGTTGAAGGCGCATGACCTTGCCATCTATACGCACCTGGAGAACATGGAGATCCCACTGCACGTCTTCGGAATGTATGTTACCAAGTCACGTCCATGTGTCCTGGATAGTTGCATGACTCTACTCTGTAAAAACTGTGTTTCGACAATAATGAAGAAGCATGTGTAATAATGGGACCTTTTCTCATGGATTTATAGTAGACTGTTGGAGATTGAAAATATGAGTAATTCAAAAATCTCTGTTGGTCCTAAACATTGCAGTGCATATTTGATGGGATACCATATAAATGCATATAAAGGTCGCACTTTCTTTTTCCAGACTCGAGGGCCAATTTTCGGGGTGTGGGCCATACATGCAACTAAAGAAAAACAATTTTTTTTTCCAAGTAAAAACGGACCAATTAGTAAACATGCGGCGTTTATTTACCATTTAATTGTCATTGTCAGAGCGGAACCTTCCAGCTCTGAGCTGGGGCTGTGCTCTGGTGCACATTCTCTCCACAAGTCGTCGTCTTCAATCCCGTCTAAACTGTTTGCATGGCTTGCCTCGAAAAGCACACCTTTTGTAGCTGGTGTTCTTCAACGCATCCTGGTTGCACCATCTTCGGACTCGCTTCTCGTGCACGTCAAATTTTTGGCCTGCTGCATGTTTGCCGTGTTCGAGGGCTAACTCCACTACTCTCAGTTTAAAGCCTGCCGTATAGCTACCAATATGTTTTCCTATCGTGCTAGAATGGCAATGCCCAATGGCAATTCACGAAAAATAAAGCGGAGAGCACACAAGAGCCACAACTACTGCGCGCAACCATGCCAACCACGCTGCCACTATTCACATCTCTTTGACAGTAGCTCAACAAAGCCGGGTGGTTGGTCCGATGTCGATATGGATTGCGGAAGCTCGCGGCAGAGGGAAAATATGGTAATGATGAGGACGCGTGACTTCGGGCGCCATCCGTGGGCGGAATCTGGAAGCTTTCGTGCGCGTGCATTTTTAAGGCTATTCCTGCGTAGGTTCCGGGAAGTTTGGGTGTTGCCCTTACACTGCTTTCTTTTTTTTTTTTTGAAATATTTGCTTTAAGAAATGGAGGGTGCGGCCCTTTCACGCATTTATACGGTAATTAACTAGCCTGCCAAGTCCTTAAGCTTGCCGATGAAATTGGTGGTTTTGTTTCTGGCAGGCTCAGTTACACTTGCACACCATCTGGATTCGGCAGCTTCAGGCTGGTTTGGGCTGTGTAACTTTGCTTGGCTGTGTAACTTTACCTCTGTTTGCACAGCAAGCTGCAGCACAACACTCATGCATGCTCCTTTTTTTCTTTTCTTCTTTTCTCTGTCTTGCTGAAAGCGATCAGTGTGCTTGGTCACAACATGCAAACAACTAGTGTAGAACAACTCTCTGCCTAACAGGTACCAAATTTGCACATGTAAACTCTTGAATGCTTGGTGAGCCCCACCAGGGGAATTTTAACCCTTCATACAAAAGCAAGGCATGTTTGCCCCCACTAGTTTTAAATTAATTTCTCAATACACTGTGTGTCCTAACTAAACACGACCTCCGAGAGAGCTTGGGAGACAGCGTCGCTATTTTTAGAACGAACACAAACACGCGCAGTACACAACTTCCACCACTCCTCGAAGAAAGCCACCACCGCCACTTTTTTTTTCTCGTGCAAGAGAAGAAAAATAATGGTGCTGATGTAGAGTCACGTGGAAGCATGGAGGCTCCGGCCGGACTGGTTTGCCGGTGTTCGGAGTCTTTCTTTTTGAGCATCGCGCTGTGCCGACAGTTGCTTGTTTTCCCCCGCTGTTGTGAGAATCAGTAAATACGGTGATGTTTTACTGTGAATTCGTTTTTTCAGACTGCCTGATTTTCCTTTCACTTTTTCGGCTCCTTGATGATTTCGAAAAATCGAGTGGCGACTGTACTACTGAATTATCAAACAGATCGTTCAGCACATTTTTGCCTTTCACTAATAGACCTTCTGGTGGTTCCGCGTTTCTGTATGTTCAGACGCACAGTTCTATGTGCATCATTTTTTGAAGAAAAAGAAAATGGATTTGACATAATATTCATATCAGTGCATGTTAACCCTTTCACTGTCACGAATGTACTGGTACATTTTCGCGCTTTCCCTCCACAGCTTCACCGACGTACTGGTACGTTTTCTATCATGCACTCAAAACTTCGCGCCTGAGCGCGAAGCTGGCACACTTGGACAGGCTGTGCCATCTGCAACATCTTTCTACTAGTTTGTATTTTTGCCCCGCGTTGTGTTGGTACGTACCTAATATACTGAAAAGAATGGGCAACCACGCCCACCCCCACCACCTTCTTTGCGGGGGGCGCAGTCGCTCCGCGCGCGCTACTCTATTGCGCTAAGCGATCATGTGGCGCGTGTGTTTTGCGGTGCATGCGTGCAGTTACGAGTTCAAGGATTGGTCTGCCATCTATAGGTTCACAGTTTATTTTTATTCTGTTGGCGTGTCTGCTACGATGCGGTGGTTTGCGCCGTTGCCTCTCCAATAGGTCGACACATGACTGGATCACGGCTTTCGCTGCCTCTTGCCGTGCCCTTGCTTGTTAATAATACCTGCAGAATACTGAAATGTGCATATTCCGACGATTCTGTTATTTGTATAGCAATCATAATCAAAAATAAATCGCTATGCTCACTCCCTGATATACTCATTCCCTGAAACCAAGCAGACACTGGGGGTGCGTCACTGCGCAGCCCTCCACTACCGCACCCCTTTCTCTTCTTCTGCTTTCACTCCCACCTTCCTCCCTTTCCTTATGGGGGTGGTTCAGGTGTCCACAGAACATGTGGGACAGATAGGCGCTCTTCCTTTCCTGTGAACCGATTATTATTTTTATTACTAAACAATATCCAGCTTTACATTTACGTCTTTGTGTAGCTACTATGTTTGTTTCACATGTTTGACTGAGGACTGAGGTAACTGCTCAGCAAAAGCTGTGGCTTTAGTCAGCCACTCAGGTTAGCTAGAGTAAGTTTGAATCATATATAAGATGAGAACCACTCCTTACATTTTGAGATAATGCGGCCTTTCGGAAATAAAATTTAAATGTCTCAGATGCAGATTTCCTTCATGGGCCATTGCTTTGGAATTTTCTGGATTTTCACAAAAAAAATGTCCGCCTCCTAACTAATTATGCCTGCGCATTACCGCATACCCATATAGTTTGCTGGATGCAAGTGAAAGGATGTCAGGGTTGCAAAATGGCTCTTCAATGCACCTTATTTTTTTTGTGTGTGTGTGGTTTAGGCATCTTGCATGGACAGAAAGTTCCTGGAAACTTTTGCTTTCCATTGCAGACGGTGGCTCCGACTGCTCTTTGGGCGAGAGTTCATCCTTCCCGAACTACTCATCTTGTGGGATGCAATTTTTGCCGACAGCTTGGCCTTCAACCTGGTTGACTACATATTTGTCTCCATGTTAATCTGCATTCGAAAACCTTGTAAGCAAATTTGTTATTATTGTAGAAAAGGTAGTCAGCTTGCAGTTATAGAGGAAGCCAGCTTAATTTGGTTTGTTTGCCTTGAGTGAATTGAGCGGCAAAAATTTCTCTCACCTTGCAAATTTTGTCAACACTAGCTCAGTTAATTCATCTCTAAGCACTTCTGCTCGAAATCTCAAAAATGGTTTCTTAAAAATAGCATATTGCCTCTAAATGCAGTTGCTGTGTACGTAGAATGTTAACTTGTCCGTCTTTATAGGTTGTCTGATTTGGGACCTAAATGAACTGGCAAATCTATAAGCAATTAAATATTCACTCGTGTCAAAAGGGATGCAGCACCTCCTAATCCGTATTCATTTTAACTGCCTTAACGATGCCTTTGCAAATATGCAAGCTTGAATGCAAAGTGAAATTTCAGTGCATGACCTGACGAATGCTACCCTGCAAGCTAAAGTAAAGGCTTTCCAATCCATTACAGTGCTGAACTCTGACTACGCCAAGTGCCTGAGCTACCTGATGAAGTATCCTGCAGGTCGCAACGTCACCTACATTCTACAGTTGGCTCTTCACTTAAAGGACCCGAGGGTGAATTTACTGCGCATTATTTTCTTCCCTTCTGAGAACAAGAATTTTGACCTTTTCTGTGACCTGTTGGCATTATTCGAAACAAAGGGTATCACGAGTTGACTTCATAGCAGAGAGAAGGCAAGGGGATGGGGGGGCAAGTGTGCAAAGTAGTTAATAAATATAATTGTAACTGTGTGGTTGGCATGGCCGAAAGGGTTTGGTATTGCTAATTGGGAAGTTTCCAAGCTGTAAGAGATAGTATTGAGATATCTTTTGTCATGGCATGTGATGTGTCCTCGTCAGTGTTTTATTCATGTTTACGTGCCATCAGGGCACTAGGGGGGGCCTTGAAAAATCCTCTCCTAATTTTAAGGGATGCCGATGCATGCGTAATCTAAACCCCAGTCATATTCCACAGCTGATTTCTATGTCTGCAAGTGTAACTTCACTTTATTTACTTTTGCTCAACATGTGCATTTAATATCTTACTCTGTATGTTTCAGAAATACTTGAAGCCTGTTGAACAAGAGTTTGATGTGTACAGCCCTAAATTGGTCACAAAAATATCTGGAAGGGGTTTAGTGGCATCGGAGGCTACGAGGTCCTTTGGCAGGTAAAGCACCCACAAGGGACTTCCCTATCTTTGATTTTAGGTTACGGGTCATGAATCTTGTTTTTTAGCATCTCTGCTGTGTGGTTTTCCTTTCTTTGTTAAAAATTTTCACTGATGCCTGAAGTCATCGGCTGATCTCAAAGACGCTCTTGAAATGCACGTGTTCCCAGCTGTAGACATAGTGGTCACCTTGTGACCAAGTTGGGCCACCTGTTGGGATTTCTGGGAACATAGAACCTCATAAACAGCATAATCCATACTGATTTCCTAAGTCTGCTTACTGCGTTACACTTAAGAGATGCAGTTCAGCCTATAGTAGGAAGCATCACCCATAACATAAAGAAACTCCACAACGCAAGGACACACGATAATATTCTGCTGGGATAATGTTCGGGATAGATGGTAAAGATAGTCGCCTTATGTCCTGTACTGGCTCGAATAAAGAGAATAATGAAATTACACGTCCCCCACAAAGATTGCAACAAATTAGTGCAGCTTAAGATAAGAGATTAATGGCACGTCTACGTGCTGCTGCACTGGCGGTCTGCTTCAGAAAGGACTTTCCAGGAACCCACACCCTGAGGAGTGACGGCTGAGGCGAGTGAAGTGGCGTGGCGACAGCCGCGTATAGCCACATGTTGGCTCATAGAGGGGAACTGGCACTTTCAGTTTCTTGCTATGGAGTGAAAAGCTGTCAGTGGCAGTGGTCCAGTCTCTGGCTCACGGTCACCTCTCCCTGCTAGCCCTCATAAGGCCATTTCACACGATGCGATGCATACAAAAAATTTCAGTTCAGTCGCAGTGTCGTTGCAGCGCCAATCGCAACAGCCCTTTGAGATGATCGCGGTTTCTGTGATTTCTGTCGGTGTGACACGAGTGTCTTTGGCATAATTTACTAATAACAAATGTAGAACACGCTTATTATTTATGTACTTTTTATTGAAATTTGAAGCACTGTATGAAAAAAAAAAGGTATATTTAAGTTTTTTCTTTTGTACCCAACTACGCACAATAGTTTAGCTGTGGCTAAACGTCGTTTTAGTGCGCTTTTCAAATTGCTTCAGCTCTCCCGCGATTGAATATGTACGCTAATACATGTTTGCTCCTTGAGATTCTCAGGGGAAGAAAAAAACAAGCAGTTGCTAGAAGCAAGAGCTCGCGGATCCGATGAGAAGAATGGTCAAGCGGACGCTCGGCCTCAATCGGCAATTGGTTGTGATCGGCGACGCCTTCTGCTGTTGGAGCAGCCTGTTACCTCCTAAAGAAGAAAAACGCTGTAATGAATGCGTTCACTTGGAGACACTGGTGGACGAGACCGGTTCAGCCCAACCGAAAACAGGAGTCGCAGTTTCACCCGGTCCGGTTACTTGTAGCTAGAACAAAAACCCGATGATGAGTTCATACCGAATACGGCAGCAGCGCCTCCATACCAAGTGAAAATTGCCTCTGATATAGTTTTGACGGTTTTCGTTACGTCATTTCCTGTGATGTCATATCTCTGAATTCTATTGGCTGACGGCCGCTTCGTTGGCAGCGATCGTTGCGACTGTGCGGCATGCGACGAACTCATAGGAAGTCTGCCGCTTGGCGACAGGAGCAGCGTGCCCTTCTATTGCTGTGTGGCTGAAATTGCACTCTGCTGTGGCAAAAATCGTATGATGTGAAACAGCCTATAGATGTGTTGCACAAACTATGGAGGAGGTGGAGCCTGTGGCTGCCATCACGCCACGTCCGCAGTGCGGTCGTGAAACGTTTCAGCACGTCTGTAACTTCGAGTGATCGGATTATTTGTAAACATTTTCAAAGTTAATTTTTCCTCCATTTAATTTTTATTTTGGTTTCCATTCTGCATTGTCCTTTCAAGTCTTCACACGAAAGCTACATGTAGCAAGCTGGATGCAATGAAAAATTGTGGGCTTTTCCTCATTTTATTTATAGTGAAATTTAACAGTAATCTCTTTCCACCCTAGTTTACTCAGAGAAGACAATTTACTTGTTAAAATTTCATCCATTTTTACTTTTCTCAGCAAATCGGGGATCTTGAACTAGCTTTATCCGAATACCCTCCTTATTTACCGACTGAATAAACTCATTAAACCTTGAATTTAGAACATGATGGCTTCAGCCGTCTGTTTACATGACACTGATTTTTTCATTTTCTTTTTTTTCCTGTTCTGTAGGTCCACAGGTCGGCCTACTACCTTGGGAATCCAGGCTCCAATTTCAAGAGCCAACAGTGAACCGACAACCTTAGAGTCTGGCTCTGAAGTATCTGATGGTGAGGATAACCTGGTGGAGGAAAGATAATGCAAAAGAGGAATTAATGGCTGGCATGCCTTCTTCAGAAAGATATTTTTTTCTTTTTGTTGTTTTGCAGCATCAGATTTGTTTGAAGTTTCTTTAGCATGTTCCACATCATAAAACAAGTATGCACTCAAACCATATTGGCTGCCTTTTAGTGTGCATGAAACATGGTGAAAGGCCACACACATGCGATTCTCTTGCCACCATCTGCTGTAGCTTGTGCCACCGAAGCTTCGCAATGATGCCCATGATATCATGCGAACGCTCCCTGTAGTTTTGTCCGATGAGTTTTTTGCGGTGGAAACTTAACATTCGTATGTGAATGATGCGTTATGGGGCGGCCCTGAAAGCGTTCAAAATTCTAACAATGACGATTAAATTTGGCTGTTTGCATCGTTTTCTATAGTAGTCTTGGGATTGTTGCATTATTTCATGCATCTGTGTCTTTCTTATGCAACAACACTGATAATTGGGCCCATTGGTATTGACCCGTCTTTAAAGTGTTCACAGCACGAAAAAAAACAAGGACACGAAAAAAAATGCACAACATTCAGCATTCGTCCTGTCGTGTGTGTTTCTTCGTGTCCTGTTTTTTTTTTTTTTTTCGTGCTGCAAACACTTTAAAGGTAGCCTTCTTGTTCTTGCTCTAAGTGCCAAACCTTCACACTCTGTCCACATCTTGTCTAATCACAGAAGAGAGCGTGGCGTCCAGAGGGGTCAAGGTGCGCACTTTGCAGCACCGGTCTCAGCCCAAGGCCAACAACCAGGTGTGGTCATTTCGGGGAATCAAGAAAAACCCGATCACCCAGAGCCTGAACTTGTTGGCCGGCAATGGCAGCAGTGGGGGGGGCGATCAGCATGCCAAAGAGATGGTGCAGCTCAACTCTACCGGTGTTGCACCACGTCACGGCAGCTTAGAAGGGAGTGAAATCCCACCCTGGCAAAGACACGACTCACCCGTAGAATCTCAGGTAATCCTCACTGGTCATTCGACCCCAACAACAGTTCTAAATGGGTAAAAAAAAGCTTGCCAGTGGTTGCCACGCTTTTGTAGTGTAAAATACAGTGAGCGCTGTTTGAGGGTGATCAATGCACAGTTTGCCATGCTCAGATGTTCATTAGCATTCCTGCCACCGTATTACAAAGGGGGTCATAGGTATGTGTACATTCAAACCTGGATAATTTGAATTTTTGTTGTATTGAAATGACGGAATATGCCCTTGGAAACCCCATGTGAAAGTATAGGAAAGCTGCATCATATATCGAATTTCACCGGTCGTTTGATATATCGAACTCCGCGCCACACACTGGAAGGCGTGCCCTTCCCCAAAGACGATCACATCACCCTCGGCTGTTTGCCGCTTGACATTTTCAAACCACTCGTGGAACAAACAAAAGAACTGCTTCTGTGACGGCCGGTATAGAGCAGCACCGTGCCCTTTCTCCAGAGGCACGTGCATCTGTGGTGATAGTTTTCCGCGTGGCGGCACATGACGTTTGCAAGCCATGTGTGTGAAGGAATGAAAGGGAATCAGTTTGGCAATGGCTAGGACGGAACAGACGCAGTCAATGCAGCCATAGTGTTCGAAAAAGGAGAAAAAAAAGGTGATAAGGCGAAGTGCAATGATGTGCCCATTCTTCTACCGATTTTTCCTCTCCCCTTCCTCTCTCTTTCCCGGTCTTTGTTCACAGCAGCACGCACTACACATGCGCCAACAAGCCAGCCCAACCCGTGGCAGACCATAGCTGCATGGGACACATTCTCCAGTGTGTGTATGTGCGTTGTGAACCCTCTGCGCGACAGGTGACGTGCGTCGTGTGTCATCGTGCAGTCCATGCGGCATAGCGTAAGCTATGGCAGCTGTGGACATTTAGAAATGGCAGATTTGCTGCTTTATTTTTTATTTATTTTTTTTTTTTAATTATTTTTTTGCGAGAGTCGTCCAACCCTGCATCTGTGAGTCAATGAAAGCATACGGTCAGCTATAACCATGA
The DNA here is from genome assembly GCF_055883805.1 of Amblyomma maculatum. Classification (NCBI taxonomy): domain Eukaryota; kingdom Metazoa; phylum Arthropoda; class Arachnida; order Ixodida; family Ixodidae; genus Amblyomma; species Amblyomma maculatum. The sequence continues at coordinate 23,419,419 of NC_139349.1, read as the reverse complement.
TGCCGGCTTTTAGCATTGTTCGCTTCAAACGGCATTTGCTGCTATCACGCTTTCCAATGATTTTGTGGCAGTGGACGCCGCTCGCCCCAAGCGCGTCGTGATAAATCGAACCAGGCTTTTGCAATTAAGCCATCACGGCACTCTGCCAAGTTCACTTCCGCCACCGCAGGAGCTAACGTCTAAAGTATAATCAAAAAGTAAACATGCCGTGAGCTGCGCAACGTTTTGGCGTCGCGCTGCCAATAACTGAGCTGTGGATGCTACGGCGCAAAACAAAGGGACGCGCCACCGACTAACGCTTTTTTTTTTCTTCTTTTTCATATTCTCGGTGGCAAAAGTGGAGGGTTGGTTCATTATGCGAGTGGGTTGACTATGCAACAAATACAGTACCATTTTTCATGATTGCAGTGACGTTTCAAGCTGATTTCTGTATATTGAATTATTTATATATGTACCCAACTATTTTGCGATCCCCTTCGAGTTCGATATATCTGGGTTCGACTGTATTTCTGCTGTCGAACTTGGAAGAATTGTCTGTTGCAACTGCCGGTCTGTTTTTGTGTGCACGATATGGCTCTCTTTTCTCTCTGTATATGTTTCCATAGTCTCCTAGTTTACAAGTAGTAATTGAGAAGCTGTCAGAGACAAGAGGGGCTCCATGCATCTGACTGCATTCACCATCGAAAAATTCAGACCCACGATTTCTCACACATGCTTGACTAGTGCAGTCAAATCTCGATATAACGAATATAACGAATCGCTTGGGACCATCAAAAATCATTTGTTATTTTGAAATATCGTTGTAATGAAAACTCTGCAGTTATAAGCCAGTGGTCAAACCAAGGTATGAAACTGACATGCCTTGGCAGTAGACACATTTGTAGACAAAATGTCAAATGAAAACGTTGCACTAATTTCAAAATGGACATATTTGAAGAAATCAGTTATTTTCTTCTGCCGCATGCAGCACACACGATCACACACTACGTTACACCACTACAGCTCATACATTTTTCACTTTGTGCAACACCTCATCGGGTATGTCATTGCACCGAGTGATGAAAGTATGGACTTATTTGTCCCCACGCAAAAAGAAAGACAAAAAGACATCAGAGTTCGATATGACCTCTTCTTCAGTGTTCCCTGAAGGTTGAAAATCTTGTCTCGGCCTTTCAGAATGATCGCGACGGACGATGGAGAAGTGCTAGCTATCTGCAGAGGCCAATTCGTCTTTTCCCTGTGCCAATTGCTTAGCAGTGAAAGCTGTTTTCCCATCTTCTTGGCGCCTTTGCTGGCTGCAATCATTGTCAGATTTCGCACAAACTTTGCAATAAGATAATCCTCGACAATGAACAGAAAAATAACCTTCCCACACATGCGAATGGATTTTGTCTCAGCCTGCACGTTCGCCAGCAATATGCTTATGGCAGTATAGCTACTGCCTATTGAATTCCAGTCGGCGCTCACGTTTTATTATAGACACTGCGTGCTGACACAATCAAAGATCGGAACAAAACTGCTGGCCACTTCGTCCACCTTAGTAGCAATTAGAAATTTACGGAAAGTGATTTTTATATAAAATTTGATTTTTCAGACATTTTCGTGGTTCTTAACAAGTTTGAAAAATTGTGAAAACTCGGTCGTCGACTATGGATTTGGGAGTCCAGTGCAGTCTGTAGTAAGAGTAAACATAGGCAGCATAATACACGCATAACAAAGTTTCTAGTCTTAGAGAAAATCATAATACATCAAGCAGATAAGATAATTTATAATGTTCACATCTATATCACAGCACATAATGTAAATGTTAAAAGGGGCCGTGCGACTGTCCGTAACTTTTCTTTACTTCTTTTTTTTTTTTCCTGCATTATACAAAAGGTCCCTCTGTAGTTCTCAGCTCTGAGGATTGCCTTTGCATTCTCTTTTGCCAGCATTGCTGAAATGCTGCTGTTTTTCACCTGCAGAAAACACCAGCGGAAGAGGTTCAGCTTCTGCGCAAGCAAGTCTGTGACATGCAGCAGGTGATGGAATCATGTTGCCGCCAAATGAGCACCCACTTGGCCCTGCTCCAGGAGTCAGTGCTCATGCAGAAGCTGGAGAGAGAGGACGAAGTCATGCTGGCCATTGCACGTCTCAAGAGGGTCAGCACACAAGCATTCTTTGTCTAGGGCTCTCTTTTCTTTTCTCCTTCATTTCCTGGACAATCATTCTAGTGTGTTGAAAACTGTTGTGCTGGCATTGGTTAATTTTTTTCTTCAACATGCACTGTGCAGTAGTGATAAACAGGAGTCCTTAAAGCCTGATTATTGAATTTAAGACCAACTGTGGAGTTACAGTAAGTATACTAAAAGGGAAAGATTTTGCACCATGAACAAGCTTAGTTGCCTTAACAATTTGAGGGTCGAATTTTTTCTCCCAGATAGTCAAATTACCTATTGTGAATTATGAAGTTCAATATGAGTAAAGTCAAGGAAAAGTGGTAAAAAAAAATATTAGGAACCATATTTTAGAGTCAACGTCGCTCGACACTGCAAACTCGGGAACCTTGGGAAACTCGGCAAACAAGGAGAGCAGGGAATACCTCTTAAGCATCGATGGTAAACAAGCTAACAGCAGCTCCAATAAAGATGGAAATCGGCTTCTGTGGCCCCAGTTCAAGAGTGGCCATAAAAACAAAAATCAAGTTTCGCACGCTCCCTTGTGATCACGTAGCGAAACCGATACCGTGAAAGGGCGGCGTTGCTGCAGACTAGGAATCAGCTCTGTTTATCTTTGCAAGAAAGCAGCGCAGTAAATTTCAAGTGCTTCTTTTAAGTCCTAGGAGGTGGCGGCAGGTGGCAGCACCTCCCAGTGAGCATGTATTGCCATTAGGGTGCGAAATTTCAAACGGATGATTGAAACTGTACCGATATGGCAAAGATCTTGTGGCACGGAAATCCGCCACAGTATATTTACGACAATGTAGGGGTGGAGGAAGGATCACTATGCGCATCGCACTGGTCTCTCACGGGTCTCTCCAGCCGTGCTGGCCCCGCCCTAAATCGGAATTGTGGATATTTCACCAGTATTCCCATGTTTATTTATTTCATTTATTTCAAGATACTGCAGACCAGTATTCCGGTCCTAGCAGGAGTGGCATACATATATACAGCGCACAAGAAACGCAATAAATCACACGAAGCACCCACAAAACTAACAAACAAAGGCAATGTAATGACATGAAATGTGTTGACCAACAGCCGGAGAGACAAAAAAAAAAAAGGGAAAACATGAAAAACCTTTGTGCGACATCAAAGTAACAATACATGTCCTGTTTGGTGTGCTTTTGAGAAATGCGTGATACCAAAACACGTTTAGAGGTACAGAAAGAGTTTCTGCTGAAAAGGGTTTCCAGCAAGGGACTCTTGGCAGACAGTAGATGTACCGGACGACGACGATCATGAGAGCCCTGGATCAGAAAACACTTCCTGGATGTTTGCGCCGTGTGCCTGCGTGTGCTGTTAATGCATGTGCGTGTGGTGTTAATGCGAACAGACATGAGCGCGACACATGATGGCTGGCAGTTCGTGCTCTGCCGTCATGCATCAGAGCTGGAAGCGGCCTACTAGTTTTGGAACAATTGGAGGAGCACCGTGTGATTTCCGCAATTGCCGAGGCAAATGTAAGCTGCTCATTTCACGGTGCATGAAAATTTCCACTAAGCCCATCGGTGCGAGGAAAGGAGCACCGCTCAATCGTGAAATGTAGAGCAAATCAATACTTTTGTGGTATCTCTTCGCTGTCATTATACAATGATGAAAGCATCTTTTTTTTTTCTTTTTTTTGCTATCTCAAAATTACACCTCGTATTATGTGTGGGTTCATATTGATGCGGGTTTTTACACTGTTATTCAATAGATACATACTTACATCAGGGATTGCTATGCCATTTTTACTGGTGTAATAAACAAACATTCTTTTAAAGGCTTTCTGAAAAATTTGATTGACAAGTTCATTCTGCAAGGTAAAATGTTCTAGAAGAATTTGAGACAATAAAAACGAAATTAAAACTAGGGTGGTGGAATAAATCTTTTATCCAATATGGTTGACGTAAATAAAACAAAATGCACTCTTCAGGATGATTTCCATGCTCAAAAGCATAGTTAGCAAAGTTATCTCAGACCAGTAAATGTACTTTGCATAGTGCCCATGATGCTGTCTACTACTGACAGTATTAAGTGCAAAACTCAACTGCAGCAAGCAGCTACGATTATTATATATGGCAGATCAAACAGAGAAATGCTTTGTGACCGGGTGCGGTTTCTACTGCTTCTCAGATTTGTCTTGGAATGTTCTTATCAGTTGTTTATCTATGTGCTGAAGTGTAAGTAGCCTTGATGTTCGACAGATGGCACTTCCAGTATGAACTAGCTGTTTTGATGTTAAAAAAAAAAAAAGAAAAGAATAAAAGGTGCCTGTGATCATGTGCAGACTGTGTTCAAAATAAAGGGATATATTTATTATTCTAGTGGGAGGTTCCACCTTTGTGACAACCAATAAAAAAAGAGGAGGGGGGGGGGGGGGGGGGGGGTTCTTTATGGGAGCACATTCATTATGCACTATACTCACCTATGGGGCTGAAACGTGGAGGCTAGCCAAGAGAGTTCTACTTAAGTTGAGGACAACCCAGAGGGCTATGGAACGAAAAATGGTAGGGGTAACATTAAGAGATAGAAAGCGTGCAGAGTGGGTCAGAGAAATAACTCAAGTTACCAACATTCTAGTAGAAATTAAGAAGAAGAAATGGACATGGGCAGGACATGTAGGGCGAAGAGAGGATAACCGATGGCCGCTGAGGGTAACAAACTGGATTCCAAGGGAAGGAAAGCGAAGCAGGGGGCGGCAGAAAGTTAGGTGGGCGGATGAGATTAAGAAGTTCGCAGGGGTCAAGTGGATGCAACTAGCACAGAACCGGGTTAAGTGGAGAATTATGGGAGAGGCCTTCGCCCTGCAGTGGGTATAATCAGGCTGATGATGATGATGATGATGATTCATTATGCAAGTCAGTATAACATATAATTCAGAAGTCCGGTCAATTAAAGCATGCAGCTGGACAAGACAGATGCTTCAATCACAGTGCAACTGTGCTCTTCTGGGGTGACAGAGCTGCTGTGTCCTTTGAGCATGCTTTTTCCTGGACGAACTAAACCTGTAGATTGTCTACAGTGCTTTTCCTGCTCCCTTTCCTTTTGGGCAAACGCGAGAACCGCTGCAAAGTTATAAAATGCAGTGGGCTTGCTTTCCCAGTTGCATTTACCAGAGGCAAAAATCGACTTGTGTTAGATGGATTAACGATGACAGGTTTTGAAACAGTTAGCTGGCAAGTCTAGTACTAATCTCTAACCTTCAAGGAGCTAGGCTTAAAGTAGAAAATTATTCAAGGATGAGCATTTGATGCGTGTCGGAGAAAAATGGCTTCATCGAGGCCTAGAAGGACATTGCCACAAAAGTCGTCCTTCCTCCCTCCCTGCCCTCAGATTTGCTATGTGAAAGGATCCACATGGCGGCATTGACCTGGGGAGCCCAAGAAAGGAGCCTCTTTTTATATCAACTCTGTGCTAATTTTATTTTTATTTTCTTTTTTCAGGTGCGAGATACCCTCAAAGGTGCTGTTGAGTGCATTGACACTGGGCAAGAGGAGGACGAAGCCCAGGTTGAGTATACGACCGAAGGCTGGACACTGCTATCCACCGATGACCCCCCCTCTGGGCTGCTGGAACAGCAGCAGTCTATCGTACGAGAAGATGCCGACCGAGACTCGCTCATTTCTTGGGATAGCCAGGAAAAGGTGAGAGAAGCCGACAGCGGCCACCATGCCCTCGAGGCCAAGAAGAAGCTCTTCCGGGCTCTCGTGAGGCAGAACAGCCAGAATGCACCGGTGGCTGCAGATGGAGAGGAGGTGGTCAGCACGGTGTCTTCAAAACTGTCCTCGCTAAGCTGATGCGGCCGTTTTTGTTGCCTGAAGCAAGACTGTGTGTGGGGAACAGGGGAGGGGGGGGGGGGGGGGGTCGTATGCCTCCATCAGTTGGAGCAGGTGATTCTTTGAAGTGTGAGCTGGACATCCTTATGTTCAGATATAAGCTAGAATCAAGGAGGTTGAAGCATACAGGTACATATACTTTGGCTAACCCAACTTCGTCTAAATCAACTGGGCTGCTCCAGGAAATGTAACATGAGATTGCGTGCTTATTGCAACCAAACAGAAAAATGAATTCGGATCTATCACAGGCATGCAAAGCCCGCACGTGTTGGTGTGGAAATCTTTCGTCGTTCTGTCGAGTGTTGCTTATGTAGTGTTGCTTGCGACTCCCGGGACTTTTACTGAGAGTGTTGATGGTGAATTACGCTATGCCTGAAGCCTTTTTGGGAGGGAGAGAGGGAGGGAGGGAGGGGGCACGCAAACAAATGTAGCATGATTGGCCTGCTTGACAAAGCACTGGACGACTTCCATTTGACTTCGCTCAACCTTGCCTCCCGATTCGCAGGTCTGCTCCTCTGCTGGAACAACCAAAGACCCTTGACGCTCTATGCTTGGCCCCATTTTCGAATCCTGCAAATCTCCCCTTTTTTGTTTTTCTTAGTTGTTTTATTGCACATTTTGAAGTCCTCTACAGTTTTGTTTAAGGCTAAGCAATATTATTATCTTAACGGATGCTACTTTTAAGAAAAGCGAAGGATATGGGCAGGGCAGCGTTGATGCTTTTTCTGACGCTTCTAGGCCGTTTTGTGCACTGTATTGGCATCTCTAAGTACTGATAATGCTCGTGAGCTAAATGTGGAAGTACAGCAAACACATTTTACATAATACTGCGGGACTGGAAGGCAGCGCAGTGTTTGTCTCCAGCTGTTGGACTGCAGGAAATGCTGGTTTCTTGTGTTGCTGTTATTTTTTTACTGTCTGCATTAAGAGTAAGGAAGTAAGGTATATGAGAATGTCCTAATACGTATCTGGAGGCATGTGGCTACCTCTGCTTCATGTATAAGTAGTCTGTAATTAATGCGCCTTCTTTCAACCAAGTTTTGCTGCTTTTTAAATGTGCAGTAGTTTGCATGTTGCTGAATGACTGTATGAAAATATTGCAAATTATAATGTTACAGGGATTTAGAGTTACGTTGTATACATACTATACTTTTATATTACCCATTCTGTTTCAGTGTGGCATTGTGCAAGCATAGAAATAATGTCTCTGCATTGAATTCTTATTAAGTGCATCCTTTCAAAAAGAAAATGAAATAGTACATGCTGTCTGTAAATTTCGAGCTAGAGTCTGTAAAAGGGCTGCACATACGAAAGGAAACTGTCAACATTGCTGTTTGTTCTATATACCCCTCACTGCTATCAAGATTTAACAGTTTTTACATATTTTTATTCTAATCTTTAAATACTATACGGTTATTTCCACATGCCAATATTTCTGCTGGTTTGAAGCGCTGCAAAGGGGTTTGTGCTTTAATCATGACGTTAGCATGTAATACTTCTGTGATGCAAATTGCTTTGTGGTGAAGTGCCTTTTTTCTTTTTCTCACTGTTGTCTATTGATGCGTATTTATATACAGATTGCATAAACACATGAATCATTTCTGTCCCTCCACACCTTTGAAACTTCCAACTTTGCTTGTAGGCTCACGTGGCACTGGGCGGTTATCGGTTTCTTTCTGCTCGCATCGTTAGAATGGCTTACATGATCTTGTATTCCAGCTCCTAGTGGCAAATGATGGGTTCATAAATCAAAGTCAAAGGGTGGTGTTTGACTGAAGTTGAGTGATTGGATCTGTGTACGTCTGCACTAGGTGCTCATTCATGAAGTAGGCTTGCAGTTGGAGTGGTAGAATTACTCAAGAAGCATTAGTGCCGTATTTCTGGTTAGATTTTCTCCTAGTAGTTCCTGCTTGCTGCACTTCAAACCTTTCACTGCAGAGCATGACACTAGAGCTGCGCTGGGCAAGGGTCTTCAAAGTCTGGAAACGGCAGGTTACGTTTTTCCACATATTTCGGCAGTCGTGTTCATGTTTTCTTTGCGTTCCTTTTTTGTTGAGAGAGTGAGATCTTAAAAGTATGTATTATAAAGTTCCTTTGCCCATGTGCTAAAGTGATATAATGGAGCGGCGCTCTTTTTTCTTCAAAGCACTGCATGTTTGTAATGGGCTGTGTGATTTTGGCCAGTATTTCTTTTTGCTGCCGATGTTGCTGTTGTAGGAATGCAAGAACAGCAGCTGCAATTTCACCAGCAATGTGTGGCCACGAGTTGATTTCTGCTTCGAAGGTTGTGGAATTGATGATGTGGACCTACGTACAAATGGTGTGAGTGGCATGCACAGACTTATATGGAGTGCGTTTGCTCTGCCGCTGACCTATAGCCTTTAACTCTCCAGCCTAGGCGAATAAAATGTATAAGCAATTGGCATGCAGTTTCCTTTCCTGTGCTTGTGCATCCCGTCCTTGGGCTCTGCAGGTCAACACAGAACATTCAACAGCTGTGTTTTTTGTACAAAGATGGTGAACCATGTTTTTATTAGTTGACGTGAATGCGTGCAGTGCTGCACTGTGGTGTGGTATATACATTTCTGTACAGTCTTTCTCAGTCGAGCAGTACTAGAGGACCGGCCTGCTGATTATGAATGCCGCTATAGTTAAAGAAACCATCAGTGGCGGCTGTAGGCAGCCATCTGCTGACTTGGGAACTCCACTGCCCGTGCGGTTCAGCGTCCTCTCTGGCTGAAGTGCAGCGGGACTTGGTCTTGGCGTTTCCACTGGTACCTCTTGTGCCAATTCGTTTTCTGAGTGGACCTCCTCCTCCTGCTCCTCCACTTCAGTTTCGTCTTCCTCCTCCTGCTCCTCCTCTTCTTCCTCCTCTTCCTCTTCATCTGCTTCCGTAGTTACTTCTACTTGTGACACATTTTTCAGATCCTCAGGATCCCTGCAAAGGCAAATACAAGCATATGGAGAGTTTTATTGGCAGAGCCTAAACATTGCAACACCTATTGAAAACAGCTAGTATGCATCACGTGGCTTATGGGTTATGATATTGACACGTTATTTGCTAATGTTCTCTCTTTTTTTTTTTTGCAGCTGTTAGCATGTGGGAAATGCAGAGTGGTAACTGCTTTCCATGCTGAGGTTTCAACCTATTTATCATTGTTGTAGCTTTAGTGCCCAACTGCTTGATGTATGAGGCAAGCTTTTCATCTCTGAGGCAATTCCTGCACAAGCGCTGCTGATTGCAGAACATGGTCTTAGTGGCCTCGGAGTTTCTTCATGGTGCTGGCTCTTACTTTTAGCATACTTGCCAATCTTCCCAATCGCTCACGCAGACCAGATTTTTTACTCCAATTTTCGATTATAGAATGACTGCCCTAGGTCTCGTGATAAGTTACCTCTGCTTGCATAAGAATAATTTTTGAGAAACCAATACCATGGAATCTGCAGCTGCATCACAGTCATTAGTGTCATCATCAATGGCCGCACCAGCACTACCGGCACCATTGGCTAAGCATCTGATCAATGCCAAATCAAGCCAGAGCCAAAGTTGCTGTGGCTCATAGCATTTCATGTTTGCTGTTGCAGTTCCTTGTATATATGTTTGGAGCAGCTGGATCACCTGTGTATGGAGTAGTGTAAAGCTAGAATTCTCATATGCTTAAAGTCATGACACTATCAAAGCCCAAGAAGATATGCTCGACATTTTTTTTTTTTTTTTTCCAGATTTATAGTCGCTCTGAATTTCCATGCTTCATGACATAAAGAAAAAGCGAACATTTTGTATCTGGCATAACTTGTAGATGTCACTTCAGTGCATTTCACAGCACCAAAGCTGATTTGAAACTGACTCAATGTGTTTCACAACCGTCCAAAGTCTGCTGCTGGTGAAGGGTCACCAATGTGGACCACGCTTTGAGCAAAATTACTAGAACAGATTTTTGAAACTAGCAATGTCTGCGACTGCAAGGTCCGGGCAAAAGGATTCATTGGACACTGCGAATAAAAAATATCCCGATTTTCAGTCTCGTTAGGTTGGCAGGTGTGCATTAGTCACTTAGGGCTCCTTGTGCAGTTTGGAACACTAATCACTTAGGCACTGTAGACTGTAGCTTAGCATAATTGTAGGACAGTGGCTAAAATTGATGTCCATGCTTCTTTAACACGTTTATTTTTCTTTTTGTATTCCTTTTCTGCCTAAGCATTCATTTTTGCATTGTATACATTTGGTCATGGCAGGACCATGTCTGTTAAAATCATTGTGCATTGTTTTGGCAACATTCGTGCTATTGTCTAAGCTGGTGCCGTAAAGTAGCCAGTGTCCCTTTGTGTAATACACAGCAGCAGGCATTTGAATAATAGGTGGCATGTGATTATGTCAGGCGCACCAACCATGCGCAAAGAGAGCTTTCAGAATCCTGCAAATATGATGTCGGGCATAATGTGCCTGACAGAAAGTGAAATGATTAGATATCTTGTGCCTCAAAGCCTTATGGAACAGGAGTTGGCTGTCTATTGTGTGAAACTAAATCTGGATTCTACGCGTACGCTTAGTCGAAGTCGTAGATGTCCTCGTCATCCTGCCCTTCTCTGTCGCCAGGTGTCACAGTGAGCCGAATTTTGAGCGAGGCAAGCACGCACAAGGTGGTCATCAGCGTCCTTGTAGTCTCCCTCCCCGAAGATGCATGTTGGCCATCCCGGTCGCAGCTGCTAAGGAGAAGGACGTCATGCATTAGTGGCACATACCACCGACCGATGCTGCGAATCGGTCTCTAATTCGCACTGGTGCCTGTTTTTCAAGAATGCCTGGGGTACCGAGTCTTGTGTACTGTGACATTCATATTTGGGCCAACATGTTTTTTAAAAGCACAAGGATTATGTGCTATCACATGGAGACTCCATATTTTGGGATGTACTGTACTGTTACGTTTCAGATACTGTACAGTAATGCTATACTTCAGATAGGTGCTGCCTATGTCACCCCTACGGACAGCTGGCAGCTGCTGTACTTTGTCGCATTGTATTGGAACTCTTTGGATGCCTCACCCGTGTTCAGAGTCTGTGCACCTTTGCATACATCCTCTGTGGGCAACATGCACCTCCCTGGCAGTACTGCTATTCTGTTCTATATGCTAAGCACTGTCTCATATTTCGCAATATTTCAGTAGTCCATACAAAGAGGAGAGCGTGCCTTATTCGTAGCGTTCCATCTGCATCGTTTGCTTAGCTTGTGCATCGATACCTCCTGGCAAAATGGTGAGCTGGCTCAAGCCAGCGTCATATCTGTGTGGTGCGTACCTCCTGATTAAGTAGCGCCTCCAGACTTCGCAGACTTCGCGTTTTGGTCCCAGCCCCGTTGTATGGCCATCCACCGCCAGGTTCACAAACTCAGGATGTGCAGACGTGTAGCGTGGCCAGGTGGCATTGGAGAATGGCACTGTGGGTGTCCTGGGGAAACAAGGATCAGCCAAGCAAGGTCAGTAAATGCCAGCGCCGCACACCTTTCAAGTGAACTAACTTTAGACAGTGCTGTTGCATTTTGTCACAGGTATGTGTTCCGTGACGTAGCTTTGCATAAAAAAAAAAAAGAAAACAGTTCTTACTGTCAGTTCTTGTATTTGCTTTGCGTGCATAACTTGAGGTGAAATTGCCCACAAAACTAATATTGACCAATAGGTACCACTGCCGCTGCTGAAGTGCTGTAAACAGTGATATTTTGATGAAACATCAATAATGGCCGAGTCAGGTTTTCTGGGAATGTTAAAATTATTTTCACATGCAATTGTGGCTGCCAGCATCCAAATTTTAGTTCTGTTAAAAATGAATTGCAGAAAAAAATGCCTTCATGTGTAAAGAAGGAACAATGGCCCCAACACTTCCAGTGCAGCAGAGTACTAGTACATAGTTTCTGTAACTCGAGTGGCCGTCATAACCAGAACCATGGCAATTGGAGTAGGTCATTTTGGTTAGATCGCTGGATTTGCAGCCCTCAATAAAATAGGTTATATTATTGGTTTGGTTAACATCTCAAAGCGGTCGAGGCTGTGAGGAACGCTGTAGTGGAAGGATTCGAAAATTTCTGCCTCAAGGTAAGTATTAGTGTTTTGCAAAAAAGACAAGCGCGGAAATGTCTTATACTTCTGATTCTTGCCTTCCCTGAGACCTCTGGCCCTACGGGGCTGGGACGATAGGTCAACGCCGCTTGCGGCGGGGACTAGCCAGCTACCGAATTTTTATCTGTTGTAGGCCGCCCTTGCACCCACCACCGTTTAGGTGGTGGCCGACGGCTGTTGTAGCGCGCCTTTTTCTCTTCCCCCTTCTTTTTCTTTCTTCTCTATATTAATATGAAGAAGGGAGGGCAAAATAGGTCAGGATTTTGCTACAGCATAGATATTCAGCTATAACCGACGATGACGACAGAGCTTGAGATTAGTGATCAGAACAGAATTGTAGTTGGAGTGTTGCGGTAGTGCACATCATGTGTTGCAGGGTCTGTAAAGCGTTGTATGAATTCAGGTGTCGCAATTCGTTTTAGCAGCTATGTGCGAGCTTGAATCGCAGTTCTGCTCACATGTGATGTGCACTACCGCTTCACTCCAACTACATTTCTGTTCTGATCTCTAATCTGAGCGTGCAATAAGGGCAGAACTGCGATTCAAACTCGTCTATAGCGGCTAACACACACGAAAAAAAAATTTGGAGGACGCTTAAGCTTCGCCTTCAAGAGTGGAACGCGATAGCGTTATTGCACCTCGTCGAGAAAACTTACTAAACGCAAGGGTACTGGGGCATCCTCGCACCGGTACCCGCGCGGCCCGAAGGGGAGAAGCGGGTGAGCGAAGATAGTGATGTAACGAAAGGAAAGACGCTTGATTCTACAACCTGTGAGGGTGCACGGCGAAACGTCAGGGGCGAGTGGCGCGCCACGTGTCGGGGCAGCGCCGCACATTGCGAGGAGGGGGTCTGTGTTTGCTGCAAGATGGCTCTGCATGTACGCAGAGCGCAGAAGAAATGTAGCGGAAACTTACTTCGCTACTCGTGTAACTGCGACTCCTGTAAGCAACATGCTCATAATTGCCGATATACACTGCAGTATAACGTTCTACGGCATGTTTCTAAGGCAACACCGCATTCACTAGAAGCGCTTTTGTACCGCTTTCAAGCATCGAACTCGTGGCTGAGTTTTTTTTTTTTTTTTTTGGCTGAGTGGTAGCGTCTCCGTCTCGCACTCCGGAGAACCTGGTTCGATTCCCACCCAGCCCATCTTGGAACTTGCTTTTTATTTATGAAGTGCATGCCGGGATTTATCGCTCACTGGACGCCGACGACACCGGCTTTTCTGCGACACGAGCTCCTTCATGTGCAAAGAAGGAACACTGGCCCCAATAACCAATGGGTTATATTGGTTTGGTTAACATCCCAAAGCAGTCCAGGCTATGAGGAACGCTGTAGTGTAGGGCTTCGAAAATTTCGACCACCTAGGGTTTTTTTTTTCAACGCGCCTACATCAGACAGTTCACGAGCATCTTGCTTTTCGCCTCCACTGACAGGCGACGAGGATTCGACCACCGTTCAGCAGCCGAGCGCCGTAACTGCTGAGCCACCGCGGCTGACCAGGTTAAATGAAATGTTACTAATTAAAATGCAAACCTTTAAAAAGTAGTCAAACGTAATGTGATGAAGTAGAATTAAGCATATCAAAAAGATTGGCGTGTCCAGCAATCGATATCTGGTTGCAACTTGTGGATACAACTGCGGTATTTTAAGCGGACCTTTCCGAGACCCTGCCTTCGTTTCGATCTTTCCGCACACCACGAAAACGTTAAAAGGAGTAATGGCAGTGCCCCGCCGGGGTGGTGCAGTGGTATGACGCCCAACTACTGTGCCGGAGTTCCCGGGTTCGAACCCGACCACGGCGGCTGCGTTTCGATGGAGGCGAAACGGAAGTGGCGTCCGTGTGCTGTGCGATGTCGGCGCATGCTAAAGATCCCCAGGTGGTCGAAATTGCTCCGTAGCCCTCCACTACGGCTCCCCTTTCTCTCTTTCCACTTTCACTCCCACCCTCATCCCTTCCCTTACAGCGCGGTTCAGGTGTCCACATAGCAAGTGTGACAGATACTGCGCCTTTCCCTTCCTGTGAACCAATTATTATTAATGGCAGCAGATTAGATTATATGGATTTATTGAAAGGAAAAGGCAGAGAGGTTGGCCGGCAGCAGCTGCGCGATAGGCATATTAGGCTATTTCTACGTCAGTTGTTTCCAAACTTGCAACGTCGCGGTGAATGGATGCAGTGTGTCGATTCGATTACGACTTGCAATTTCCGCTAGACTATATGTGGACTTCACTGGGCGAACAGCTACTCCGCAGCCAAGGAAACGGGCTTGGAAGCGCCGATCGAAAATGTATACCTGAAGGGTGCTTTTTAAGGTGTATCTTCACGTCCCTGCTCACACCGGTACGCTGCTAAAAAGGCGTTTTGTTCGCGATAGCACCCTTGCAATAGGTGTTCTTGCGGTCAGTTTTTGGAACTCGAGAAGAGCTTTTTCGGGACAATGAAACGACCCGCCGGGGTGGCGCTGTGGTTACGGCGCTCGACTGCTGTTCCCAAGGACGCGGGATCGAATCCCGGCCTCGGCGGCCGCCTTTCGATGGCGGCGAAAAGCAAGGCGCCCGTGTGCTGTGCGATGTCAGTGCACGTTAAAGAACCCCAGGTGGTCAAAATTTCCGGAGTCCTGCACTACGGCATCTCTCATAGCCTGAGTTGCTTTGGGACGGTAAACCCCACAAACCAAACCAAACCGAAAAGACCAGCGCGCGAAGCTTAATGTGCATATTGTCACAACGCGCCCTGATATACCTTTACGCGCTTGCATCTCCACTGCCACACACAGCGCCGCTTTGGGTGTATTAAGTATATGAGGCTGTGTAGGTGTGATTCGCAATAAAGTTTTTTCAGCCTCAGCTTCGACTCTGAAAGCCGTCAATGAAGAGGAGGTCGGTAGTACTTTTTTCGGTTTCATTTGTATGCGACACACGAGTATATTATGGTCGTAACACTGTGACCTCTTCATTAACTTAAAATGTACGCACCGCGCAATCTTTTCGATTTAGTTTGTAAGATTCAGTAATCTCATTGTATGTGATAGCGCAATCTTTTATTCCCTTGCGTTCGGGCTGTTCTACCGCTGCTCGGTAGTAGAGATCTCGGGCCAGCAGGTGCGCAGCTTCGTTGCCAGGGGCAGACTCGTGTGCTGGTATCCATGTGATGGATATGGTTCTAGTAATGGGATTTGTAAGAAGAATCTTTTCGGCCTCCTCTGAGATCCGTCCTTTTGCAAAATTCCGGACAGCCGTTTGCTGTCGCTGATTATAGTTTTGGCCTGTGCCAGTGAATGCGAGCGCTCCCCTTCAGCTGTGCTAATGTCACGGGTGCGTGCTGAGGCAGCGATTTTAGGTGCACCTTCTTTATTTACTACCGCCGAGACGGCTGCTGCGTGTCGTGCGCATGATGCGTCTACATAAGCAACTTCCTCGACTGCTTTGTGTTCCATTCTTTTAGCGATGGCTCTGGCTCTGCATTCTCGATATTTAACGTGCACTGACGTCACACAGCACGCGGATCCCTCTTCGTTTCGCTTGCATCGAAACGCAGCCACCGGCGGTCAGGTTCGAACCCGGGTGCTCCGGCACAGTAGTCAGGCATCTTAACCACTGCGCCACCGCGGCGGGGTGTTTCTCGGGAAGGGAAGGCGCCGTATCTGTCACACTTGTTCTGTAGATAGGTACCTGAACCATTCCGTAAGGGAAGAGAGGAAGATGGGAGTGAAAGAGGAACCGTAGTGGAGGGCTACGGAGAATTTTGACCACGTGGGGATCTTTAACGTGCTCTGACATCGCGCAGAGGAAGGTGCAAGGAAAGGGGATCATTAGATCACATAATATGGGAATGTGCGAAGTCACCAGGCAGGGCTAAAAATATACTAAAGACACCTGGGAGACTCTTCTGCGAAGCTCAGACTCAAGAGCCCAAAGAGAAATTGTTCAACTGGCCGAAGATCCGCCGGAGTCAAGAACTACCGGCCTGCAACTAAGGCAACTGTCCCACCTTCCGGGTCTAACCCCCGAAGAGCGGGATAGTCACTCTGCTGGACAAGTAAAAGTTTTCTCTCTCTCTCTCTCTATGGTTGGTTGCTCCTGGCCCTATGGGGCTGAAAGTGGTAGGTCACTGCCGCTTGCGGCGGGAGCTATCTGCCACCATATTTTTATCTGTTGTAGGCCGTCATTGCACCCGCTACAATTTCGATTCTTACACCGTGTGGACGACAGCTGTTGCGACGCGCGTCTTTCTCCCCCTTTTCTTTCCTTCTCTATTTTCTCTTCTGTCCGCACGAGGCAGCGGAGGTGGCTTTCCAGTAGCAGGCCCGTGCATATTCTTTTCCTTCTTCCTTCAGTCGCAACGACATCGCGCAGCACACAGACGCCTCTCCGTTTCGCCTCCATCGAAACGCAGCCGCCGGCGATCGGATTCGAGTACTGTTTCACATTACGTTTCATAATTTGCGCCTCGCCCATTACAGGGATGTCGGCAACGTACTGACATGTATAGGCCTTCCATACTCTCTCTCGAAGTTTGTGCTGCCTGCCATAAGGCAGAACGACCTGCTCTCTCTATCTCTTCTTTTTTTCTTTTTGTATGCGTGCAGCCCACTTCGTGCGCAGCTTCAATTCTCGTGTACGACCATGGATGGATGGATGAGAACTTTTATTGTCCACCTTAAATTGAGGCCCCTTGCTCCCCACCCCCCGGCACGCAGGACGGCCATGCTGTTTGCTATTACGTCATTCGGTGGCATTTCGTACCCCAAACAAGATGTCGTATTAGTTTAAAAAAAAAAAACACGTTTTTTAAAGCCCTGCAGCGCGAGGAAATCAATACGAGACCGAACCGGCGTTGGAGATGCGCAGGAAGCGATGTCCGCGGTAATAGCGTCTACAGTGGCTGCGGCATCTAGTTCAACCTGCAGCTGGTATGTGCATTCGTTCGGCTAACAGTTTGGTGCAAAGGAAATGTCATTTTCAGCTGCTTGGTTATTTTTTGGCAGCGGCGGAGCGAATTAAAGTGCATGACATCACAGTATAGAGCAGGCAGTTCGAATTTGGCACCATAGAATCACTGCATCGCGTATTACCGGACGTTGCATTTGTACTTGGAGTTTCCTGCCATCTCGCGTTCTGCTTCGGTTTCATGCAGAAAAAAAAAAACGTCGGATCTTTAGTACTTACCTTTAGGCACACTGCGGAAATCAAGAAAACAAGCTCCTTTGTTTCAAAACTGGTATCGCATCGCCTGTTCACGGCTTGGACGAACGACAGAAATGCGATAGTTAATTAGTGGGGTTAAGTTTATTAGTTAACCGCAAACCTCATTATCGCGATATTCTATGGCGTCAGCTTCAGGCTCGCGTATTTCCTGCCCTCCAGAGCCGACCTCGACCTCGGCCACATCATGTCCACCAAAATCACTCAAATTCATTTCAAGCAGTGGAAGGCTAAGCTAGAGAGAGAGAGAGAGAGAATAAATTATTTATATAACGTAATTACGCGGGTGGTTCACGTCCGGGAAACCATTGGTGAATACGGCCCTCCAGGCCTGACCTATCAGCTGGCGCTGAAGGGGGAGCTCTGCGAGTTCGCGCTTGTCTTTGTCGTCCCTCCGTCCTTCGCGTATTTTTTGCGCTATTTTTTTTTTTTTATCATGAACCGTCATCAGAAAACTCTTCCTCCTCCACTGCTCCCTTCCTTTTTGGAATAAATACCCAATGGGGGAAAAAAAAACAAACTTCAAAATGCGACAAAATATTCTATAGTTCCATCGTAAACATCAGAATTTAGTGCAGTTTTGTAGTACTTTCCTACAAGTCTGCAGTTCTTTCTGTTGTATTTTTTTAGACGTTACGACGGAAATTTCTGTAGTTACGAGGGAGAGGCACTACAGACAACTACTACGGAAATTTCTGTTGTCACAACAGGTTCACTGTCTAAAGTTCAGTTCCGTATCCGACTCTTCGTGACCCTATGGACCATGTCACGCCACGCTTTCCAGTCTCTCACTATCTTCCTAACATCACATGACTTCATCTGCAGCGCCTCGAGGATGCCATATCTAACCATCGCGTTCGCTGCCTACTCCTTCTCCGGTAACCTTCAACCTTTCCCAACATTAAATATTTCTCCAGCGACTCCTCTCTTCTCATCAGATGACCAAAGTAGCTGAGCTTTAACTTTAGAATTTGACCCTCCAATGAGCAGTCAGGGTTTATTGTCGACAATATCGATTGATTTGCTCTTCTGGCAGTCCAAGGTACTCTCAAGAGTCTCCGAAAGCACCACAATTCAAACGCGTCAATTCTTCGGCGGTCAGCCTTCTTCACAATCCAACTCTGGCATTCATACATCACAACTGGAAAGACCATAGCACGAGTTATACGGATATTGGTTGGCAGACAGGTGTCTCTGCTCTTTACTAGGCGGTCAAGGCTAACCCCACTCAGAAATCCCGTTGTGACAGCAGCGAATATGTAATTTTTCCAACTAGGCAGGAACGCTCTGACGTGGCCAGCACCAAGTGAAAACGCGTGGTCAGCGGTAGCTGCGAACGAGACGCGACTGCAGCGCAGGCGCTTTAATTAGAGCCCGCGGTCATGCTCGATCCTGGCAGGGCCACGGCCATCGCGATAGGGTGCGCAGGAGTTTGCCCGCCGTAGCGGTGCCGTTCCATATTGCGAAATGGGCCGCTCTCCTTCACCTTGCGACGACGCTTGCACGTCCTTGCGTTTGCTAATGAGCGAACTGGATTTATCTTATTTGTTTCGTATCGCAGCTCGTCGACTGCGGAGTGAAAGCTGTGAGCGCGATACGGCGGCTTCCAGACGCGTTTGGTTCGCGAGAACGGTACATTGCAGAAGCCACCGCGTTGAGCTCTCTACTCTATTGCAGGGAAGTTGCGAGGCGGAATTTTAGATGTTTTAAGGATTAAGTGGTCTTTAGTAGAGGTTGCATTAATTTCCTATAGTTACTCCGTTGGCCATAAAATTAAAGATTGTTTACGCTGCGCTCTCTTAAATCACAGTATACATTCTGAAATCGCCTGTCTCTGACTGGTATTTAATTGTATGTCGATGAGTTCGCTTCTCTACATTCGACAACCCTTGTTTTTTTATGATACCGCGTTCCTATGAAATATTGTGATCCTGGTCAGACTAGGCAAGAAATTAAGGAAAACTAAGTTTGTCCACCCTGGGTTTTTAACGTCCACTGTCATCGCGCAATAGTGGCGCCTTTATATATATATACACACACACACGTTTCATCTCAACGAAAAGCGGCCAGGTTCGGGAACTTGGTTTACAGCAGCCGAATGCCGTAACGTTGCATCCACCCATCCGTCCATCCATCCATTCATGAGCCACCGTGTCGGGTCGTTATTAAGACTACATAATTGTGGCGTTTTTCATTTCTGCCTTTATCTTCACCCTTGTCTGTATTTTTTTAGCACTGAAGCTTGAAGATCTACCCGTGCCGGCCAACTGTCGCGGCTTTGCATGCATGGTTACCCTGTTTTGGCGAAAGCGGCGACGGAGGCGACCATGGCGCGCATGAAGCGCTCCTCCTGCTCCGTGTACTCGACGGCCTCGTAGTTAGCACGTTCCGGCAGCACGGCGGCAGTGTAGCGGCTCGGGTCCTTGAAGAAGGGCAGTGAGCCCAGGATGAAGGGCACGTCGTCGCCATGCGACGGGCCGAACGTGGCCGGCCAGAAGCTATACGAGGGCCGATGTGCGAACACGTGTCGATACACGGGCAGCCCCTGGTCGGCCGCCACGTCGGCGAAGAAGTTAGAGGCGCACACAAAGAGGCCGTCGCCGGCCGCCTCTTTGAGAATGCGCAGCACCTCCGTTTTCTCGATGGCAGAGTCGTCCTGGTCTTCCGGGAAGTACACCTTCGTCACCTCCTTGGTCTGGCCGCTGGACACCTGCGCGCGGCGTGTAGGACGTCGTATATCATCAGCCAAAGCTGCTGCTGCAGCTGCCTTGGGAAAGGGTGAATTACAGAATGAAGTGAGAAAGGCGAGCCGTAATTGCCTTATTAATTTCGACCACCAGTGGTTACTTGGTGGGTATAGACAGCGCACAGTACTGCTTTTATGCTCTGTCATCTGTCACAAGTTGCCTCACATATAGAGCGGAGGTTACGGGATCTCCTGCCTCACATATAAAGCGGAACTTACGGAATCTCCCCACTCCTCCGAGCATGCTTTGACATGACTCTCCGGGGCAGCGACCGGCAAGCGTGCGTCCTTGACGATGGGCCGCAGCGCAACCAGCCGAGAGTATAAAAAGGCAGAGCGCAGCACGCCCGCGGCAGTGCACTCTGAGGAGATGTAGTTTCTCGAGCAACTCTACCGCCGACGCTACCGATCAACTCTGCGGCTACGACGCCTCATCAAACAAGAAAGCCGTGAGAATTCCCTTTTGCCACAGACTGTCGGTTAATTGAATATTGTTTTCGCCTAAACCTTTGATCTGCCTTAGTATTTTACGCTGCGTTTTGTTCATTGTCGGGCCTTCCATCTTGTCATTTACCGAGTCATATTTTATCACTGTCGTGTCGTGGCATGTTTTTTTTTTTTTTTTTTTTTTGTTCGATTACTATGCAGTGTAAATTGGACTACTAGCTATAAATAACTATTTGGAGAGAAAAAAAAAGAAAATTGTCTGTCTTGAACTTATTCCTCAATCACACACCGACACACGTTCTATCGGGGACAAAAGTCTGTGGACCACGCACCTTTCGTATCGGCCAGTAGTCTCGGACCATACTTATCGACGTGAAAGTTAGACTTTAGTTCATTCATTTGTGCTAGAGAAATAAGGTTATAATTCTTTTACATCGTGGTGCTAGTGCAAAATCATCAGACGTGTGGTCCAGAGACTTTTGTCCCTACCTGTACGTCACGGGTTGACCGGTTTAACCTTTGTGTCCTCAAACCTCATAGAGGGACGGCGGGTAACCGTAACGGGGATCCCGCGCCTCTGCTGACTGTTAAGGGGGGGGGGGGGGGGGGGGGGGGGGGTTTGTGACACATCTTAAAAATGAGATGTGCTTGAATGACAACTCCGGTGTTTTTTGTTTTTTTTTCATCATTTTGAGTTACCGACTGCATTACATTCCTTGCCCTAACTCCGACACAACAAATCGTTGTTGTTGTTTTTTTGACACTGCAAGTAGAACTGCTTTCAAAAAGAAAAAAAAAAGCATCAAATCGAAACGGAAAGTTTCATGGTCATAAATGTTGACGAATCGGCGACGTTACATACAGTATTGGAAAAACGCCCGCACGCGCGTTTTGGATGGGGAAGTAAAGGCTGAAAATCATGACGCAGTGCTTGGGATAGCTTAATACATATCTCAAAATTGTTTGATCAGGCGGGGACCGGACAGTTACGTGGCCCGTGGGCATGATCATGGGAGGAGAAAATGAAACTTTTTTCCTCTATGAGTATATACAGTGTACTAGAATATATTATAACACACTGTAATAGGTACAATGCTTGTGACTTCACTAACGAAGTGTCCACAGAAAGCATCTGAACTGAAGGCAAGAAACTGCACATATTAAAATTGAGTTGCGCACGGATGAAATATCGCACGGCGTCTAGATAAGCTAGAATGCGTCAGGCGGAGAAAAACCTGTAGCAAACCATTTAAAAACGATGCTAATTGCGCACTAATCCATTTGCTTGTATTAATTCCGAAACCGAGCCGGAAATTCTTAGGCAATTAAACGGGCAAGCAGAGCTAATCATGCATACTCCTAAAAAAATCCGGCGTTAGTCTCACGCAGTAGAACGCATTATTTGAGAAGGCCTACTGTTGTGAAATAGACTAATCTTAGGGCAAATCGCAGCATTCAAACACTCAAAATTCATAAGAATAACTTCCACCGCCATGTTTTTTTATGTGCAGGTCATCGGAAATTCACTTGAGAATCACGATAAAAATTCAGACTTTATTTTAAACTGTCTAAGGAAATGTGAGCGATGGAATCGAAGGTTGAGGCAAAAGATTGGGAAGGGTGGCAGATTAAGTTTGACCAGTGTCCACCGACATTGTGCACCAACCAGGAAGTTTTATATAATTTCTGCCCTCTTTTTAAATGTGGCTCAAGGCTCGAATTCGATCCCGTAACGTCGTGCTCGGCAACTATACGGCACGGCGGATAAATGCTGTAAGTAAAGAGAACTGCTGTGGCAGGCTAGGTCATAGATTCCAGATAATGCTGGCATAGGAATCGAGTTATGTTTATGTAGAATAAGAACACCATGGAGAACTGCGCCGCCAAAGCGACGTCTCCTGCCTCACGCCGCAAATTGGCTCGCCAGAAAAAGCGGCGCGACCTTGGCACGGATGTCTGTTAGCAAGCTAGCACTTTTTCGCCGGTTCTTCCTCCGCATTCAGTTGCCAGCATACTTGGAATAAACAGTTCGGAGGCAGGAACTCAAGAATGTTCGCTAATTTCCGTTCGGAAGTATTCTCTGGCGAGAGTGCAGATGACCCAGAGCCGTTTGGCCGGCAAACGAAGACTTCAAGGCGAGGAAGGTCTCACGTACGAGATAAGAACACGCACCGAATTCTACAATCAAGCCATGTCTTACCTTGAGCAACGCGCTCAGGATGAGTGTGCAGGTGGTGCGGTGATCAATGTCGACGTAGCTTCGTATGTTCGGCGCCAGGTGGAAGGCATTGTACATGAAGAGAGAGCCTTCGTCCTCCATGGTTCCGACCATGATCTCGGTGCTGCGGATCTTGTTTCGCCAGGTGCTGACGTGCGAGCAGTCGGTGGGCAAGTACTCATCACCGCTAACGGGCGCATAGATGGTCTTGCGCGGGTCCACGCCATTCACCAGCCGCAGGAATTCCTCCTTGTCCACACGTCGAAGGCATTTCATGACATTGGCCAGTTCAGCGGGCTTCCCGTCAGCGCATCCCACGTTTCGCGCGAGACTCATGACGCTGTCAACGCCTCTGGCTGCTATGGTGAAAACGGTGTTCATTGGGCTCCCGCTCAGCATGATGATTCTCTTTAAAAGGCCCTCACTGTACGGCGAAATTGTGTGGATAGCTGCAGAAATGGCGCCGGCGCTCTGGCCCAGTAGTGTTACCTGATTCGGATCACCGCCAAAGAACCGGATGTTCCTCTGGACCCATTTGAGAAGCACGTTCTGATCCCACAAACCCAAGTTACCTGGGACGTCCTTCGTGCCCGCGGAGAGGAACCCGAATACGTTGAGCCTGTAGTTAAAGCTCACAAAGACTAAGCCTGAGAGTGCGACGAAGTTCGCTCCGTCGTGAAGAAAAATGGCGGAATCTCCCCACTGGAACGCTCCTCCGTGGATGAATATCACGACGGGTAGGTTTGCCTTGCATGAAACGGTGCCCTTGCACGCGTTAGTAGGTCTCCACACGTTCAGGTAGAGGCAGTCCTCCGAATTGACCTCGTAGTAGAGCGTCACGTTGTCGGTGTGGAAGTGGTTCGTCTGAGCGCACGGCGGAGGCTTGGCCGTAGCCGTGAGCGTCCCATTCCAGGGGCCCACCGGCACGGGTTTTCGGAAGCGCAGGTCTCCCACGGGCGGCTCGGCGTACGGGATGCCGTAGAAGGCGTCCACTTGCCGCCCGCTCACATTCAGCGTCTGTCCCGAGACAAGTCCGTTCTCTGTGCGCACGATCGGTGCATCCTCTGGGAGCGCTTTCAAAGCGGACGACATCAACAGTAGCGAGAAAAGTGTAACGGCTCTTGCCGCGCTTTCGAGGGCGTTCATCTCTCCCTGCCAGCCTGCCTGCTCGGTTCGTTGTGCTTCCTTGACTGCGACTCTCTGTGTGAGTGTTTGGGTGCCAAGAAAGACGCGAGACCGCCTATAACGGCGCACGCTCGCCACTTTCTTGGCTCCGGTCTCGGGAGGTTAGACCGCGGGCGATAACGGTGCTGCTTTTCCCGGCAACCTTCACCCGGAACCGGGTGGGAGAGGCGGTGTTGCGTATACTCAGGGATCTCCGGTTATAACTCGCGTTCCTGCATATATTGTGGTCCGCAGCAGCGGGTCAGTCGCGGGCAATGAACGGTGGGACATTTGCCAAATCGTCTGTGTGTTTATCTTTCCATGCGATTGCGCGGTGGAGTGCGATCAACAAAAGTAGTCAATCGTTATCGGTCCGCTTGATCTGTTTCCCAGGAAACTTGTCGATCGGGTGTTTTTCTTTTATCTTGCGAAATCTCCTGGAAGGCTTACCAAAAAAAAAAGGAAATGAAACAAAAACAGAGCGCAGTGCGTAGGTTTGTTACGTAGTCGTGCATGGCTCGAAAGCACCTAATAGTGAATGCGAATTGTCTGACGTCAAGGTTTGCTGTATGGGATGTCAGTGCAACGCATAGGAACACTGAAAAGCATGTGACTTGTAGTTTTCGCCTACGTGTTCGCAGCGTGGTATTGAATTTTAAGGTCCGTCTCTTCCAATGGTGGTGTTGCCCCGACATGCGAATAGTAAGCGCTGTGATATATGACAGGGCTAAAAGGAAAAGGCAAGATAAAGGATTGATGTATGATATCCGTGCTGCGAGATTCTGGATTAACTCTTACCACGTGAGTTTCGTGAATGTGCGCTGACATTGCACAAGACTCTCGCGTTCAGCCGATTCGGCACTTCGGCCCTATCGAATTCATGTGGCTGAATTATATCGCCTGTATTTGAACCATATGGAAGCAGATGAATTAATCCTGATGTATTTGTTGGAGAGACATTATGGCCTTTGGGAGGTTTCCGTGTGCATGAGAACGAGCAAAATTGGGTTATTTTATATATCAACTTTTTGTGCACAAAATATAGGACGGGCTCTGTCGTTTTTCTCACCGCCAAATACGCTAACTCATGCATTTGAGGGTGAGATAGTCGGCTGCCATAAGTGGCTAACTTGGACAGCCGGCTCGGTGTTGTCAATATGTCATCTGCATCGCGAGTTCCTAACTTGAAGCTGGGTTGCGGTGATTTTATTTTTCGCGAATGCACTGTAATCCGTCACAGTAAACCAGTATCGATAGCGTTTACTATGCCGAAAGTTTTGTGATAGGTGGGGTCATTTTTCCGAGCATCAAGTTTTTACTCTGCCCCATCAACGTTATGAATGTTATAAAAAAATAGCCTCGAAAACGTTCTTGTTTCCCTAATGTCTTGTGCGTTCTCGGAAAGATCGACAGACACGAAATTTCGGCATTCTGTTTGGCGATCTCTTTGCTCAACGATCACACAATGTTTTTTTTTCTTGAGCAGCGGCCTGAGACAGTGCTTCCTTTTTCGACAGCTGAAATCGAGTATCCATACGCTGCTTCTTGGCTGTCACCTAGGCAATAGCTAGGTAATAGCAGCACAATAGCCATACGCAAGAAAAAGAGCATATATGAGACAGGCGATACTAATTAACTTTTTTTTTAGAGATACACGCTATTACTTGGAGCCCTCAACTACAGCGTATTTCATATCCCATGAGGAGGCTGCTGGTACGCTACAGCCCACCTGCAATATGCTGTAAGCATGTGAGCAGGTAGGAACAACGATTACCGATTGTAGTTGTTGGTGTGAAGAGCTATAGAAGTAAAAACAAAGTTGTTTGAAGTTATGGCTTAAAAATAATTACAGGGACAGAGAAGGCATTAAAAAGGTAAGCTAAATTTTTACTTTCTGTATTGATTTAGCGGCAGCTCAGCTTCGTCCATTGCAAAACAAATACATCCCAGTGATCGGTATGAGACCGTATACCGTGTACTGCGCCTTTTTTATTGCGAAAGCAATACTACTTTCACCTTTCAGCCCTTCGCATAGCGAGGCGGTAGCTACCATTGACCTTTAGCGTGACATTTGGCGCACCGCCAAGCACAGCTGCGCAAAAACAGGGGCCCCAACTCGCGCCGTCAACTCGCGAGGTGGTAGCTACCAACCGCGGCCTAACTCCCGCTCCTTCCACGGGAGGCGTTACAGCCGGAATGACGTCATCCCATCTGCCGCAAAAACGGGGGCCCCAACTCGCGCCGTCGGCTCGCGAGGCGGTAGCTACCAGCCGCGGCCTAACTCCCGCTCCCTCCGTGAGGGAGCGCTACAGCCGGAGT
The DNA here is from genome assembly GCF_055883805.1 of Amblyomma maculatum. Lineage (NCBI taxonomy): Eukaryota > Metazoa > Arthropoda > Arachnida > Ixodida > Ixodidae > Amblyomma > Amblyomma maculatum. The sequence goes on along the minus strand of NC_139349.1, from coordinate 23,393,187 downwards.
GACGTCATCCCTGAGACTGTTGTGAGACCGTGTAGAACGACGTTTGGGGCGTCGGTTTGAGTACGCCCTCACACACCGAGAGTTAAGCCCAACGTTGATCTACGGCCAGGCAGAGCTGCATTTGTGCCTTATGCTCCTAAAGCTAAGAAGAATTATGGGGCTACCGGCGGGGGTGCAACGCTGGATCCTAGCGGCAGGTGGAACCAACGCAGTCTCCAGGGATGCTTTCATTTCTGCTGGCGTAAAGAATGCCGTTGCAGCCGGTGCCGGAGCGGCAGTTGTACATTGTGCCTTAACCTCACCCATAACTAAGTACATCGTTGCAGCCGCGGCACTCCTTGCCTCGCTACTAGTTATACATAGAATAACCAGGTAGCAACCCCGCAATAAACAATAGTTGAACCATATGCCGTGGTCAGAGTGAATCACTACATAACCATAAGCATAACCACAAACACCACAACCAGCTACACCACCAGGTGAACCCAGGCGTAGCCATATCTATTGCTTTCGCAATTACCAGGCTTAACCGAGCTAAGCCACTGTCAATTTTTAATCTCCAAGCATACAACTCAGTCCACATAAATTATCGCGGCTAGATGCACCAAATTTCATGATGATAAAGAAATGGTTTTCTAAAAAGTTTCATGAAAGAAAAACACGTTTATTCATCACAGCGTACAGCACCCGTAATATCGAATCTGCGTGTGGAATCACGTTATAGGCGTCCATGGAAAGTTTAGCGTTTAGGTGCACCGGGAAGAGCGTGCTGCTGCTTTTTTTTTTGTCTTCTTTAATTCGTGCCTCTGTTAATTACTTCACACATGCTCATTAGCTCACAGTCGTAAGCTGCCACACTATTTTCATGACCATCAGACAAAAATATAAAGTCCCGCTTTAAACAAGCCGCACGAACGTGCCTGCGTGGCCTATAAGGGTAGATGTAGGATATGAAAACTTTGTATATCTCATCTCAGCTAGCCATCTGAAAAGAGATGGCCGAGTTGACAGCTCCTGCCAACTTGGCCATGCCACGTGGTTTCGTGACGTCACACAAACGACACTCAATCGGTGCCCGCTCATGTCACCTGCCAACCGCCATCTGTCAGAGGCACTCTCGTAATACCTGCCGATAACGCTGACGCCGAATATTCTGGAAAACGGAGCCTTTGACGTCATCGCACGAAAACAGGCGGACTGGCCTTCAAAAATTAAAGCAGGTGCAATATTTTACTACATGAACTGGACCCCAAGCTGGAACAGCGTCTGCCAGTGTACTGACTTCGACATGAAAGATGTAACCTTGTTCTATAGCCTGGGGTTGACTTAAGCGTCAGGATATTAGTGCGACAGCACACATACGCTCACCGCCTGCGACCAAAAATCCTGTCCGTTTGTACTTATTTCTGCCTCCGCTCTGATTGGCTAAGCTGTTTCGCTAGGTCACAATCACGTGGCCTCGCGCGGTTATTCAAACTAAGTCAGGCAAGCGCCTCCAACGCGCGGGTCTCCCACACAGGCGTTTCAAGTTCGCCTGTCAATAGAGAGAGCAATGGAGCCTACGATTGACCACGTCCTCCTTGTAGTGCTTTCACACTAAATAAAAGCAATCGCAGCGGATCCGAATCAGTCGGGTTCAAACCCGGCTTCTCGGTAGTCGAAAGTCCTGACTACTGAGACCCTGCAGCGGGTGTTTTCGTTCGTTATAAGTAGGTTTAAGTAGGATTGAACATCCACACCCAGGTGGTGCCACAAGTAGGACTGAACCCGTGGCCTCCGCAATTAAGTGCACCGTTGCACCGGAGTTGATAGCGGAGGCCTCGCTTATACTTCCGCCATTTGACGCGGTGTCTCCCAGAAGACGCCACATATGTACAGCTGAAAAAGCAGTCTTCCGCGCTTGCACAGATCGGTTTAACAAATACAATTTTGTTCATGGGTCAGTCATTTTCTTGGCTTGAAGTCCATGCCATTGCAACGGTCAGAAGCGTTGTGCACTAAATAAACGAACATACGAGGTACATGATGTGTTCGAGCGTACAGCACTTCTTAACAATAAAATGGCAACCAGCAGTGTGCGTCCTATGGGAGCCATCACAGTCGCAGAGGTTGCCGATGTTTGGAAGGAGAGGCTCGTGGCTTGTGCATTACGGCGTGATATGACTTATTCCGATTAAAATGCCCCTCTTTCCTCATTGAGCACGATACATCACCATGCAAACTGCAGAAAACTTGGCTTATTATGGTTCGATTTGGTTTGGTTTGGTTTGTAGGGTTTAATGTCCCAAACGACTCAAGCTGTGAAAGACGCTGTAGTGGAGAACTCCGGAAACTTCGACAACCTGAGGTTCTTGAACGTCCACTGACTTCGCACAACACACGGACGCCAATTATGCGCGTGCCTCGCTAGAAACACGAACTCCAGTGCGCTGAGGGGTTGACGAGCAAACATATTTGCGCTTATCTGCCAGTTACAAAGGCAACTGACGGATGTGAAAGAGAGAGAGACTATTCTACTGCGCCAGCCAACTTAGTAATATGCTAAAGTGTCCTATTCTCTACTGTCTACCCACATTTAAGGACTTTCTGACGTAATGTTGGGGATGGGCTGCAGAAATTTCGGATCTGATCCAAGCTTATTTTGAGGATGGACCAAGTCGGTTTTGAACGTGTGCCATTTTTTTCTGTTGTCAATGCGATAGCATTGTGTTTGATACTATTGTGCATAAATGGAAGTGTGAGCGTTGTTATAGTGATCTTGTGTTTGCCTTATCTGAATGGTTACCAGCTCGCTCAGTCGTCAACCTTGTGTTTGAATCCATTGTGCTTGGATGGAAGTTAGTTTGATAAAGACGGCGACATGCAAAGTATTCAGCGCGAGAAGAAGCAGTAAAAAACGCAGTGTGATTGGCTGCGGTGATAGTTGCGAGGTTTCATATCTTCAGACGAGAAATGCCTTGGTTCGAATCCGCTCCGTTCCGACTCTTGTTTTGTTTTTCACTGTTCATATGCTGTCCACGTGATGTAAGCTTCCCAAATTGACAGGAGCGACATAGATATACAGCACCTATCTAACCAATCCGAACCAATACCTGCGTGGCTTATTGATGCAACGTCGCTATACATTACCCGGGATCCTAAGGGTGAGTTCGGATTAAGCACCTGTAGTGCTTTTGCACAGAAAAAAGAAAAAAAAAATCTATAGACCTGCAACTCGATCGGAATCGCACGAAGCCCAAGGTCGGCGGTTCGATTGGTTGCTTGGCTATTATTGCTTTGCCCTCTTCTTTGTTATCTGATGCCTACTGATGAGCTTTATGCCGAAGCAATGTCCTGCGAAACTGCCGAGGCCATAGAAACAGGCCTATGCCGCAACCTGGTTAAACTGGCACCTCACTTGCCGGCGTTAGGTGATTATACCGCCTTCCCATCTTGTACCTATAGCGCAGTCTGACCGCTGACCGCAAGTAACGACAAGGTAGAACGTGTGAAGGGGTGCAACGGTGCGCATGGTAAAGTGAAGCAGCTTCGGAAAGTTGCGAAGGGTAGATAAGGCGAAGGAAATGAGCGGCATACTTCAATGAGACGTGGATCATAAAACAGCGAGGGAGGGCTAATGGTGAGGAAGGCGAAATGAAGCAGCTTGGAGCAGTGTGAGGGGCAAGCGGGTATCACGTGTGCGGCTCCTTGGGTGACGTCATCAAGCCGTAAGCGAGTTAGTTATACGGGAGCACACAACTGTGTCTCGAGCTGCTAGACCTCTTTTGAGTCCTCCTCTCATGAGCGTTGAGGTAATGTAGATAGTACTCGTGTCTGGCCGCGCTCAGCTGAGTAAAAGAACTGAGAAGGGACTCTAGTGCGGAGTAAAGCCACCGAAATGTATACTAACTTAGACCAGGAACATCGCTACTGTCTACCGCTACCGCGCGAGCGTCAGTGCGCATGCGCAGATCACCCCGAGGGCGACAGATGGTGCCACGTTCCTGTCAAATTCCGGCGGAATCCGCACGCAGGGACCAATCAGCGCGTCCTGTGCTGACGGCGCGCGGTAGCGGTAGACGGCCGCGGTAAACGGCAGCGGTAAACTAAATGTATCTAAGGAGCCGCATGCGCAGCTTGCTGCAGTTACTGCCACTGACAGGTTGATCGGCTGTCTGAAGACCGAAGGCAGCCTCTAGTTTTCTTCTTTAGTATAGTAAATGTAAATGTAAATATACTTTAATATAAGTAAATGTTTTTTTTTTTTTTTCTGCACGTGTCTCTGCTTTACCCATCTCCCGAGCCAAGTCCTCCAAGCTTCTGATGGCCTAGACAGGCCCGTTTTGAAGAGCTTATTACCAAGACATTACTACCGGTAGCATTTGCTTCCGCGGCGCAAAAAAACCTGTTCACAGAATTAAATTTGCTACTGAGCAAATAATATCGTGACGTTGAATATGACTTCACAAGAACTTGCTACATGATTGAACCAGCGCATCTGACGACACAGCCACTTTTTCTTTTCCTGTTTTGGGTCTGCTTCTTGTTTTTAGCTCTCCACTATTCTTAAATCATCCGGAGAAGACTACCAAGACATTAAAATATTTCGTTCTGCAGTTTGAAATTTACTCAATTTTTTCTATTAGAAGAGCCATGTCCTTGATGAGACTTGTGAGTCTGATGCTGAAACGAAATCTGTCGGTCTTGTCTGCTTATATATATATATATATATATATATATATATATATATATATATATATATATATATATTGTTACGATGAAATAGCAAAGGGATAAGGTGAAGCCTACTAGCCCCAGGCACCAACGCTTCGTCTTCTTCCTCTGTCTCACCATCACCATCCCTCATCGTCGTCATTAGCGTGACAATATATATATATTGCGGTCTATAGTCGTTTACCGCTGTCAACAAGGATGGCACGCTGAGGAAACGTAACTACCTCGAATTTCATTGGGACTCAGTATGCCATTGAGCTGTTAAACATATGAATGTAAAGGATGTCTTAATTTTCGTACCATGGAAACTGCTTCCCTGGCTGTTTTCGTAAATTAAAGTTAAATGAAATTGGTTTGCAGGAAAGGAAAGACGCAGTATCTGCCGCACACCTCGATGCACACCTGACCGCGCCATAAGGGAAGGGAGGATGACGGGAATGAAAGAAAGGTCCCGTAGTGGAGGGCTGCGGAGTAATTTGGGGATCTTTAACGTGTACTGACATAGTTCATCGATGCCTGCGTTTCGTCTTCATCGAAACACTGCGGTTGGGTTCGAAACCGAGCACTCCGGCCAATAGCCGGGCGTCATAACAACGGAAACACATCGGCGGGTTTTTAAATGCGCTGTAGGTTGTGTCTCTTCTAGCTTCCGGGAAGGGACAAATGTTGGTTGGTTTGTGGGGTTTAACGTCCCAAAACAACTCAGGCTATGAGAGACGCCGTAGTGGAGGACTCCTGTAATTTCGACCACCTGGGGGTCTTTAACGTGCACTGACATCGCACAGCACACGGGCGCCTTGCTTTTTGCCTCCATCGAAAAGCGGCCGCCGAGGCCGGGATTCGATCCCGCGCCCTTGGGAACAGTAGCCGAGCGCCGTAACCACTGCGCCACCCCGGCGGTGTGAAAGGGACAAATGTGTGTGATTAGTTGGTCTGGGTTTCACGCTCAAGAAATGTAACAGCCCCGAATACCAATGACTTGCAGTATATCAGTTTGCTATTACTTACACATATGCATCGAAAGATCTCCCTAACTTCGCCCTTGGAAATCATGCTCTTTGTTCCATAGTAATGAGACGATGGCGGTCTCGCTGTACTGCTTTGTAGCTGGAAGTCGCTTTTATATATTGGAATGCAAGCGAAGGAGAGAAATGTACGTGATTAGTTGGTCTCGGTTTCACGCTGAAAAGCGAACAGCCCTGAGCATCGATGACTCGCAGTAAGCCAGTCAACTATTAGTTCAACATATATATGTAAAAGTGTTGCCAACTTCTCGCCTAAGTGTCGTGCTCTGCTTTCCATGGCAACGAGGTATCAAGTGGTCTATTTTGACTGGTTCGTAGATGGCTGTCGCTTTCAGCTTCTGGAAGGCGAAACGAAGCAGTAGAATGCATGCAATTAGATGGCCTTGGCGTGGTGTCCCGTTGACTTAGGCAATGAAAGCAGAGTGGGCAACTAGCACCGAGAAAGAACAAAATATTCCACATGTGTGATCCAATAATTTTGGCATGCTTTTCAAGGCCGCACCCACTTAATAAATTGCATTCAAAAAGGAACAAGACGACTGCGTACTTTCTATATTGGGATAACAACCGGCTCTCAACGACACGCGTGCTTGTAGTAATTAATCAAGGCTGCCATAAAACATCCGTTAGGTGAGTTTAAAAATATATAATGGGAAAAAATTGCTACCCCGCTGAGGGAGGATATGCGGATATCTTGATTAAGGTGTAATAATACAGCATATGAAAAAATATGACCCGAAACATTTCCCAAAATTGGTCCAAACTTTCTGTGTACGTTATTTGTGCGTGAGTGCGTGCGCGTTGGTTTTGAGCTCTTGAATTGGATTCATAAGGAATCCTTGTTCCGAAACTACCAGAATATTAATGACGTCAAAAGAATCTTGTCTCACTGAGTACATGCTGGCCCTGTTGGCGCGAGTAGAGTTAATCTGTCTCCGAAAGAATTTCCCTAACTTCAAGCTCGTTTGGGTTAGTGTTAAGCAGGCACGGGCGGTTGTTAGTCTTGAAGATATGTGCAACCATGCAGATGACAAACGCTGCACCAGGACGCACTAATTGCGGCAGCTATATAGCAGAAGTCAGGGCGGAATCGTCAAAACCACGCATTGAATGATGTATGATTTGAGTGTTGCTTCTGCTCTCCTATAACGCCAGTCGATTAAGTCTGCCGAAGTGGTGGGCATGTACCATTTGAGCTGGTTCAAGCCGTCGAAACACTTTTATAGTGCGGCCCGTTTCGCTGATTATAGAGAAACGGAACTTAATTTTGGCGCAGCTATAGGGCGGCAACATTCTCTGTCTGGCTGTGCCGCTCCGTCTTCACTCAGGATTCAGAGGGTGCATACGCTTGAGCAGTTAGAACTGTGAATTCTGAAGTTTAATCAGTTGTTTAATATATCTAGAGCGGGAGGTACTAAAAATTATGGAGTCAATCATTATTGTGGATCAATATAGTCCATGGTAGTAAAATGTCTGTTCCGGTGGCAAGTGCCCTGAGGAAGCTAATAATGGCTCTATATTCCGAGTTTACGTCGTTTTAAGAAATGTCGTTATCTCCCTCCCCTCTAACTGATTGACGGAAATGTCGGAACCGGATACCAGTTACACTTCCGGTTCCGGTGTTTCCACCAGTCAGGTGACTTCAGGGAAGTAACGACACTTCTGGAAACTGAATCGACGCAAACTAGAAATACGGACCGTGCTTACATACGAATCTCCTAATCTGGCCGCCCATTTAATTGCCCCGAACCCGGATTTTACCTTCTCACAATGGAGGAGTTGTCAGTCTGAAACTTCCGGACGTCTGTCGTACACCTTAATTGATGGCCATCACTTCCTCCTCTTAAATCCGTCTAGAATATTAAACTCTCGTATCATCCTCTTTTGCTCTTTGGTCCGCGCTCAATACTATCCTGTACAGTGAGTTTGTTGCTTGTTAGTAACTGTTGCTAATTAATGCTTTCATACTTTCTGCTACACGCTCGCAGGGTGTTTGTTCTAAAAAAAAATATACTATGTTTGCCGTTCATGACTGGAAGTCTGCTCGTCTTAAGAGATGCTTAGGTTGTCAAGAAAGGAGAGCTTACAAAGTCGGAATATCTTTTTCCCGACGTTTTTGGGAAGTTATGTTGACGCTGGAAAATCGTGGGTTTGGTTTAACTTTGTACGCTTAGGCATTTTCCTGCTATAATAAAAGTGCACTATATGCGGATACAGATTAAAGGTTGCGTTAATATTCACAAAAAATAGAATGAAATTTAAGCTTTGCCTAAGAATAGACGCGAGGTGCCTTTAACACTACCTTTTCACTGCGCGAATTTTTTAAAATTCTTGTTTAAATCTTTTCAATTTTAAAATTATTATTTTAGCAACACCAGGACACATCTCAAACACACGTTATTAAGTCCCACGCAAAACAACGCGTTTCTGGGTGTCTAACACGCTTCGTACCAACGACTCTTCGTGGCTCATCTGGCATGCAGAGGACTTTGGTTTGAACTGGACTGGCGACAAATTTATTTTATTGAATTAGTGCTAATTTCTGAAATGCCTCAATTAGAGGAACCTCCTTCCCAAATTTGGCTTCTTGGGCCCTTCCCCAATTCGTATATAGCTTTATTTTGAATGTTGGGGTGTTTGAAATTGCCGCACGAGGTCGTGGTTGTGACGTCAAAAACCTGTCGATCAATTAAAATTTTTCCGCACGAATATCTCCGGCAAGGGGTGCCGACTACTACTACTACTATATTACCACGCATACGGCTTTTCGACCGAACGAGCTATATATGCTTCGCGTAACAGACCCGCTGACATCACTGCATATATAGTTGCAGAACTTAAAAGTTTGATTGGCACTGACTGTATATTGGCGATGCCGTTCACTGCTTGCCCTCTTATCCGCTTATAAGACCCCGTTTCTAGTGAAGATTGCCTATTTGTCGCTAATAAAGAACATTTCGGCTTATAAACCAACTTACACTTGTCCTTAGAACCCATCTTACAGTATTCTCAAACGTGTTTTGCGCGATGTCAGTTAAGGAACCCCACGTGGTCGACATTATCCAGAGCACTCCTGTACAGTACCCCTTATAACATTCGCTTTGAAAGGGTAAAGGAAATGAAACCGAACTAAAAGAATTGTGTTGCACGCTATACGATGAAGGTCTAGCCCGAGAGCTCCATTAAATAAACTCTCATCAGAGCACAAGGTTTCCGAAGACGTGGCCGGCTTACCCTTGTCAGCCCATCCTAGAGATTCGGATGGTCTCTAACGATTCGCATGTATAGGATGCGAACCGATGAGAGCATCGAGCCTATCCGAGGCAGGGCCTAACATCGGCAGCTTGCATTGCTTTCCGCTGGGTGCTGCTGCGGGGGTGATCAAATTCAGAGGCTAACAGCGGCTTACTGTAGCCGCAAGCTCAATCCGGCTGATGCTTCGCTTTAACAGCCTTTCATTGCCATCGGTGCAACGTTTCCTTTCCACGGGCTTGTTTTGCTTCTGTGCGTGAAAATGCAGCTTCAAAAGGCCTTGGCCTCCTAAAGCACTGGGCCAAGTAGGACAGCGGTGGCCTTGCATGCAATTTGCATGATTTGGCTGCCAGCCGCTCTCTCCCGATTAACCGGTGTCTGCATGACGCCATTAGTCAGCCAGGCGGCTTATCCGTCGAGTATCTGCCCCATTTCTGCCCGCTGATCACGCTTTCGATCAAGCAGCTCAAACGATGCCCGGAGATATCCAAACTCGCTTCTCGCCCCGTCTGAACGTGGTCCAAGTAGGTTACGACCGATTTGGCACGTCGACTCGCTCTTTCAATGTTTTTTTTTTTTTTCTTCAGCTTCCTCCTGTCTGCTGTTTGGCGCTGCAGCGGCTTTACATTAGCGACTTCCGCTTCTTGTTACCAAATAAGTGCATAAGCGCTTTGCGCAAATCTGGAAGCTATATTTGTTTGCGCTCTGATGGGATGGGACCTTTGAACGTAATTTTTAGATCTGGCTAGAGAGGTACGTTTAGAAGCTAAAGATTGATCCGCGAGGTGCGGAGATGCGATGTACAAACATTTTATATTGCAGTTAACGAAGCATATTCACTGCATGCCAAAACTGGGCAAAATGTAACTACAGAACTTAGTTTCTAAGAAGGTCTGGCTAGTCCGCTCGGAGACAAACTATAAGGCCGACGTCCTTTTAAGTATCTCAGAGAGTAATCGTTAGTACGCTGAGGGAGTAACGGTTCGTCTTTTGATGATGCGCAAGTCGTGGCATCAGATTCGCTCTCGAATGAGTAAACACTGTTGCAGTTTTATTCGTACTTTGTTTACAATGTTCAGCTGTATGTCCATAATTATGATTGATTCTGCACCACTTGGCAGCGCCCTGCAAGTAAACAGGCGCACAAGACAGTACACGAAGAAGAGGGCTGAGTCGGGCTGTCTGGCTCATGATGACGGAAACGACTGAACGGCGCTATCAAATGGGATGGCAGAGAGGGACACCTGCGTTTTGTCATCTCTCTCGTACCGTCTGATAGCCTTCGGGCACTTTTCGTTGACGTGCCGCACGTGTCGATGCGAAAGTTGCTTTTCTGTTCAGAGAGAAGGAATAGAGCCGGACAGTGACACCATTTCTATCTGAGTTCGCTTATGCTTTTCTGAGTGCGCTACGGCTTATTCAGCGCAAGGGTGTGGAGGAGTGGCCCGAAACGCCCCCTGCCTTGCTGGCGTAATGGCGAGGGTTACGTCAGCGGCTACGTCATTTATGTGACCTATATGGCAGACACAGCCACTCTATTTGTTGGCAGCAAGCGTGACAACCTTTCTTTTTAACGCGTAATAACTATGTCAAAACCGAAAACCTCTCTGGGGGACCGTTATTTTCGAATTGCTTCCTGTGTGAGAGAGTCACAACGTCGGAGCCTCTAAGGATACGTTTGGGGTGTCTGTGCTCTATTATTGAGTGCTAGTGCGCAGCGTGGAAAGCTTTGCATCGCTCATTTCTACTGATTTCATGCGGAGCGTTTTCCGGTGAGTGGTTCTTCCGATGAGAGTGCGCAGAGGTTCGTTGGCCGTTTGAAGACTCAGATGAAACGTATCCACGGCTTGCGACTGCTTGGATATGTGCAGTGCATGGTGATTCACACTTTCCGGTTACAAATATGGCTGCTTCCTTCGCTTCGCTCCTATAAGGCCTTCGCTTCGCTCTGCCTTCAGCGCTTGTTAATGAAAATGGGATCACAGCGGCGACTCAAGGAAATTACTTTCCAGTGCAGCACTGTTCATTAGGACCATCAGACTTTAAGGAAGAACATAGCACGATACGGTACAGTATGGCATGCGTTACGATATGGTAATGTACGATACTGTGACGTGGTATGATAGATTAAGGTACGGTATATTATAGTATATAGTACAATTATGGAGTTTAATGCTCCGTTGCGACTCAGTTAATGAGTAACGCCATAGTGAAGGGCTCCGGAATAATTTCGTCTGTCTGGGAGCATTTGGAGAATATATGAAACATGTCACACATTCTTAGAGTGTTCCGTGATCGAGATTAAACCAGAGCTCTTCACATGCGTTCCACGCATTCTCCGAGTGTTCCGTAATGTTTGAAATTAAGCCGGAGTCCTTCTCTGCGACGTACCTCATGACCAGAGTCGCATCGAAACGTTAAACCCCTTAACAATGCGCGAGATACGTCTCACATATTCTTGGAGTGTTCCCAGGTGGTCTAAATTAAGCCGAAGCCCCTTTTGTGATCGGACGAGTGACGGAGACCGCCGCGATCGAGACTGGAAGCAGGTGCCACTGACCCCTCCCGAGCCATAGCGGGGAGGGGGTGACGCCATCGTACCTGGCACCGGCCGGCCGAAGGCTTGTTAATTCGTCACGCAGCGGCAGTTATCAGGGTTCCCGCCAACACGTCGAAGACCGGAACAAAGGAGGGGAAACGACCAAATTCCGGTCCCTTCAAGTGTCGAGCCTCGCTATGGAGAGCGGGCGTGCATTCTTTCCTTTCTTCTCGTGGTGAGCCACGTACGGGCACAGCTTTCAGCTAAGTGGCCTCGCTGACGACGGGACCGATGAATCAGCCCAGGTGCAATCCTGCAGGGAGACAAGCGGCTGACGCCATCTAGACGGTCACCTCCTCACCCTCAAGCCAGAACCTGTCAAGAGGCCTGCCAACGAGTGCGAGCAGTGTTGGTGCGTGTGTGTGAGAGTGCGGGAAAGTGAGGTGACAGAGACACTTCCTCATAAACTGGCCTGCCTTTCAGGGAAGATAGGGAATCGACCCTATAAAACTGACAAGTGTGTGTCGGGGGTTGGTAAAACGGAGGCTGTTCAGCTGGTCAGTCTCCCACTAAAAACGCTACCATGTTAATATTGTACTTAAAAGTTTTCCCATCTCACTTCAAAGTCCGGTATCCAGCGCCTCGTCCTTGTTCCTGCTCCGACAACCAACCGGGCCTACAACACGAAACCTGGGTTACGGCAGCGTGACCCAGGTTTCGTGTGTTCCCAGGTAGTCGAAATTGTACCAGAGACCTTCCCTACGGCGACCCTCATGACCCGAGTCGCATCAAAACATTAAATCCCTTATACTATACGATGTCTTATACATGTACGTCTGACACATTCTCCGAGCCTTCCCAGATAGTCGAAATTAACCCGGAATCCTTTCCTGCGGCGTCCCTCGTGGCTTGAGTCGCATCAAAACGTTAAACCCTTATGCTACACAACGTGTGGTACTTATACGTCTTACACATTCTCTGGGTGCTCCCGGACAATCGAAATTAAGCCGTAGTCCTTCCCTACGGCGTCCCTTATGCCCTGATGCCCTGCTCAAGTCTAGCAGGGCACTAAGCTTGCGCTTGGCGCTGGTATTGGGGGCTGTCCAGTCTTCATAAGTCTGAATTTGGTGAGCAGATGTGTAGCGGGCGCGGAGGCTAGCCGTGCTAGGACAGGTTCAGATCAAATGCTGCAGGTCAACGGAGTCAGCAGGGCAGTTGGGGCAGCTGATCTTGGTTCGGCGCCATTGACTCAGGATGTCCGGTGTGTACGCTGCACCGGCACACGCCTTGTGAGTTAGAACTTGGGCAGGACGAGAGAGGCCGGGAGGGATCGGAGGAGTAATATCGGGGACAAGGTCCCGCAACACACCCCTCCGCTCATGTTTAAGCCGCGTGATGACAGAGTCCGGTATGATAGTGGAGACGGGAAAACAGTAAGGGTGGTCTAAGTTGGACGGCCCCATAGCAAGGCTATGCCGGCGGTCTTCCTCTAGCTGCTCGCTAGCGGCCTCGTGGGCCGTCCTGTTCCCGGTTCCTTGTGCGTGATGTTCAGGTGTCCAATGAATTCGTACCAAGACTTGTGAGGTCTCTCGCAGGTAGCGGCACCGCTGCTTGATGCGGTGTTGTACTGAGGTCTTGTAAGAAAGGGCTTGCAGAGTTTTTATAGCCTCTTGACTGTCGGTGTAGATGTGGATGAAACGATCTGTTCCTTTGGTGCAGTGTTGAAGGGCCTCGTCGATGGCCGTTAACTCGAGTTCAGTTGCGGACCAGTACCAGCGACCACTGTGGCTAGTAGCGTGCAGCTGTGAACCCTCCTGGTAGTCGGCGGTGGTTGCAAACGTGATGCCGGTGTCATCATTATGATATAGGGCGCCGTCGGTATAAATGCGGAGACCGATGTGCTCGTCTTGTGTATCAATTATGTGGCGTTGTCGGTGATCTCTTCCTGGCCCTTTGGTGTTGGTTGGAAGGGTTTTGGATCCGTTACCAATGTGTCTGTCCATGGTGCTGTAAGGTGGTCTAATATGGGCAAGTGAAGGTTTGCTTCGTCAAAGATTCGAGTAAGGAGGCGGTGCCCGTTGGGTGTGTCGCAGGCGAGTTTCATGATTGGCTTAATGTCGTGTATTGCGGTTGAATGATAGCACGAGAGATGGCGCCACCAGTTCTGCCACCAGATGGTGCAGGCAGTTTTGGTGCCGACCCATTTCAAAGGGTATGGACCCGAACATCATCATCAAGCTATAAGAATTTGTTCAAGTGTTAGTAGATGTGTGTGAAGTCGTGTCCATATTTGGTAAAAGAACAGCGCAAAAAGACCACAGGAGAGAACAACCCACACCCGTGGTTGTCTTTTTTGCGCTGTTTTCCAACCAAGTATGAATAACCAACTAGCCCAGCGACCCCGCAGGGGTGGCGCAGTGGTCACGGCGCTCGACTACTATTCGTAAGGACGCGGGATCGAATCCCGGCCTCGGTGGCAGCTTTTCGGTGGAGGCGAAAAGCAAGGCGCCCGTGTGCTGTGCGATGTCAGTGCATGTTAAAGAACCCCTGGTGGTCGAAATTTCCGGAATCCTCCACTATGGCGTCTCTCATAGCCTGAGTTGCTTTGGGACGTTAAACCCGCAAACCAAACCAAACTAGCCCAGCACCTTATTTTGTTGAATTACATTTCGTGTCCATATGTTAAGCGGGGCCGGAGTGACTGAGCACATGGCCACAGTGGCTAGAATTCTAGCCACTGTAACATGGCGCCACAGCTCCGGGATCAATGTTACTAGACTTCTCGCGCGCGCATCGAGGCACCTTATTATCTGGGATTAGAGGAGCCTTATCTGGGATATGTTGTCCGCCCCCTCTAGTGTGCAAGTGTGTTGGGTGTGTAAGCGGTCTAGCAGGCGGCGTCCAGGAGCCGTCTGCGAGAGCCGCGTAGATACGGTTCTCGAGTTGGACTTCCCGCAACTCCTGATAAGAGTTTAGCACCCTCAATATCTTCCGTTTGACATTATAGGCAAACATTGGGAGGTCCAACGCTCGCTTTGTCACCACTATAGTGACAGTCACTACGTCAATGCGCTCGTCTTCTTGTTTGGTGGTGCGTAGGTACGTCACGGCGTAGAGAATCCGGATGGTCACGAAGGCGCGGGCAAACCGTAGCGCGTCCTTGCCCCGCAGACCAGCCGCTTGTGGGAAACGTGGTGGCTCAGCCACAGCCAGTTGGCAGGACCGTGCATTTTCTTTTCCTCCTTCTTACAGTCGGAATTCACGCAGCACTCGCAGGTCCGTTGGCCACCGCAAACGGAGCGAGCGCGTTGTTTGCTGTTTTCGTTGCGTCTATTGTTCGATGCGGTTCATCGTACTCTGCAAGCCAGTTTCTATTAGTGGTCAAGCGAGGGGGGGGGGGGGGAGTATGCCAGTTTTTCTTACGTGCATTATCTTGAAACATACTGCAGCGCCGGCGTCGTTTCACCTTTGAACGCGGAGGACCGCAAGGGTGGCTTTTCCTGGCCCTACGGGGCTGGGACGGTAGGTCAACGCCGCCTGCGGCGGGGGCTAGCCAGCCACCGAATTGTTATCTGTTGTAGGCCGTCATTGCACCCGTCACCACTTCGGTGGTGGACGACGGCGTTGTTGCGGCGCGCGTCTTTTTTTTTTGTCTTTCTCTCCCTCTTCTTTTTCGTTCTTTTATATTTTCTCTTCTGTCCGCACCTTATTGTTGTAGGAAGAAGGAAAAGAAAAAATTTGGAGGACGCTTAAGCTTCGCCTTCAAGAGTGGAACGCGACAGCGTTATTGCACCTCGTCGAGAAAACTTACTAAACGCAAGGGTATTGGGGCATCCTCGCACCGGTACCCGCGCGGCCCGAAGGGGAGAAGCGGGTGAGCGAAGATAGTGATCTAAAGAAAGGAAAGACGCTTGATTCTACAACCTGTGAGGGTGCACGGCGAAACGTCAGGGGCGAGTGGCGCGCCACGTGTCGGGGCAGCGTCGCACATTGCGAGGAGGGGTTTTTCTGTGTTTGCCGCAAGATGGCTCTGCATGTGCGCAGAAGAAATGTAGCGGAAACGTACTTCGCTACTCGTGTAACTGCGACTTCTGTAAGTAACATGTTCATAATTACCGATATACACTGCAGTATAACGTTCTACGGCATGTTTCTAAGGCAACACCGCATTCACTAGAAGCGCTTTTGTACCGCTTTCAAGCATCGATTGAAATTCAGAAACTTCCTCCTGAAGCTCCCGAGTGGCTCGGAAGATTGGAGCCATTAGTGACCCTAAGAGAATTTTAGCACGACGACGCCACAACCCACCTGGATGATTGTTGTATTAATGAATGCTCGTTGTGCCCTGTAAGTGGTTTTGTGTATTGTGCTGAAGTCAGGCAATAAAGAAAAAAAAAACTCGTGGCTGAGTGGTAGCGTCTCCGTCTCACACTCCGGAGACCCTGGTTCGATTCCCACCCAGCCCATCT
Source organism: Amblyomma maculatum (assembly GCF_055883805.1). Taxonomy (NCBI): domain Eukaryota; kingdom Metazoa; phylum Arthropoda; class Arachnida; order Ixodida; family Ixodidae; genus Amblyomma; species Amblyomma maculatum. Next base: position 23,377,189 of record NC_139349.1, on the reverse strand, counting down.
TGGAACTTGCTTTTTATTTATGAAGTGCATGTTTATTTATGAAGTGCATGCCGGGATTTATCGCTCACTGGACGCCGACGACACCGGCTTTTCTGCGACACGAGCTCCTTAACGCTACCACGTTAAAATGCACGGGCCTTGCTACTGGCTCTGTAGCTGAGCCACCTCCGCTCCCTCGTGCGGACAGAAGAGAAAATAGAGAAGAAAGGAAAAGGAAGGAGAGAAAGACGCGCGTCTCCCCTCTGTCGGCACGAGGCAGCGGAGGTAGCTCAGCTACAGAGCCAGTAGCAGGCCCGTGCATTCATTTTCTTCTCCGTCTTCCTACAGCCACAATAACAACCTTTGAACGCGAACACGTTTATTTTATTTTGCATGTACCCCTCATCTCGGGCGGCTCGCAGAGTCAAGGTGGCCCCAGAACCTCTGTAGGTTTTGTTCGATATGGAGGCGAAACGAAGAGGCGTCCGTGTGCTGTGCGATGTCAGCGCACGTTAAAGATCCCCAGGTGGCCGAAATTACTCCGTAGCCCTCTACTACGGCTCCTCTTTCTCACTTTCCACTTTCACTCCCACCTTCTTCCCTTCCTCTACGGCGCGGTTGAGGTGTCCACAGAGAACAAGTGAGACAGTTACCGCGCCTTTCCATTCCTATAAATCAATCAATCATCTTTCTGCAGGTTTTGTTAACGCGTCTGAAATATCGGCTGTTGTCGCACTTTCGGTGTACCTCCAGCAGCGCGCCTGTCTTCCTGTTATGACGCTTGCTCTTCGGCTCGGGGCACGGTTTCAGAACTGATTTAAGCATAAGGCATAGCAAGCATGAATCATATAATATATTAGTTGACTTGGAGTGCCGTGCCGCTTGATCCGAGGCGTCGAATCGTTCGGCGGAATACTTTATGTGGTTCGAAGCGAATGTCGAATACAGAATAATTCGATCGGCCTATGTGTATATATATATATATATATATATATATATATATATATATATATATATATATATCAGTTCAGTTTAGTCGTTCAGTCGTGTCCGACTCTTCGTGACCCTATGGACCATGTCACGCCACGCTTTCCGGTCTCTCACTATCTTCCTAACATCACATAACTTCGTCTGCAGTGCCTCGAGGATGCCATCTAACCAACGCGTTCGCTGCCTACCCCTTCTCCGGCGACCCTCAACCTTTCCCAACATCAAATCTTTCTCCAGCGACTCCTCTCTTCTCATCAGATGACCAAAGTAGCTGAGCTTTAACTTTAAAATTTGACCCTCCAATGAGCAGTCAGGCTTTATGGTCGACAATATCGACTGATTTGAGCTTCTGGCAGTCCAAGGAACTCTCAAGAGTCTTCGCCAGCACCACAATTCAAATGCGTCAATTCTTCGGCGGTCAGCCTTTTTCACAGTCCAACTCTCGCATCCATACATCACAACTGGAAAGACCATAGCACGAGTTATACGGATCTTGGTTGGCAGACTAATGTCTCTGCTCTTTACTAGGCGGTCAAGGCTAACCATATATATATATATATATATATATATATATATATATATATATATATATATATATATATATATATGGAGCCGCATGGAGCCCATGCGGCTCCATGCGAGTCCCTGAATGCGAGGACCCTGCGGCTCCATTGCTGGAGCTGCGGCGTTGATACTGTGATCCGGCGGGGGAGCCCTACGTAATACGGACGCGTAGGTGGGCCTCGCGTCGATCGTCTGGTGGGGAACGCGCTGCTGGGGAACGTCAGCAACTTGCTGAGCTGCCATACGCACCTCGTCCCGGACGACTTCAGCCAGTGAAGGAAAAGCTGTTGTGTTGCAAGGCATCCGGAGCGCTTGCAGTTCCTCCCGCACGACAGAACGGATGAGATTTCGTAGCGCGTCCATGTCGCTGCCGATATGCACAGGAGGTGCGTCGGACCCAATGATGTTCACGTCACGGTTGTACTGACGGGCTCGGTGTTGCAGCGTTGTCTCCATGGTCGCTGCCTCGCTGAGAAACTCCGCCACAGTGCGCGGTGGACTGCGCACCAGTCCGGCGAAAAGTTCTTGTTTAACGCCCCGCATCAGGTGACGCAGTTTCTTATCTTCAGGCATTTGTGGGTCTGCACGCTTGAAAAGGCGTGTCATGTCCTCAAAGAACATACGCACGCTCTCGTTCGGGCGCTGATTGCGCGAGTGTAGCGCAGCTTCTGCTCGCTCCCGGCGGTCGGCGCTAGGAAAGGTGGCTTTGAAATCACGACAGAAGGCTGCCCAGGATGGGAAGGCAGCCTCATGGTTTTCAAACCATGTCCGTGCAGACTCTTCAAGGGCGAAGTACACGTTGTGGAGCTTGCGCTCATCAGTCCACCCGTTGTAACGAGCAACTCGCTCGTAGTTCTCAAGCCAGTCCTCGGCGTCCTCGAACACGTCGCCATGAAAGGAGGGGGGTGTTCGCGGCTGATGACACAGGATGTGGGTGGGAAGCCTGCTCTCAGATGTCATTGCAGCAGGTTCGACGGCCGTCTGAGGATGCGTCGTTCTGGTAGCAGCCGGAAGGGGTCCGAATTCAGGGGGCTCTCCACGTAGGCGGCGGCCGAGGCGTTGATGTACGGGGGTAAGCTCCGTATTGGCAGGTTGATTCTGCAGGACTGGATCGATACCTGGCGATTCCTCCACCAGATTTGTAACGTAACGTTACACAGAAGGCGTTCTGGCACCCTGACACCGAAGGACACCAACAGCCAGTCAGCACGAAAGCGGAGCACTGTTTCGCTTCGTCGTCTTCTCCGAATCGCCGGTTCAAATCTTCGTCGCCTATGAATGGCATGTGTCAATATATATATATATGTGTGTGTGTGTTTAAATATTCGCCCATCCCTACTCTCAGTGCGCTGAGTAATGAAATTTTAGGCATCCAACATTCTTAAGAACTGTTGTTTTATATATACAGTTGACCGTGTTATAAATTGGTTTACGGGAAACAAAATCCGCAGTATCTGTCACATTTGTTCAGTGGACAAGGTTAAATTGGTTTCGCGCTGCAATAGCTCTCTCACTTCTCGGTGGGCCTGAACCGTACCGCAAGGGAAGGTGGGAAAAGAGATAAAAAAGTGACGCATTGAAGTTCTCCGGATTAATTTAGGCCGCCTGGGGATCTTTAATGAATTGAGACCGCACAGCACACCACGGGGCGCCTTTTGAGTTGCGTCTCCATCGAAACGTGAGCAGAGGGGGGGGGGGGGGGGGGGGTGCGCAAGGAAAGACCGCTCCGCGCAGTATGGGAAGGGGCGAAGAATGGGCAGAGAAAGACGAGAATCGCCGTAGTGGAGAACGCACGCTGACATCGCAAGCTCTGCGCGCGCCCTTTTCTGCATGTTGGCTCCAACGGAATGCAGCCGTTCACGCGAAGATTCTATCCTGCGACCGCGAATGCATTCTTCCTGACAGTAGATCTATCTGTTGCTCGCAGTCGCGACTGTCGACACCTGCAGCTTCCCGCTGGCAGTTTGTTTTTCCATGGAAGGCGAGTGCGCCGGCGAGGAAATACTTGTTGGCACATAATTATAACCCTGCATGCCTCACCAAAACCATGCAGCGATGTGGACGCCGTCGTCAGGCAATGGGGTCCTTATAAACACAGCAGCGTGTATCAGAACGACGCTCATTTGGCTGATGTACTGGCAGTTGTATGCAACTACAACAGTTCTTTCACGGGAAGCTTTGCCATTTTGAGGTCCGCGTATAGTGACACCTTCTAGATACACGACAGCGCTGCACGATAATTTAGGCCATAATTGGGATATGCCTTATTAAACAGTCCAGCCACCGTAGCCAGTTTGTGTTTTGATGGCGTTGACGCGATGCAATCGCCGATGCATATCTGAGCTCGGATTGATCAGGAAATAAATGCATGCACGCTGCCGTGCGCTTCTCGCTCACAAGAAAAGCAAGAACGGTGCGGCCATCGCGTGATTCTTGGTGCGGGGGGAAGAGGCAGATGTGGATCAAGGTGGGGCGGATAGCTGGCATTATATACAAAGTTGGCTCGCATATGAGCCCGATAGTGAGCTCTGCGGCAGCTCTTTTCTTGGCAACAGTATGCATACGCAGTTAGAGCTGTAAAGCCTCTCTTCCCCCCCATCTGCCTATTTGGCGGCCTTCACTAATGTTTATATTTTTGCCCTACTGTCCTGTCTTGCACTGAAAAGGGGTCAAGAACTCTTTAGGAAGTAAGTTTTTATCAGGAAGGAAAACAAGGAATGCGTGCCGGGAGCGAACTTATGATAAAAAAAAAAATGTATAGAATAGCGGAACTGCGTTGAATGCATTTTTGCTGGGCTTTTTTTTTAAATTTCTTTTTATCTTTAGCTGTTGCGTATGCGAATTCCCGCAGCATTATGGCGAAACGAATAGGTGCTCGTGTACTGTGCGATGTCAGCTGTTCTTTCAACTCTACTCAGTGGCGCGAAAAGATGTCTCCCGGATGCGCAGGGGGTGGCTTCAGCAGGTCGAACACCTAAACATACTTCACGTACCAGGTTCAAACATTATCCTTAGTGGTTAATCTTTTTTCCTGAAGCCCTACCGAGGTGGTGAAGTGGTTACGATGCCCGACTACTGTGCCGGAGTTCCCGGGTCCGATCCCAACCGCCGGCGGTTGCGTTTATGGAGGCGTCCGAGTGCTGTGCGATGTCAGTGCACGTTAAAGATATCCCCAGGTGGTAAAAATTACTCCGCAACCCTCCCGTACTGCTCCTCTCTCTTTATCTCTCTCCTTCTCCACTTTCACTCCCTCCTTCTTCCGTTACCGTAAGGCACTGTTCAGGTGTCCACAGAAACAAGTGGGACAGAAACTGCGCCAAATTTCCCTTCATGCGAGCCAATTATTATTATTATTATTATTATACTATTTCCTGAAAATTCGGTAGTTTCGTTTTTCGCGCTTTTATCTCAGAACGCAGTTGTAAAGGGGGGGGGGGGGGGGGGCTTTATGTGGTGGGAAATTTCTACCTATTAGTTTTTTTTCTTTCTCATAATTCGGCGTCGCTGCATGGCCAAAATTGTCTTGGCTTTTATCTTGACTTTTTTCTTATAGCGCGAAATCACTAATACTGAGAGGTTCAGAGCCTACTGAAATCATCTAACATTATGTCCGTTTCATCTACGTTTCCACTAAACCGACTAAATACCAACAAAATACATTTAGTTCAGGGTTAAACGTCCCAAAGTGACTTGAGGCAATGGGAGACGCGTAGTGGAGGGATCTGGATTTTAAACCACCTGGGGTTCCTTAACGTGATAGTGGAAAGCATTTATTGCAAAAGGAGAGGTTGCTGGGTGGATCGCTCTCTGCTCCTAGACAAATGTCTAGTCGCAATACTTGGAGGCTACTCCGTAGCCTCATAGATCCCACTCAGAACGAGCAATTCATAATTTCAAAGGCAATACGGACCAACTTGCACACTCCACGGGCCCCGCCGGTGTGGTGCAGTGGTAAGACGCCCGACCACTGTCCGGAGTTCCCGGGCTCGAACCCGACTACGACGGCTGCGTTTCGATGGAGGCGAAACGAAGTGGCGTCCGTGTGCTGTGCAATGTCAGCGCACGCTAAAGATCCCCAGGTGGTCGAAATTACTCCGTAGCCCTCCACTACGGCTCCCCTTTCTCTTTCCACTTTCACTCCCACCTTCATCTCTTCCCTTACAGCGCGGTTCAGGTGTCCACATAGCAAGTGTAACAGATACTGCGCCTTTCCCTTCCTGTGAACCAATTATTATTATTATTATTATTGCACACTACGGGATCAGTATCTGTGTCAAGTCCAAAACACCCGTGGACAGGAATATCTCTATGCAGGCAGAGATAATCTGGATATGGATCGTCCGTTCCAGCTCCATGATCTGCGGGCAGTTCTTGCTAAAATGATTTGGTTTGGTTTGCGAGGTTTAACGTCCCAAAGCGACTCAGGTTGTGAGAGGCCGTAGTGGAGGACTCCGGAAATTTCGACCACCTGGGGTTCTTTAACGTGCACTGACATCGCACAGCACACGGACGCCTTGCTTTTTGCCTCCATCGAAAAGCGGCCGCCGAGGCCGGGATTAGATCCCGCGTCCTTGGGAACAGTAGTCGAGCGCCGTAACCACTGCGCCACCCCGGCTTGCTAAAATGAAACGGGATACCGCTCCCGGCAGGGACAAGGTTAGTACGGTCAAACTTTTGGCCAACCTTCCTGATCCGGCGTAGGAGTCCCTGCTAAAATATATGAACGCAATCTGGAAAGAAGAAACACCCCTCCCCCTAGAATGGAAAACAGCACTTGTCACCTTCACCCCTAAGCCGGGTAAGCCGATCAATACCAATCACCTCCGACTATCTCCCTAACGTCTCGCGCAGCCAAGCTCATGGAGGCCATGGTTCGAGATCGCCTCTCTGAATATCTGGAGAGCCGATATACTTTAGCAGACACGATTTACGGATTCCGATCTCAGAAGTCAGCACAGGACATTATGCTTCAACTCAGCCACAAGTTACTCACGCCTGTCGAGTACCCTCACAATGACAAGGTGGTTCTCGCCTTGGATTTGAAGGGTGCTTCCGACAACATGAGTGACGGCACGCAGGCGCCTTGCAAACTCTGCTTGAATTGCAAATTGCTGTGTAGGGAAGGAAAGGTGGGGTAGCTCTTGCACTTCTAGCTGTACAGCTGGGACGCGCAAAGCAGGAGTGAAATACTGAAAGAGTTACCGTAGCGCAGAGTCACGCAATGTATAGTTACCACCATATAGGAATTTTTGCGTGCACTGTTATCGCTGTGCCATTTGCTCAGTGGTAAACCACCCAAACTCGAAACCACGCCATACAGTGTTCTTAATCGGTTTAAGCGGGTGTATGCCCGGCAATATTTTTTTTTGTAAATCCAGCATTTTATTTACCATTAGTACAGTGCAAATCAATCAATGTTGAAACATTCGAAAATAGCCCGCCCTCGGAGAATAAAATTTTGACGCAGCTAAGTGATGGAACCGTTAAACAAAAACGAAAGTGAAAATTGACCTTTAATAGGCGGGTTACTTATGATTTGTTGCGCAAGGTTGAGGAATGGTCATGTACTCACGGATTGAAATAGGACACTCGGAGCGCGTGGCCGTCGCTGCATGCAAGGCAGTGTGGTAAACAACAGGCCGGCTTATTGGCGATCGGAAGGAGCAGTTCTGCTTTTTAGATGTTCTCCCCCTCGCGCTATACCACAATGCAGCACCTTGGTTCCATGAGCATCCACGGGCGGCGCTGCATGCAGCGACGGCCACGCGCTCCGAGTGTCCTATTTCAATCCGCGAGTACTGTACGTACTCATTGTTTCCAGAACTGCGGCATCTCAGTTTCATGGTCATATTGTATTGATAAAACTAGGGTAAACTAAAGGCCTATTCACAGTCACCGCAAATGATGCGCAGGCGGAGCATCGGCTGTTTAGATCATGCTCATGGAGTAAGAAATAGTCGTGTTACGCTTACTCGAGGCATACATCATGTCCATCGGAGGCGTGCCCAGTCACCCGCACTAGATGTGGATTGCGGGGCCTTGCATCTTTTTCACTTAAGCATAGCTAGGTGGGCTTGGAACCGTTCAAAAATTTCCCCGCTCGGATTACGTCAGCTAAGTACGAAGGCAGATCAATGGACGGCGGTTCATTTTAAGCACGACTGACATCGCCTGGCACAAAAAGCAGCAACACTCAGTTGTATATCAGCCGCCGCCATCTGCGTAGTGGGAAGATTACACGAGCGACCAATCTCGGCATCAGAAAATGATGCCCAGGGCTCCATTGTGCATAACAGGTCATGCATACGGCACGTGCTAACCTCGAAACAGTTGAAGGCTTTCATATTTATTTCATTCAAGGAACAAGTCTGTTTCACCGCCGCTTGCTCTTTGAATTACTATACGGTCCTTGAAGGCGTTTGCTAGCAGTCCATTAAGCATCCTAATCTGACTGTGATATGTTAAGATCTTTGGAAACAAGTGTGCGCCACAGCAGCTGATTGCGATTGAGATAAATATGCGCTCGATTCAAAAGATTACAGTCTGCGATGGGTGCGCTGTTGTGTTGTAGCGACTGTAGGAAGGAGGAAAAAAAGGTTGGAGATACTTTGCAGATGTGCTCCCAAGAAACGCGATGAATACGGACTGTTTGCGTACGAGTGTCGTGTAAGCTTCTGCGCAAGTTAAAGGCCGTTTGTAACACATTACACTGCAATGTAACGCTTGAGGAGTTGCGCTGTGAGACATTGCAGGCTATAGCTAAGATGAACTGTTGCTTCGGCAAGCAGTTATTGTCCTTAGTGCGTATACCCACCTACAAGAGTTGATCACTGTCTGGCTTTGCTTTTATGGTTTGTGGGGATTAACGTTTCAAAGCGACTCGGGCTATATGAGACGCCGTAGTGGACAACTCCGGAGATGTCGACCACCTGGGCTTCTTTAACGTGCACTGACATCGCACAGCACACGGCCTCCTTGCTCTTCGCCTCCATCGAAAAGCGGCCGCCGCAGCCGCGATTCGATCCCGCATCCTTGGGCACAGTAGTCGAGCGCCCTAACCACTGCGCCACCCCGACGGGGCGGCTTTGGTTTTATTATAAACGATGAAAAACTCATACGATCGTCAGACATGATTAAACGTCTTGCTTGTTCCTACTTGGCCCGCCAGATCGTGACGCCATTGTACACGTGTCCTTCACTTCACTTTATTCACCTTAATGACCCTCTTCGAGGGGTATATATAAGGGGTGGGTTAATATATACAACGATAATAAATGCATGCCATTGCCGTAAGATGAAAGTTGCTGCGTCAGATAATAATGAAGGTGAGCACATGATATCAGCGACGTAATTGGCGGGGAGGGCATTCCAGTACAGCCTTTATGCCCTTTCATACAGTCAAACCAGACCAAGAATGTTGTGGCTTGCACATGCCGAGCTCGGGCGACAGAAACAAAGCGGTCGGAGCGGAGGGATTCGAACCCAGGAATTCCTCGTGGAAGGTATAAATACGGAACGTCATATTGCAGACTGCAACACACGCACGCACGCTTCGCTTCATCTCTCTCTCGCTAGTGTACTAGATTCGCTGTGCACTGCAGGTCGCCGTCGCCTTGTCTTCCATCTTCAAGCGCAATTAAGCGAGATATGTGAGAAAACGCGTCTTACGTACTCGGTTCAAGCATGTTGAAACCCTACCGTTTTCTTTGCCCAAGGTGCTGTGACGTCGTTGATTGATTGCGATTGTTCGAAAACAGTTAATGTGGTTAAAGCTCCGAAGAAAAGCCGTTCAAACGATTCCGGTGAAGTAAAACGGAAGATGATGGTTTCACCCGAAGTTTTCTATGGCGTTATGATTGCATATTTGAAAGTTAAGTTTTGTTTCCCGTGTCGATTCGATCGAATGTTTTTCCATGCTCGATCCTTTGGTAGTCTGACGAGTTCGTCCTGACGTCTGCTCTCTCTATATAGTATTTCACTTTCGCGCATTCCTTTTGACTCTCGTGGTGCAGAAGAAACGACTTGCACGTTGCGCCTTTCAGGAATTTTTTTCAGTGATGTGCAAGGTCATGTGCGGCGCGACAAGAGGCGTCTTGAGTTAGGCCAGCGGTTAGGCACATAGAAATGCTTGTCGATTGCCGCTTGCGAGTGTGTCGTATATACAATATACCGCTATCATATGCGGTCAACCTTATACGGTAAATGCATCTGATTAGAGACTTAGTTGAGCGCTGCCGCTTACCGCGCACCGTCAGCACAGCACGCGCTGATTGGTCCCCGCGTGCGGCATCAGCCGGAACTTTTTAGGAACGTGGCGTCATCTGTCGCCATCGGTGTGATCTGCGCATGCGTATTGACGCTCGCGCGGTAGCGCTAAAAGTATTGTGGCGCTCATTGCGCCATATGCGAGGAATGCATTCCTCATTTCTGAAGAACTGCAGTTTTGTTCAAATCGAGAGAAAAGCTATAATCAGAGAGAGTGTGGGGAGCTCAGGAAATTATGCGTAAGTAGCCCGTCAGTACGCCCTCGAGAATTCTTGGGAAAGTAAAAACGAAGGCGGTTTACTAGTTACATGAAGACCATGGCATATCACTTCGAGATAATTGAGAAATGTCGCGCTGACCGTGTGGTTAAAGAAAGGTTTTCATTTTGTAGGCGATTCCTCTGCCCGAGGGAAACAACACACACACGCGCGCGCGCGCGTACAGCGGGCCGTCAGGGGTGTCGTGGTCGGGAGCCAGCAGTAGGAGCGCCCGCACTGAAGACGATCCGGCGTGGAAGAGAGAGAGAACTAGCATTGCTTGCTTACTTAATAAAAAAGAAAAATGGGAAGTGCACGGACCTATTTATTGCCGGAGCCGGTACCGACACTGCCAGCGTGCGGATAGTGGAAGGGGGAGGGGAAAAGGTAAGAAGGATAAATATCGTCGCGTTTCGCTGCGCCGATATTCAGTTGTCATGCCCCAGCAGCCATCTAGAGGATGTCGGCATGTTGGCCAGGCCGGTGTCCGCCAGGAAAGCATAGAGCAGGTGGAAGGGCTTGGAGGTATGGTCCCGAGGGAAAAGAACCTCTTCCAAGGTGGAAGAGGGGAGGCAAAGACTGCGGAAGCCGAAAGAAAGTGGGGCACGCTGCGGCGCGAACGATGAGCACTCACAGATCAGATGTTCCAGATTCTCATCTGGATGTCCGCACCGCAGGAATGCCGGAGAGGAGGCCGAAGCGGTAGTCTGGACGTGCGCCTCCCTTTATAGCCTCCGCGTCAGGACCGGTTATTCCCGCACGAGCGGAGAGAAGAAAGGGGTAAAGTGGCGACGCATCGGTACGTGCGGGAAAGGCGCTCCCTTCAATTGTGGCTGGCGTGGTCCCCACAACTTAAAACGCATAAGCAAATTCTCCTCGTAGGGGCATGTGCACATGAAGACCGCTGTAAGGAGAAGACCAAGTTCTGTTTCAGTGCACATCATGTAAATAAATATGTAAATAAGCCTGTTGTTTCCAAATTTCTGTCAGTCTTGCTTCGGCGACCACCATCCTACATTCGAGTGCCTGATGCCGACGATTGATGTGATCGAGGCAAATGCAGCACGAGTCAAATCTTGTCATTCTTTTAAAGCTTAGTACAGCTAGTGGCAGTGAGCAAACCCATTATTTATTCTACCTTTCAACCCTACATTTGCCTGCAATGTAAAAGTCTAGGCGAAAATGAAATATTTAATTAAAAAAACTCGTCTTCGTGCAGTTGACCAAGATGGAACTTGCCGCAGATCTGACCAAATCACGGCCGGTAATATATGGTAATGCGTTGCCATTCAGGCTGTTTCTGGGCTTCTTACCTGGTGCGCGCTTTATCTAGTCGTGGTTTGCATACATACGGGGTGCTCTCACAAATGTCTGTTGACCCGGAGTCTTCTAGCACGGCTGTTGTTGTGGTTGTCAGAAGAAGGAAAAGAAAATGCACGGGCCTGCTACTGGCTCTGTAGCTGAGCCACCTCCGCTGCCTCGTGCGGACAGAAGGGAAAATAGAAAAGAAGAAAGAAGAGGGAGAGAAAGACACGCGCCGCAACAGCCGTCATCCACCACCAAAGCGGTGGTGCCAAGCAACAACAGCCTACAACAGATAAAGATTTGGTGGCTGGCTAGCCCCCCACCGCAAGCGGTGCTGACCTACCGAACCAGCCTCATAGGGCCAGGAGCAGCCACCTTCCGCTGCTTTGCCTGTTGCCCCGCTGGGGTGGTGCAGTGGTAAGGCACCCGATTAGTGTGCCGGAGTTCCCGGGTTCGAACCCGACCATGGCGGCTGCGTTTCGATGGAGGCGAACCGAAGTGGCGTCCATGTGCTGTGCGATGTCAGCGCACGCTAAAGATCCCCAGGTGGCCGAAATTACTCCGTAGCCCTCCACTACCGGCTCCCCTTTTCCCTTCCAGTCCTTCAATATACAGTTTGTACTTGCTTGGCCCCTCTAAACGGGCAGCACATACAGTTTCAAAGGCGAAAATGGAAGACACCATCCTAAAGTTATGTCGTGCAGATGGAGTAGAAAGCAGTGCAGCTGTGCAGTTTACCGCCCCTGCACTTTGTACACTTCGGCGTGACAGCCAAAAGCGGTACTATGCACTTGAAGCATACCAAAGCAATAACATGGTAGTAGTTTTTGAGATTATAGGCCCAAGAACGATTCCAGCAAGCGAGCAAAGCTGCGCTGGATGACTCCGGGTCAACAGACAATTGTGAGAGCACCCCGTATGTACAAAAACAAAAACCACCACTAGATGAAGGCAGCACCAGCTAAGAAAGCACAGAAACAGCCGGAATGGAAATGCATTACCATATTACTTGGCCGTGATTACAGCCAGGCGCTGTGCAAGGCGTTGGCATCAGGCACTCGAATGTATGATGGAGGTCGCCGAAGCAAGATTGACCGCTTATTTACATGATGAGCAGAGCGGTCCTCATATGCACATATGTCCCTACGTGGAGAATTTACTTATATATGTGTTTCAAGTTTTGGGGACCCCGCCAACCATAACTGAAGGGAGCGCCTTTCCCGCAGCTATCGATGCGCCACCCCTTTACCCATTCCTTCTCCCTGCTCGTGCCGGAATAACCGGTCCTGATTATTCCGGCAAACAAACCTTTTTTTCCTTGCAATAAGCTAGCATTTCTTGTAACAGGCAGCTTCAAATGCCCAGAAATGCGCACCTACTTCAGATATTTAATCTCAATGCATTATAGTTTAACGATAGCTTAATTGTCCAGAGAACGTCTTCATTCTAGGTAGTTTTTATACTGCATGCTCAAGAAACTGGTAATATGCAAGTCATTACTGCCCCCAGAAAATCGTTCTAGTCGTTTTAGTGCACATACAAAATGAAAAAAGATAGAAGAAAAAAGATATTTGAAAGAAGAACGACAGAAAGATAGAGTACGCAGAGGCTATGTGCTTAAATCGCTTCTGCTAGATCATCATTATAACGTGAAAACGTTTTGTTTACTATATAGCGGAATATGCAGCTCTTAACATGCTACAAAAGAGAGGTTGTAAGGCCGGCACTCGATCTCTCGCCATGAACAAAAACTGCGCCATAGGCTCGAAGTTGTAGGTCACATTCACCCATTAGTTTGACTCGGGTGGGCCTCCTGGATGTCTTTGCACTTCAAATTTTGCAGCCTTCCTGGAAAGTGCAGAGGTTCCAAAATTTTAGCTGCTTGAAACATGAGAAAGAGCACACACTTAAAGTAGTGAAATTTCATGTGCTTTTGCGGCTTTTGCAAAGTCAACTAAATGCGACAAGAGTTCCCAAAGGGAAAAATAATTCAATTTCCTTGGAAGTATTTCACATATAATATCAAGCTTGTCATAGTTTTCTTGGGGGAACAATTACAGCCTGATTAGTTCTGCAAAGATTAGTCGGCAAGTAGCTTGATTATAGTTCTATAACCAGTAGTTGGCAAGACATCCTGTCGATTACTCATATTTTGTGCAGCACACTCGATAACAAACACTCATTGGTGTGCACATTTGAATTCGGCCTTATATTAATTGCTTGCGTATTAGGTGCCTGTAATTTTTTTCACATGTTTCCGTTCACTCTTGGTGCGCGACAAGAGCTGCATCAACTTGCCAAGACGTGCAATTATAAATGCTTTTTTTCTTGCTCTGTACATCTACCATTTGATGCTAGTAAAACGTCCGCACTCAAGTACCCACTATGAATATATCTCCTCGTATGTGACTGGTTTAATTTTTCATACTTTGTTTGAAGCATTCCTTTGGTGAGTGACACGTGAGCAAATGTCTGCGATTCTATGTATTTGTTAATCACTAACAAATAATAAATTCTCAAGTAGAGTATACATTATTTTTTTTTTTGCCATTAACTGCTGTAGTGATTTGAATTAGTACGGTCATGATTAAAACATTAGAGGGTCTCTTAGATGTCTACCTAACCTACCCTTCCTCTCCTATCATTTGCCTCTCATCACCGTTCGTCGTGGTGCTACATATAAATATAGCTGGTTCACAGGAAAGGAAAGTTCATCATCTGTCACAATTTCTTCGGCAGAAGTATGGACAGTACACCATCGCTCATGTCACCTGGTGTTCATTGACGTGCATTCAAGTGTGCGAGTGCAGATGGCAGGAATGCTAGACAACGCATCTCGCGAAATATGACAGATCTTGCGCACGGGATTTCGTCCCATGCGTCTAGAAATGCTTTCGCCTTAATATCTTGCACAATGATTAGGGCACAGAAAGAACACCGCATAAGATATATTGCAGATAACTGGAGATTTAAGATAAACATTCAGTCTCATGTTTTGATAAGTGCAAGCTGCAAAAAATAAGCAGGAGTTCATAAATAAGGTTTGTAAAAATTGAGGAGTTCGTAAAGAGCCCTCACAAAGCACAAGCTTTGATTTGCATGCATACTGTTTTTCTCTGCGTGTCAATAGCGCTCCTCGGCAGCAGCCTTAATTACCTTACCGGAAGAACGAATACAAAACAAAACGTTTAGTTGGAAACAATGCGTACAAATACCTCATCTGGACGATTTCTGGCTATCCGCAGGAGCAAGAAGCGTTGAAAGTTTCGAACGACTCAAACATCACGTGCTACTCTCAAGAAATACCCAAGCGTACACGGCATCTCCAAAGAGACCCAAAGGAATTGCAGGGATCAGTTTAAGCACCTGTAATAAGTAGCTTCGTTATTAAATATTTCACCAATTGTGTAGCGCGTAAAAATAGCTCCAAAGAGAAGCGCGCCACTACTCTGTACCCTCGCTATCCCCGCAGCTGCTAAGCACCGAGCGGCGAACGTGCCACCCCTGTTGCATGTTGTGTGCTCTCTCGGAAGTCGGTGGCTGTCATCGCAAAAGCGATCTGCTCTCCAGCACTGGTCGTCATGCTGCCCAATCTTCTAGAGCACGCGCTGCCGCGGCCACTGTGCCCGTGGCTGTGCATGTTTCTTACAGCTTTGGAACCCAAGGAGCGCTCTGAATTCCATTTACACAAAATTTCAGGCCACAGGTTTAAGAGGTCATTCTTAAATTGTAAACAAAGAAGTAAAAAGCAGAATTCAGCTCAGTTAAGATAAAATGGATTGTGAAAGGAAAGGGTGTATCGAATGAAGTGAATAAATGTATCGACTGTATGCATTTTATGGTTGAAAGTAACACCCGAGCAGGTACGAAAATTATCCCTGGTTGGGGAACATTCATGCACCAATGATTTGGTGATATGCTGTTTAAAAAGACCTTTTTCGAGTATCGTTAAGTCCGCATGCCACTTGAACATTACATTACACTCTTTTCATGAATGCTCTTGGTGACATCACAGTAAATGCTGATACCCCATATTTCATACAATTCCTGTTTGCTTCATTTACTTAGTGTGTTGCAATTTAGAAGTGGTAAAAAATAAAATATTAGAAAATGACCAAATGCAATTTTGTAACTCTTACAATGCATATGTAAGTTTTTTTTATTATTTATGCATGTAAATCAGCCGGTGGGACTAATAAAGTGAAACGGACATTGTAGAAATTCTGCAAGTTTATCTCACATTAATTTTGCAGCAGCTGCTAGCATTCCAACGATCTTAGAGGCACATTATGGTTTGGCACTGAACTCCTTAATTTTACATTGCTTCATTCATATTACGCATAGCGAACCTAGCCTGCAAAGAACTCCCGAAGCAGAATGTGAAGCACAATGTACATGTTGTTCATTGATTCCTTAGAATTAGAATAATTCCACCCTCGGAGTACCCTGCGGCGTCGTGCAAACAAAGCTTCACACAGCAGATATCTGGCCATAACTAAACTTACGCCGCAGTTCAACCACGAGAAAGTAACAGAGTATGTTCTGAAGCTTCTGGTATAGTTGCAAAAATTGCCTTGGTGTTCTTACTGATAAGCGCTTTTCCTCATGAAGATACACTTCTATCGAATGCTTTATTTTGAGTTGAAGCAGGCATGCTATGTTCAACTATTATAATACACACAGCTTTCTTTCTATCCCGTTGTCCTTACTACACTCATTTTTTTTTTTGCACTGTGAAGCGTAAGGTATAACCAAAAATTTAACTTGCAGAGCCTTTTTGTGCTGCTCACGGGTGCAAATTTTCTGCAATTTATCCTATGTAGCCAAATAGAAATTCGATTTCTGTCTAGCTCTCTGAAAGCAAAAGAGGACTTTTCACAAATTCCTGGCGGTTGCTGCATCCTAAAGTGCAGCAACCGGGCATATCTGCGTATTTAGTCCTTTGTCTGGGTTTTTGGAAAACGCTAGAAGCTAGAGAACACGCTCTGCCGCATGCCATCTCCCAGTAGGAGCACTGGTGTCCGGGAAGCCAATGGAACATTTATGGCGGCGCGTGACCAGTTGGAGGCGCGTCCTGGTGGGGCGGCGGAGAGAAAACGGATGCGGTACTTAGTCCCCACCCTCTGGCAGTGACCCCCCAGGAGGTCTCGAGTAAAAAAAAAAAACAGCAGCGGCCGCGTATTTCGCGTCGCTCCGGGAGCACAACCTCTCCAAAGTATAAATTGTGCAGACTTATTAAACTGCTGAAAAATGTAATAAACTTCTTTTTACAAGTGCTGAAGATTTCAATGCTCTCAATGAAGAATTACATCCTAACATCTTAGTTTCAAATATACCTGGGAACCACCTAATCTGCATGCAGCAGTCCAAAAGACGCAGTACCTTGCTCTTAAATTACCTGAAAACATTTTTACAGTTCTATCTTTATTAGCCCAGTTCAGTGGTTTCAAGTCATCCTGCATGCAAGGCACATTTTTCAGCGACAGTAGACAACTATGTACATACATATGTACAGGCACTCAAAAGTTTTCGGACACTGCAATCACAATAAATGTTAATTTCCTCACTGACTTGAACCAAAAGAAAGGCATTAATGTGTGCATTCTGCATGTTGCACAGGAATCTTCAAAGCACATCTTTCAGTTTATGGCTGTATGCTTAGGATTCCTAGCAATTAAGCTTTGCTGCAATTTTTGTGTTCCAGAAACTTTTGTGGGTACCTGTATAATGCTGCTGGCTCAGGGGACTGGCTGCACTCCCCGGTCTCCACCTTTTGGCAATTACAAACTTTGGCAACCAAATTAAACTGAAGCCCAATTAATCCAGAATGCAAAGAACACTTCCGTGCAGCCATGAAAATGCCTAATCGCCTATAGGCAGAAGCTATATACTGCAGCTATTTGCGTTTGTTCAGTGGCAGTCATGTGTGGCATCTTCGTTTTGTTAATGATTTCCTGAATTAGCCAGCGCTGATCACAGATACCTTGAGAATAAGCAGTTGAAGCTTTGTTGCGACTAAGTTATTTAATTTCACTTAGTACATATCATAGCATGCAAAAAATGTATGCATGACAAAAAAAGCAACGCAATGCAAGATGACTGCAGTCACCGCTTCAGAATTTTATTGAAAAAATAAAAAGTTAAATGGATCATAAAAGCATTGTATAGCAGTCCTTCAGCCTAAGCCGACTTTGTTAGTGTATAAAAGAGCTTGCATGTGGCCATCCCCACATTCTTTAACTTATATGGCAAACCTGTGCAGGAAAAAACAAAACAAACAAAAACATTTTGTTCATCACACTCTAAACAGAAAAGGAAAGGAATTCTTCAGAGATAAGCAATTCAAAGCCACATGCAGCTAGTGTTTCACAGAAATTTATATGCATTTCAAACATAATAAATTCGCTTCCTAGCTTGCAGCTCAAGACAAGTTAGCAAAGCTATGCGATAGCACCATAGTAGTGACATTGTAATAATGCAACCAGCTGTCACAAACTAGGCAACAAACTAAGATTCACTTTAAAGGAACAGGGTAAGCCTATTCTTCACATGTATTTTAGAGCATGTTCCAGGACTTTTTTTAAGATAATCAACAGCCATTTGTTATGATCAATTTTAACAGCAAATTAATCTGTTTCCATTGAACAGAAACTATGAAACCCAATTAGAATGCTAACTTTATTTTACGACACATTTCTCCCCTCAAGGACTATACAATTAGGGACACTTTTGGTGTTATTTCTCTCTGTTAAATAAATCAATTATGGAGTGTGCCTAATTTTGGTTCAGTACAGTCACACATGATCATATAAAGTACAAGCAAAGAATTGGCCTTCTGTCCCATCTCGTATTGAATGTAATGGTACTAGTGTAACAAAAAAATGTTACCTAAAATAAATGGGGGGGGGGGGGGGGGGTTAATAAATTATGGTGGAAGTGACAATACCTCTCTGTGTAAGACATGAGTACCAATGAAACAACTGCAATTTTTTTTATTTGGCACTAAATGTTTTGTAAACTCAGATAAATCAACAATGTGTTCAAACTTTAGTAGTACTATCTTTGAACCAGCAATCGTACACAATATGTAGAATTTGGTTTGGTTTGCGAGGTTTAACGTCCCAAAGCAACTCAGGCTATGAAGCCTTGCTGCAGTGGAGGACACTGGAAATTTCGACCACCAGGTGTTCTTTAATGCGCACTGATATCACACACAACACGGGCGCTTTGCTTTTCACCTCCATCCAAAAGCGGCTGGTGCGACCGGGATTCGATCCCGCATCCTATTATTATTATGAGCTCAGGACTAGCATGAAAAATCTGACTTCCTTTCTAAGCAGATTGGACAAGATTTGGTGATTTGAATCACACCATACAAGACATTTATATTTTGTTAGCACTAGCAGAGTCTTGTGGATGTGGCATTAGTAAATATCATTTATACGAGGGGGAAAAAAGAAAAGAAAAAAAGAAAGAGTGGAATTTCTTTATAATAATCACAGGGACAAGCAAAAATCTTTGCTATATCAGTTGTTGTTGATGGAATAAGCCCGGCAATGCTGCCTGCTAATTAACTGGTTACTTACTGAATATAGAGTGTTGGATTTTAAAAGAAACACTCAGAAATATCTACAATTTTCTTGTCATCCCTTTATCAGACAATTACTTATTTTCAGTTGTCACATTTAAGGTTATTCCTGCCTTTGCAAAAATACAATGCAGCCACATATATCGAGACAGTCTGATCCCATGCAAAAAACCAAAGCTTTGTGAGAACACAGCACCACCTTCCACTGCCTCAATGTCATTTGGGAGGTCCAGTGTTTAGGGGAGCCCCCAAGGTAGAGTAGACTTCCCCAAGGTGGAGCAGATTTGTAATAAGGGAGCAGCAGTTAATAGCATCCACCCAGGTGCAGCTAGACGACTACAAAGGAAAGCTATACAGCTTTATGAGAAATGAGGAACTTCTCAGTTAAAGAAAAATTTGCCCTTGTCAGGGGTTCGAACTCTGGACCAGCGCCAGCTTAGGACAGTCGCTCAACAACTGAGGTAACCAAAATGGCGAGTATTCAGATAATAGGGAGAGTGAACTGATCAATAACTCAAAGTGGGAACTGTGTCAGTCCAACGTTCAGACGAAACCCTCCAAGGTAAAGCAGATGTGTTATAAGGGAGTAATTGCAAATCAGTGTCCACTCATGCAGCTTTCCTCTGTAGCTGTATGGCAGTGCTATGGTGGATGCTAGTAATTAATTACTCCCTTATTACATTTGGGAGGCAACAGCTAACAAAAGCATGCTAAAATCCAAGCCCAGCAGAACGACCCATGCAGACCTGCAGTGCCTCTGTTTGCCCCTGCTGCTTCGGTCATGCTGTCCATGTGCTGCCAATGTTCGCCTTGTTACTTTACTTCCTCACTGCACTTTTGCTGTTTTTACTTTATCACCGGCCCGCTCTGCATTCTTTCTGCGTTCTTCCTACGCCTTACAGCCGCACTACCTCCAAAACAACGGCTTTTCCTAGCTACTTAAGAGCCTCGCAGAAAAACCATCTCGACAGCATCTTCCATCGAAAGCCATCTTCACTATATCCAAACTTACAACAGTGAGGTACTAGTGCATTCACGAAACCAGAGAGGAACACAGCCACAATCTCAGCTCTTGTGAGAACACAGCATGGAACATACATGAGTTATGGCTTCAGTAACAACCAAAGGTATATGAAGACAAATCTGTGCTTTCCCCCCAATCTTCTGTGAAAACTTAATTTCGACTATGTATAGACAAACGGTGCAGTGGCAATCTCTCAGGGTTTACCTTAAAGACTAAGAGTAAGTAGAAAAGAAGTAACAAATCACAAAGTTTCAAAAACGTACCACTCGTGAGGTGGAATACAGATCCCTTTTCAAGCAGTAGCCAAGCACCACCAAAGGTGGCGATCATCATGCCGTCGTCAAGTGCAAAAAAGAACTGCAACCAAAAACAGTTTCACATATTCACTTGGCAGCATAGCATCTGTTCATTTCTTAGAAACTAATTGGCATTATGCAAATGCTCATTACAACCTACACGAAGCTTTCTCAGCATCTGCTCAGAATTGCCATGCAATTAGCAATTACTGCAAAGTTTATCGATCTTCTTATGTCTCTCTTGCTAGAATAATTCATGGCCCATCCGTTGGCTCAATTCGGTGCACGTCCACCTGTTTTTCCTCCTCTCTTCCACATGGCTCTCTCGGGGTTTTCTTTTCTCTCCAGCGACCCACGCCACCTCCTTTCCACATTAGTAGCAACATTTCCTCACCAGTCCGTGCCACATGCTTTGCCTCGACCGTCCAAGGTTGTTGATAGGTTTGCTTTTCCTTGCAGCTTATGACCATGGTGTGTGAACTCAATGCGAGTATCTCATAGATGGGGCAAAAAAAGTTAGAGCTATATTTGTATATTTGTAGCTCGGTTCAAAATATAATGCAGAGTTCCTTAAGTGAGTGGTTTCGGAAGAAAAAACTACATGTTATATTTCGGTTAGGTACACAAGGGTGGTAGTTAGAGTCCTGTTGTGGACAAGATTCATTTGTCTTGTTTACCTCACGATGCAATCTTAAAAAATAGTGATTTAAGACTTTCGCCTTAAAAGTGCGCTATAGGAACACAATAAAGGTTCCAGAAACTTCTAATATATAGTTTCTAACCTCACTAATGATACCAACAGCTTTATTATATTGGAATTTCTGATGCAACCTTAGTAAACATGTAAGGCAACAAAATAAAGATCCATGGTCCAAGCAAGCAGAAATTTAAATAACGAAAGGGAACACTTCAACGGTGTCTGACACTTTGTGAATGAAGCTACCAGAAAAAAAAAAAGCTGCAACTGACCAATAGCTGCGAGTAAGTCAATGAAGGCAGCAGAAAAAAAAAAGAAGTATGAAGAGTGCACCCACTTACCATATCATGCACGTAGTCAACAGACAATGGTTTTTCACAGTTTGCACGCAACTTTATGATGCCGGCAACTCCAGATGGAGAGGCTATGTAGGTGCCAAAGCTGAAGGGATCTCTCTCATCGGCTGGTCTCATACTTGCATCCATAAACTTCACTTTTTTCTCCGCAACGTAAAGTGCTGTGCAACGTAGGATAGAGATAAGAAAAAGTGAAAAGTTGTACAAATTAAAGCTTGCCCTATTTACCTAACATTTGGCACAACTTAATTTCCACTTCTTTTTTTTTTAGAAGTTAACTGCTGAAGTACATATGCTCTTATTAACAAGCCATGTCATTGAGTTGCTAAGTGGAGATAACAGTAGTTTACAGCTACTATGAATAAATGGTAGAAGGAGTGTAAAATGCATGCTACTGTGATTTAAACTTTGAGGCCTATTGCACCACCACAATGCAGAAAGATTAGCGTTTTATGCCCCAAGAAAGATATGTGCCACCTGATGCGCTAAAAAAAAAATGTGAAAAATTATGCATTAACACACTTCGGGCCTTCTTATTAACCACATTGTTAATGAAGAAACTGTGATAGCATTCAGGGTGCCTGTTTAGACGTGTGCATTATGTATCTGATCTTTCCTGCAATTAGTTTGTGTCTTCTCTTCAAACTTCCGTGCTTGCGAGCTTGCATGGTATTCTAGACGCTTAATACCAACATGCGGCTTCTCCATGTTTGTGAGTTTGCAGACCGCTGCCCCGCACCCTGCCACCATTATAGGATCTCATTCCCTGCTAAGAACCGGTTGAATGCATATTTTCCCACCATTTTTAACATTGCGCCACATTTCCCCACTGATTTTGCGGCTAGGTCTGGTTCAAAATTTCTAATATAGAGTGAAATCTTGCTAAATCAATGTCTGTTAATTCGGAAACTCCAATGGTTCGAACTAGAGAACCCCAGTACCAGCCATCACCCATGTAAGTCTATGGCTTCAGATGGTCATCAATTTGGTCATAGGGTCATGTCGTGGTACGATCCGCGAAGCCAGTGGTTCATGTGCTTATAATCGCTCTTCGAGTGCGTTAAAATGTTGTGGTTTGAGGATGCTTAACTGCATAGTCTAGGTGGCGAAGCATCCTCAAACGCAACGAGACATTTCTGAATGCCTGGAATGTGGTGGTGTATAGGTTTGAAATAAAAACTAAATAACAATATTTCGCTGTTTCGTTGTGTACTCTGCTCTGCGCACAGTGTGGGGAATGTCGGAAAATTGTTCCAAAATTGTAACTGCCGTGGCACTTACGATGTTTGAGCAATTCTTCGACATTTCTGACGTGTGCAGAAAATAAAGTACACATTAAAACTGCAACTTATTATTGTTTAGTCATATTCAAAAGTTTGGTTTAGTTTGGTTTGTGGGGGTTTAAAGTCCCAAAGCAACTAAGGCTATGAAAGATGCTGTAGTGGAGGGCTCCGGAAATTTCAGCCACCTGGGGTACAATAACGTGCACCGACATCGTATAGCACACCGGCACCTAGTTTTTTGCCCTCATCTTATTTAAAAGTTGTAAACAAATTGCATTCCAGGTTTTCAGTACACAAAATTACTGCGATGCTAACAGTTCTTGGTAGTTAGAAAATCGATAGTTCAAAATTTCGGATAATTTGAACATTTTTCTAGTCCCTTGAAGGCCAAATTAACAAGA
Organism: Amblyomma maculatum; assembly: GCF_055883805.1. Taxonomy (NCBI): domain Eukaryota; kingdom Metazoa; phylum Arthropoda; class Arachnida; order Ixodida; family Ixodidae; genus Amblyomma; species Amblyomma maculatum. The sequence goes on along the minus strand of NC_139349.1, from coordinate 23,354,184 downwards.
TTTTACCATATGGAATAAATGAGTTATACCCCTTCTAGAGTGCTCAAGCGTCTCTCATCTGATAGTGTACTTGTCCAACCCAGTAATCCACCTATTAAACTCCCTTTATCTACATTGATAATTGACATGTATAAAGGTGCTCTGGTTGGAGGATTAGTGGATTGGATTAGTGTAATCCTGCAGTTGGCCCACCCTTGCAAAGTTTCATTGGGAGGGGAGGGCTCAGTATTTTCAAATTTGGCGGCTCCTTTAGTTGCTTCCTTGGGTATCACATGATATTACTGACATCATCACTCTCTCAACCAATCATGGTCGAATTAGTATAATCTGGCAGATCGACCCATCCCTGCTGAATTTTGGGAGTCCTCAGCTTTTTCAAATTTGGCAACACCCCCTAATAGGTTCCTTGGGGGTCACATTACCTTGGTGACATCATCATCCTCTCGACCATTTCACAGAATGTTTTCACAGAAAAATCAGATATCTTTTTTTTTTTTTTTTTTGCGAGACACCCTGAATGCTGTTGATTATTAGCTGCCTGTTTTTTATGTTTACCTTACTTTGCATAACCCTGTTTTGCACGTATATGTGTTCACTCACATTGTAAGAACACAGGTACAAACAGCTTGCATCAGCCATTAGTGAGCATAAAATGCATTTTAAATGGTTATGTAGCATTTTAAAGCAGATCAAACTTTCTTGCAGAAAATTCTGAACGTCAAATATCATTTTCAACTATGCTTCAGCACTTAAGCTATAATGAACTAAAGCCATGTACAAAGTCGCCCATAAATCCAACAGATGTAAACAAACAATATGGCTAAGCAGCAAAGAACAGACATATAGTGGGGAGACACATGGAGCGTGGAATTGACATTCAAAAGATGAACAGCTCAGTTACAGCTTTGAATACTTTCGAGTAAAAGGCACGTGGAGAGTTGAGCAGCAAGTAACACGGAACCAAAAATAACTCGATGGTTGCTTTCCATGACAGCCTCTGATACAAACAGCTTCATGCTAAAATTAAAAGCCAAGAAATAGAACTTCCAAATTTGGTAGTCATACCTTATTTTCTTCTTTTAGCTTGCTTCTACCGTGAATCCAGGATCCAAACGATACATTTCATTTGATATTGAATGCGAATGAGTTCCCCAATCGCAGCCGATGGCGAAGAACATCATTCGAACTTAAGGCCATTATTGTTGTCACACGAAATTCAATTAATGCCAATGCCATTCAATTTGAATGACATAAAATTTGCTGGTGGGAGAGGAATATTATTATGAGACGCCTCCACTGAAGACACTGAATAAATACACCCATGCGGTAGTTAAAAAAAAAAAAAAATTACTCACAAGAAAGAAACTGATGCCTTGCCTCTCTGTCCATCTTTACACTGCTTCCAATCAAGCACAAAAACGCTGCAAGAGACATCTCAGTTAAAAAATGCAAGCCAAGCACTGCATCCATGCGTTCCTTCAAAAAACACAGACTAGTTAATTCGATTAGCAACAGCTCATTAAGAAAAATAAAAGAAAAGGAAGTAGACTAGGTATCAGATTTAAAAATAAAGAAACGAGACGACAAGCATTTGCTCACTCTCTGAAAAAATTGTTGTCCGGGTCTACCTTAGCTATTCGAGACACGTAAAAGGCAGAGGGTGCCCTCAGAAATGTACCACCTGGTAACATAAGGTCTAAGCATGCCTGGGAGCATCCTCATCCTATATTTAAGGATATTCTTAATGATAGGGTGAGGATTCGGTGCAGGCATTGCTGTCGCTTCCTTGCTACAGAAGTTGGGGAAACGTGTGAACATTCTTTGCACAAGAGTGAAATTCGCACATAGCAAATAAGCACATTTCTACCGCTCACAACACTACCAGCAGAGTACTACTTCTTAAGGTACTACTTTACTACCCTGATTCCATTAAAAAGGTTCTTAGGACCAACAGTACATAGTTGGAGTAGACTGAGGGAAAGCAACTGTCAAACAGCTATGTGGCTAGCTGCACAGAAAACATGACAAACAGAAGATTCATGGGTAGTAATAAAGATGGGGATGCCTTCACTTGACACAATGTAAATGTGTAGGGGCTACCTTAAGCAGGAGGTCACTTCTGGCTAGTTTTATGTGCTTTGTGGCCTGGGCACGAAACATTTGTGGGACATTTCAAAACTATCAGGGTAGTTACTATCAGGCTGGCTTTTCCGTTTATTTCATTGTCTGCAACAGCATTAAGAAAACATTTCTCTCAGACTGGGAGAAAACTGAACAGCTATAGTGGCCTATGCGCACGACCAGGGCATGAGGAGCAACGCCTTCTTTACAAGCGCTCGTGCTTCTCTCTTTCCTTCTTTTCTCCTCTCTCTCTCTCTGAAATGCGCAATAAATGCAGTCTCTACCCAGCAACTGAATCGAGAGGTTCCTCGCTCACGGGGCTTCCAACGCCCCAAACATAACACCGGCGACGAGAAGTTGGATTTAGAACAGACGCAGTTGAGAGTCAGGCCATGGCTACAGGAGCGATGCACGGTGCCATAGAACCGTTTAACGACAAAAATTTGTCTTCGTGGATGCAGCATCTCACTTTCTACTTCGTTGCAAACGACTTCACCTACGACGTGAGGATGCGCGCGTTCTTCCTGACGCTTGGTGGAACCGAGACTTTCAAGACTGCCTGCGCACTGGTTGCGTCTAAGACGTCTGAAGTCAGCTATCAAGACCTAGTCACACTTCTCCAGAAGCACTTTGACCCTAGACCATCTGAGCTGTACAGCTGGTACGTCTTCCGGCGACGCGACCAACTGCCTGAAGAATCGATCAGCAACTACGTCGCAGCCCTCAGAAGTTTGACAGCTGACTGCAACTTCGGAGTGCTGACGACAACGCCTGCATCGACTTCATTGGCAGAAGGAGACACAACTGCTCTAACGAATCCCACCATGCTGCCCCAAGACGTCATGCTTCGCGACAAATTCGGCTGTGGCATCCCCGACGAGCACATCTAACAGAGACTGTTCGCGGAGAAAGACTTTTCAGCGTGCTTTTGACCTGGCCATGTTAGCAGAAAGTGCGTCGAGACAGCAACAAAGACTCAAAGGAATGACGAACTGCGCAGAAGTACACAAAACTTCGCAACCCAAAAAGGAGCACAAGAATTCACCGCAGCAACGACGCTGTTATCGATGCGACGGCTTGCACGAGGCTCACACCTGCAAATTCAGGACTGCACAATGCCGTTTTTGCTCCAAGAAAGGCCACATCGAGAAAGCGTGCATCTCCCGCAAGAAGGAAACCAGGGAAGGTAAGCCTAACACCAGGCCAGGAACGCACAGTGTAAACGTTCAGTCCACAAGAAACGACACTCCGCACAGCGATCCGTGCTACGAGCTGCATGCAGTGAGTGAGCGAAAACCCTGCCCCAAATTCCTAGTTGATGTGAAAGTCGAGAGAAGGCTGCTCAAATTCGAAGTTGATAAGGGCGCCGCATGTTCTTTAATCAGCAAGGCTACTTACTGCCAAACATGGCCAACGAACACCACAAAGCTAACAAAAGAACCCCTTGACTTGCGCACTTGGTCGGGAGAGAAACTTCGCACTCTTGGATCGGCATAAGCTCGTGTGCAATTTAAATAAAAGACTATGTGCTACCCTTGCTGGTAATGAAAAGAACTGGCGGCAACTTGCTTGGATGTGGCTGGTTTTCCACGCTACACATGCGATTGCATGGAATTAATCAGGTCGCTGAGCCAACACCAGAGCTGCAAAAGGTTCTCGCACGCCATTCTGATGTGTTTAAGCGAGACATCGACGGCTGCAAGAGTCCCTTGGTTCATTTGGATTTGGAGCAAGGTGCAACGCCCAGGTTCTGTAAGGTGCGTCCAGTGCCCCTTGCGTATCAAGAGCCAATGGAAAAAGAGCTCAACAGTCTTCAACGACAAGGCATCCTGGAACCAACGCAACATGCCGAGATGGCTACACCTTTAGTGTGGGTGCGTAAAAAGTATGGAACATTCCGTGTTTGTGGCAACTACAGGAGCACAGTTAACGCAGTGGTCAAGAAGACGGCGCACCCGCTACCAAAAATGGCGGAGGTATTCGCAAAGTTGCGTGATGGAACCATTTTCTCAATGCTGGACCTCTACCAGGCTTATCAGCAGCTCAAGGTTGACGACGAGACGGCCCCAGTGCTCACCGTCAACACTACCAAAGGATGGTCAAGAAGACGGCGTACCCGCTACCAAAAATGGCGGAGGTATTCGCAAAGTTGCGTGATGGAACCATTTTCTCAATGCTGGACCTCTACCAGGCTTATCAGCAGCTCAAGGTTGACGACGAGACGGACGCAGTGCTCACCGTCAACACTACCAAAGGACTGTTCAGAGTGAAATGGCTTCCTTTTGAAATATCCTTTGCAGCAGCCATCTTGCAGTGTATGATGGAGACAACACTGGCAGGAATTCCTAGGGTTAGTGTTTACCTTGATGACCTTATTGTCAATGAGAAGGACGCTACAGGGCATGCGCAACGTCTAGACAAAGTCATGTCGAGGCTAAGCGAGAAAGGCCTACGCCTCAAGCAAGAAAAGTGCCGCTTTGGCATCAAGTCAGTCGAATTTCTCGGACATAAAATTGACGAGCAAGGCGTTCATACAACCGAGGAAAAGGTACAGGCTATCATTCAGGCTCCAAGGCCGACTGTCAAGACTTCTCTGCAGGCGTTCCTAGGGCTTTTGGCATTTTATGACTGGTTTCTAGAAAACAGAGCTACGGCTGCCGCAGAGCTGTACAAGCTTCTGGAGAAAAACACACCCTGGACATGGGAGAAAAGGCACCAGATTGCTTTTGATAAGCTCAAGCATTTGATTCGCTCTTCCACAGTGCTTGCACATTACGATGAGACAAAGCCTTTACTTTTGTCTGTAGATGCATTACCATATGGCGTCGGGGAGATTCTGGCCAGAAAGATGCGTTCGCGTTGTGAACTTTGGGAGTCGCAGAAAAAAACTACTCCCAACTAGACAAGGAAGGTCTCGCAGTAGTTTTCGGCGCGAGCCATTTTCACCAGTACATCGCTGGCCGGCACGTGACCGTATTAACGGATCACCAACCGCTCCTCGGCATCATGGGAGAAAAGAAACAGTTACCGCAGATACTCTCGCCTAGAATGACCCGATGGTGTCTGAAGCTGGCCACGTACTATTATGATTTGGTGTACAGGCCGGGATGCCTGCACCAAAATGGTGATGCACTTAGCAGGCTGCCGCTGCCCGCTCAAGTAGATGAGCCACACCCTCCTGCAGATGTGCTCATGCTGGCTTCCACGCCGAGCATAAAACTGTCTCTAAATCAACTTGCAGAACTGAGCCGGGAGGATCCATTGCTGTCCCGCGTAATAAAAGTTGTGTCAAGCAGAAATCTGCACAGATTGTTCGAGCAGGAATTTTCTGCTTTCGCAAGGCTGGGACCTGAGCTCTCGCTACAGCAAGGTTGCCTTATTCGTGGTACCAGATTGGTTGTTCCGGCAGAAGCGAGAAAAGATGTACTGGACTTGACACATGCAGGGCACAGGGGTGTAGTAGCCATGAAAGCGTGCGCTCGAGGATACTTTTGGTGTCCCGGTGTCGACAACGACATAGAGTGGCTAGTGAAAAATTGTGCAACTTGCTGCCAGCATCAAAGGACGCCGCCTAAAGCTCCACCTCCTGATTAAAAACGCGTGACTGCTCTATGGCACACAGTCCACGAAGACTTCGCTGGCCCCATGGAGGGAAGGATGCTACTAATTTTTGTAGACGCGTATAGCAAGTGGCTCGAAATGCGCTACATGCGCAACATAGTCACCGACTCTGATCGAGGAACTGTGCAACCTGTTCGTGACCTTCGGCATTTCCGAAAGGCTGGTAACGAAAAATGGCTCGTCCTTCGTTTCCACGGAAATAGGACATTTCCTAAAGAAGAACGGTGTAACGCACATGACAAGAGCTCCCTATCATCCGGCCACGAATGGGCAAGCAGAGAGATTTGTGTACAAGACAAAGCAAGCATTAGCCAAGGATAAGTCTGGAACATTTGCGTTCCGGCTAGCTCGGTTTCTGCTCAAGCAGCACACAACTGTTTTGGCAACAACGGGCAGAACACCAGCCTCACTCATGTTCGGACGCGAGCTCTCGACGGCACTCACACGTATCCAGCCCCGACCTGCTGAAAAGACCTCGGACGAGAGCGTTGCAAGGCGAGTGGCCGTAGGGGAAGTCGGTCTTGCGCAAATTCACAGGAAGCCCTGCTTGGGTAGAAGGTACCGTACTCAAAAGACTAGGGCATTGATCTTGGCTGATCAAGACAAAGACCGAAACGATTCGTCGGCACCTTGATCACATAAAGCCAGGTGCTGAAGCATACCCGATGGAAGATCTGCCACCGAACGATCGGAGCAGCGGACAAGCAGCAAGCGAACAACAATCCACACTGCCGGCTCCTTACGTGATCGTGATACCAGCGGAAGCTTCGCCTGCGGACGATTTGCTTACAGCGCCCCACTCCGAAAATGGGGAAGCTGAGACTCGGCAAAAGGACTGCGCAACACAACCCTGCGACGACCAATCAAACGAGTCCAGGGATGATCAAGCTCCGTCAAGGCCTCAACGTCAGCGTCGTCCACCCAACCGATACGAATATGGTGACCCAATCTAAGGAGGAAGGGGTGTTGTGTACACGTTGTGCACCGCCTCCTAGTGGACGGACGCACGGCCGCTCCATTTGCCATGCCGAGCCGTGCATTCCTCGGAACTGGACCGTTTTCGGACCATGCGCGCGACCAGGCCACGAGGAGCAATGCTTTCTTTACAAGCGCTCGCGCTTCTTTTTTTTTATTCTTCTCTCCTTTCTCCGAAAGGCGCAATAAATGCAGTCTCTACCCAGCAACTGAATCGAGAGGTTCCTTGCTCACGGGACTTCTGACGCCCCAAACATAACTTATTTATCATGATCACCCCAATTTTTAATAGAAAAAGTTGTGTGTGCAAACAATTATAGAGGCTTTTCCAACTAGAATACTCCTACAAGTGATCCTATCGGGCATGTGGAATATTTGTTTTTGCATTAACTGGGAATAACCATGGCACAACGTTAATGGCCACAGCTGATCACATGATCTAATTGAAAGATGGAAAGAAACTGTGCAAATGACGCACGACATAACTGTGAAAGGCAACATTTAATGTGCGCTCTTTCTGGAAATCCGTAGCCTCCAACTGCCACCAATAGGCTGCGCCATCGCTTGACAGTGGCGGAAATCCGGTCTATGCTTTCACCAGTTGCACTTCATGGCAGGGCAGCCTGTTCGCATATTTCCTCTGTACTGACACTATGCAATGACCAAATTATACCAGCTATAACCAAATATTAAAGAATGGAATTCAGGTACTGTGCTGCATATATAGTTAATCCTAATTGTCAGGAGAAAAAGAAGAAGAGAAAGAAAGAAACTTGAAGTGAGAAGGAGGCAAGTTGCCAGCAAGAGGAGAAAAAAAAAAGTAACTCAAGATAGAGGGGAGGTCAGCAAATGGTTGCTGCCAACCTCCCTCTATGTGGGGGGATAGAGTGTTAACTACAGGTAGGTACTGTGAAATCCACGTAATGTTGTTTTGAGACTCACATGTCTGCACACCAGCGTCCTTAGGTTCACACTGCAAAGCACCTGAAACAAGAGAACAACACGTATAAATGCAACAATGTACAAAGAGAATAAGCAGCAACTTCATTTTGCAGGTCAGTGTTACGCCATATAGCAGGTGCAATGACCCTCACAATCACCTCTCAGAAAGTGCAGTCAAGCTATCTAATGACATGGACAAAGTTTGCTCTTGCTGAGCGCAACAAACAAAATAGGAGCTAAGTGGATTACATATAAATTTATTCAAAAACTTGAATCTAAGCTCAAAGTTGCTTTTGTCAGCTGTGTAAAGAAAGCATGAAAAAGGAGACTCATGAACAAAGAGAGAGCAAATCTGTAAAACCTTGACATGTTTAAGAACTAGCTGTCATTATTCTCAGACGCTCTTTGCTCGAATATCACTCACTGTTTGTGATCAGCAAAAATGCGGGGGAAATAAGAGGCTTTCTTATCAGATAAATACAAGGTCAAGGAAAGCAAAGAGGGTCATCTCTTCTACCTTCATGTTGATTTATGCGAAGTATAACATTGTGGAGATAATTGATTAGAAAGGAGAAGAATAAACAAGCACATGCTCCAGTGGGGTTCGAACGTCCAGTGCTTTATAAACTGAGGTACGGCGACGGCTGCTCATCTTTCTTTTACTTTCTTAGGCATTTATATTGCGCTTAACCTATCCTTGAGTGTTCAGCAGCGTCACTCTCCTCCATAGTGGCAGATGAGAAATGTTCTGTGATACCGCGAGTGTCACATGAAATATGATCCGATGCCTGATGGGGAGGTAAGAACAGTGTGATGACCCTCATACGCTTATAATATATATATATATATATATATATATATATATATATATATACACATACACACATGCACGCACACACACACACACACACACACACACACACACATTGCCGCATAGAAGACGACGCAAAAGATGACGACTGGGAACACAAGCGTGAGCTGAAAGAAGGAGAAAGCTTGAGCACAAGACTCGTGCTAGTCTACTAATCACACCATCTTATCTTTCGGGCCTCCTTGGCGTTCTATCGAGACGTGACACTGGTGGAGGTGCTGGGTATGCATAAGACTCCTTCCGGCAGTCCGCAGCGGATCCCAGACATCGACACTCCTGTCCATCGCGCTAGCCGCCGCCTTCTAGGCTTAACCCCGGAGTACAGCCATCTGCCGAACGACTCTTCAAGCGCCCAAGTTCTTCAGGTCTCCCAAGCCATGGCACATTCCAACCTTACGCCAGTGACTCTTCAGAACACCAAGGTAACAGAGTGCTTTCGCGGGGAAGCGTTTGAAGATGTGGAGGACTGGCTTGACCAGTTTGAACGAGTGGCCAAAATCAATCAATGGAGCGCAGACCAGAAGCTGTCCAATGTTTATTTTGCCCTTCAGGATAATGCTAGAACGTGGTTTGAAAACCATGAGACCAGCTTATCCACATGGAATGACTTCCGCCGCCAGCTGGTAGATACTTTTGCGATAACGGATCGACGAGACAATGCGCTGCGCCTGCTTGAAGTGCGCGTCCAGAAGCCGAATGAGAGCGTGGCTATGTTTGCGGAAAACATGGCTCGCCTTTTTCGCCGTGTCGACCCTGATATGAGTGAGCCAAAGAAGCTACGGCATCCCATGCATGGCGTCAAAGAACAGGTCTTTGCCGGCTTGGTACGCAGCCCACCTAAAACCGTGAGTGAGTTCGTTAAGGACGCTACGGCTATCGAAAGAGCCCTCCAAGACCGGTGCCGCCAGTACAACTGACCGGTCAACTGTGCCCAGACGACTGCGGCGGCGCTGACTGCAACAGATACGACAATTCTTCGTGGCATCATTAGGGGAATTGTCCTTGAGGAGCTGCAGCGAATTATGGCTACGAAGGCTCAGTCGTCAGAGACCCTCATGGAAACTGTGAGGAATGAAATTCGGTACGCCCTATCACAATCTACACCATGCAACGAGTCTCATCCAGTCGACAATGCGGCACCCCTCTCCAAACCATGCCACGCTCCAAAACCGATCAGCTGCGCAGCCAACATTCCTGCACCTTATCTCGAGCCCTCACCGGGGAAACTAACAGTTGCAACCTCGCGAGGGGAGGTTGCAACCAGTCGAAATGTGTCGAAACCCTCACCACCGCCGCAATTGGCGACAACTCGTGCTTCTGACGCCGCCGCTAACATTGACATTGCCGCCCTACCGCCGAAAATGCCGTACCAGATGATCAGTCATGACGACGAAGCTGACAGCGCCGACCTTGCCGCACTTCCGCCGCAAATGCCGAAAGAGACGATCAACCCAGATAACTTTGTTAGCGCTGACCTCGCCGTTTCCATTGATGGGCTGGAAGTACATGCTCTCGTGGATACCGGGGCGGACTTTTCAATTATTAGCCAGAAACTAGCAGACACGCTGCGCAAAGTAGAAACTGAATGGACTGGGCCAGTAATAAGAAGTGCTGGGGGTCAGCTACTGGCACCGACAGGGAAATGCACTGCCCGGATAGGAATAGGAAACGCGGTGTTTGTTGGCAGCTTCGTTATTCTCCCTGACTGCTGCAAAGACCTCATATTGGGCATGGACTTTCTGCGTCTTCATGGGGCTGTAATCAGCATTTGTGACAGCATCGTTGCCTTCACCAATAACCATGAAGACCTTGGTTATGCGCAAGTACACCACTATTGCCCTTACGCGTCGCCAATGAGACGGTGACATTACCTCCGCGATCATGCTCTCTTGTTGAAGTGAAATGCGACATGGCGCATACAGGTGATGGCGTCGCCGAACGGGCAGTTACCCTGGTACTCAGTCGAGGTGTTTCTATAGCTCGAGGGCTGGTCAACTTGATCAATGGGCATACCGAACTGCTGCTGACAAACTTCAGCGACGAGCGTCAGCAAATTCCGAAAGGCACAACTGTGGCCTTTTTCGACAGCCTCCCAAATGCGCAGCACTGCTGCTTACTGCAACAGAGAGGATCAGTGTGCAAGATACCCGTAACCATCGTTGATGTGAGCCCAAATTTGTCTTCTTCAGAGCGGGACCGTCTTTTGGATCTCATAGATCAATTTCGAGAGCTTTGCTTCAGAATCGCGGATCGGCCAAACGCCTTTGACAAAACATCGGATTATCACGGATGACTCGACTCGCCCGATTCGACAAAATCCTTACCGTGTGGCTTCGAAAGAATGTGAAGCCATTCAGCGCCAGGTGGCCGAAATGCTTAGAGACGACGTTATCCAGCCACCACAGAGTCCCTGGGCTTCCCCCATGGTACTTGTTAAAAAGAAGGACGGCAGCTTACGATTTTGCATAGACTATCGCAAGCTCAACCAAGTGATCAAAAAAGACGTGTACCCTCTCCTTCACATCAATGACTCCCTGGATCGCCTACGAAATGCACGTTACTTCTCATTGATAGACTTGAAAAGTGATATTGGCAAATCGAAGTGGATGAGAGGGATCAGGAGAAGACAGTATTCGTCACTCACGACGAATTGTATGAGTTTAAAGTCCTTCCGTTCGGTTTATGCTCGGCGCCAGCAACATTTCAGAGGCTGATGGACACTGTGCCTTCGGGACTTAAGTGGCAAACATGCTTGGTGTATCTTGACGACGTGATCGTGTTTTCGGCTACATTTGAAGAGCATCTACTCCGTTTGCTAGGTGTGTTTCAGGTCATACGATCTGCGGGCCTCACATTAAAACCCGAGAAGTGCCACTTCGGTTAAGAGGAGCTGCAGTTCTCAGGCCACGTCGTTAGCCAAGAAGCAGTTCGGCCCGATCCTGAAAAGCTCTCCGCAGTCGCCAGGTTCTCAACACCTACGGACAAAAAGACATCACGGCGCTTCCTGGGTCTTTGCGCCTATTACCGTCGGTTTATTGCTGGCTTCTCACGAATTGCCTGGCCATTAACTTCACTGACGCGTGATAACGCCGTCTTTCGTTGGGGTGAAGAACAGCAGCAAGCTTTTAATAAGCTGCGGAGGCACCTACAGACACCACCTGTCCTGGCGCACTTTGATGACGACGCCCTTACACTGCTTCATACGGATGCCAACAACGTGGGCTTAGGTGCTGTGTTGGTGCAGCACCAGGATGGTGTGGAAAAGGTAATTGCTTACGCCAGCAGGACCCTATCTAAAACAGAAGCGAACTACTCGGCAACCGAAAAAAAAATGCCTTACAGTAGTATGGGTGGTTATGAAGTTCCGGACTTATTTGTACGCTCGCCCCTTTCAAGTCGTCAGCGACCATCACTCTCTCTGTTGGCTGACGAACTTAAAGGACCCTTCAGGGAGACTCGCGCGTTGGAGCCTTCGATTACAAGAATTCGACATGGCAGTTATTTACGAATCTGGAAAGAAGCACACAGATGCAGATTGCCTTTAGCGAGCGCCGGTTGAACCTTCCACTATGACCGATGAAGACACTGCGTTTTTAGGTGTCATAAATGACACAACGCTTTCCCAACAGCAGCGAGAGGACCAGGAATTGCTCCCTCTTATTGATTTCTTGGAGAAGCGAACTACGGTTGTTCCTAAGATTTTTGCCCGAGTAATCCCTTCATTCTATATTCGCAACAACATACTTTACAAGAAGAACTTCCGTCCTGGGGGAAACAGTCATCTACTCGTCGTCCCATCGGCTCTCCGCACTGAAGTTTGGCAAGCGTGCCACGACGAGCCAATCGCCAGTCACCTAGGCTACACCCGCACGTTGGCTAGAGTACAGCACGGATACTACTGGCCAAAACTACCGGTGACAGTGAAACACTATGTACGTACGTGCATAGACTGCCAGCGCCATAAATCACCCTCTGTAAAACCAGCCTGCCTCCTCCACCCTCTTCAAGTGCAAGCGACACCTTTTAAGCAAATTGGCATGGACCTCCTGGGATCGTTTCCGACGTCTACAGCCGGGAATAAATGGATAATTGTTGCCACCGATTATCTGACCCGCTACGTGGAGACCAAGGCTCTGCCAAGGGATACCGCCGCCGAAGCAGCTAGGTTCTTCGTTGAGAACATTATCCTGAGGCATGGCGCTCCGGCACTTATTATAACTGACCGAGGAACTGCATTTATGGCCGAACTTTTGGAAGCCGTTCTTCGCCTCAGTGGTACCAGTCACCGTAAAACTACAGCCTATCACCCTCAAACCAATGGGTTGACGGAACGCCTCAATAAGACCCTCGCAGACATGCTTTGCATGTACATCGATTGAACCACAAGAATTGGGACGAAATACTTCCCTACTTCACGTTCGCCTACAATACGGCACGGCAAGATACCACTCGCATGACACCATTCAGCCTCCTTCAGGGCCACCAGTAACAACTATGCTGGATGCAATGTTGCTCCCTAATGCCGACACCGATGATCTCGATCAGGACGCCGAGGAATTCGCTCAGCGTGGAGAGGAAGCTCGCCAACTAGCGCGTGTGCGTATCAAAAATCAGCAGGAGCATGACGCACGACGCTACAATCAGAGACACCGACATGTAATGTACGAACCTGGCGACAAAGTGTGGGTCTGGACGCCTATCCGCCGCCGTGGACTCTCCGAAAAACTATTGCGGCGATACTTTGGACCCTATGTTGTTCAGCGACGTTTAACCGACGTCACTTATGAGGTGATGCCAGACGGGGTGTCGACATCAAAGCGACGTCAGCACCAAGCTGACGTCGTCCACATCGTGCGTATGAAGCCGTACCACTCGGGCTGACCTTAACCTCCTACTTCCTTTTGTTCTCATCGGGATGATGCTTCCTAAGGAGGGGGGCAAATGCCGCATAGAAGACGACGCAAATGATGACGACTGGGAACACAAGCGCGAGCTGAAAGAAGGAGGAAGCTTGAGCGCAAGACTCGTTCTAGTCTACTAATCAAACCGTCTTTTCTATCGGCCCTCCTTGGCGTTCTACCGAGACGTGACAATATATATGGTGCAAAAAAGTGAGCTAACACCGGAAAGAAAACCTCTCACCTTGAAATGTTTGCTTGCTAGCCGTGTGTCTTGGGGAAGTAATGACTTGTGAAAGCTTTGCATCAAGACAAGTGCACTGCTCTTTCTTCTGATACGATTCAACTTCTCTACTTCCTTCATGAGGTGTCTTGTGGCTGAAGTTTCTCATGGCTGCACACACAACAGGAAGATCTTTGTCTTCAGCTACTCGCATTCCTTTGATCTCACTTTCGTAATGATGAATGCTAGTCAATAAGTTCCCTTTTGGCACAAGCGGTTCTTGCAAACAGTCAATGGCTGATGAAGCTTTAAGGGGGACATTTGATATCTTCTCTAAAGGAAAATGCTGACCTCCCTTTTTATTTTCGCTGATGTTACTGCAATTTTCTGCAGAGGTCTTGCCAGCAAGCCTTTCTTCATCTGCAGAGGCCATATGAAGTTGCCCTTTGGCAGTTTTCACTATTCGGCTATCATCTTCAGCGGTTTTCAACACTTTCCTCTGGTTCTGCCAAAAATTCTTCCAGCGCCCAACACCTTCTGCAGGACACACTCTTGCCAACAAAACGTCCGACACAGGTGGTTCCTTCCCTGAAGGAATGCTGTTAAAGTGGGGCGAAGTTTCCCGGGGTAGGTCTCCCTCTTTCTTTTGACTTTTACTGACGTTACTGTTGTTTTCCGCAGTAGTCTTGCCAGAAAGTCTGTCTTCATCTGCAGAGGCCACACGAAGTTGTTCTTCACCAGTTTTTACTATTCGACTATCATGTTCAGTGCCTTTCAACACCTTCCCCCTGGTCTGCCAAAAATTCCTCCAGCGCCCGACACCCTGTGCAGAACTGTCTGTTGCCAACATAACATCCAACACAGGTGGTTCCTTCCCTGAAGGAATGCTGTTAAAGTGGGGCGAAGTTTCCCGGGGTAGGTCTCCCTCTTTCTTTCGACTTTTACTGACGTTACTGTAGTTTTCTGCAGTAGTCTTGCCAGAAAGTCTGTCTTCATCTGCAGAGGCCACACGAAGTTGTTCTTCGCCAGTTTTTACTATTCGACTATCATGTTCAGTGCCTTTCAACACCTTCCCCCTGGTCTGCCAAAAATTCCTCCAGTGCCCGACACCCTGTGCAGAACTGTCTGTTGCCAACATAACATCCAACATGGGCGATTTCTTCCCTGCAGAAGTTCCCCTGGTTTCATGGCATGCATGTGCTGCATCTTCCACAGCAAGTGAACCTGCTTTGCTTGGTGATGTCCCTGAAGGCGTTGCTTCCTTTTCACGTGCTTTCCGACCACTCCTGCGGCTCTGCCTGCACGAGATTGTTGCCTTCGAGAAATCTGTGTTCTCCTTCAGTATTTCCCTATTGTGCTTTTGAGACGTTTGAGAGCCAACAGTACCCGGTTGATATGAAAGGTCTCCATTTTGCGCAGGCAGTATTTTGTGCTGCAGAACGGACCTACCACCTTTTACTGCCTGCACATTGTGATCGATATTGTTAAGAGGAACAGTGAGCATGACGTCTTTAGTACCAGAACCGTGCAATAAATGTTGGTCTAAATTTCTGACCTGTGTAGACAAACTGTCTCTTGTGCACACATCTCCTGCTAATTCAGCAGGCGCCTGCACTGAGTTAGTGATGGATGGTCGCTGCAAACTGTCGCAACTTGTGCTGCTCCACAGGTCCCGAGTGATAAATGGTACTTCCCTAGGTATTTTCCCAGGCGGTGACTTCAATGCAGGAAGTGAATCAGAAGAGGATGATAGGTCTTCACTATTTTGCTGACCCTTGCTACCGTCTTTTGTTGTTATTAATTTCCCTCCCTGTCGTGTTTTTTGCTTTAAGTCAGCCAAGCACAATGCATTCTCTTTTTCTGAGGTGGAAATCCATTTCGGCGACTTTTTCCTCAAGTGTTTCTGTGCCACTTTGATCGCGTCTGTTACCGAAAAAGTTTTATCTGTTATTTGCCTTTGTAGGATTAAGCGTGATGTTCCTGTCAGTGGGTTATGCTCGGTGACCAGTTCACTAGTCACACTGGTTCCGGCCAGCCATTGCGGGGAGCCTGGCGTGCAACAAAAGGCAATGTCCTCGGGTAAAAGGTGCCTCCTTCTTCCTCCGTGGCTACTGTAGTTGAGGTGTGATCTGTCGTCTTGACTGTTGCCAGCTGATTTCTGTGAGTCACAGAAACATGCTGAATTATTGTCATTACTTAAGTCTTGGACCAGGCCACATATTGTAATTGCAGATTTCCCACCTCTCTCTTTTCTCCGAAGACTTGTACAACCTTTGACACTGTCTAGTTCCTCGGACGCAAGAAAGTCAGTGCCAAGTAAACACAGCTCAGGTTTATCTGAACTTGGCCGTGGTAGTCCCGCAGGTGAATTGGACGTTTCGACAGAAATCACTGGGCTAAGAAAGAAAAAGAAAAAAAGGCAGCATTGGTTAAAAGTGCAACAAAATTCAAGGGAAACAATTCCTTGAGGCAGACTCCTAAAGTGGACATCAACCAACACTATAAGTTGCCACATACAGATAATTCTTAAAAGGACACTGAAAGTTCATACTGAGTAAAGCTCGACCAACAACTTAGCATCATGTGATAGCAAACATGCATGCTGTTTTATTGATAAGAGGCACTTAAAGGGGGCCTGCAACTCTTGTTCACTACGCTTTAGTTGAATTCTTTAAATGAAATAATTACAGAAATCTGTGTACTAGAACGGTAGCTATTAAGAATGAATTTTCAAAATTTAGGCAAACCAAAAATTACCCTCAATTTTCTGGTCTCTCACTTTCCATTTCACTTGCCCAATGATGACACGCTGCAGTACCAATCGAAACAGCCTACGTGAGCATGTCACTACAACGTCGCGACGTAAGATGTCTTTTCATGGTCGCTGTAACACGTTTTTGCTAAAGTTGACGAGCTTTATAATTAAGACCATCGGGGTGCCTCCTATGATTAGCTGGAGAACATTGGCGAAGGCATGCCACAAAAATTATGTAATTCCCTGTGCTCGGACACATGTGAATGTGGGAGGACAGTCAGAATTTCATTTTTGATTTACTCAACAATGTGGCCACCTTTATGCAAAAAAAATTTATCGGAAGCACCCACGAGGAGTAATTATCTGGTGGAACATTGTGCTTAGTTTACTACTTCGAACTGTATGCTGTTAATTGTAAGTGTAGGCTCCATCAAGAAGTGAGACAGATACGGCGCGGTGTCTTTCTTTCCCCAAACTTCAAACCAATTAAAGACTAACATTTTGCTAAACTAAACTGCTGAGCAAACCAATGTTAAAAAGTGCTTTTAGCAAGTATCTAGTTTTAAGCAGAGTTATACCCTGGCTAAACTTTTATTTTGAAACTGACAGATATGTCAGTATGGCTTGTACTGGTGGATTGTGCGGCAAGTCAGACATTGTGTAAGTAATACAGCTCAGTAATTTGGTGATTAACTAAAACTAGCTAATCAACCTTTAATTTCTTATTTCAGAAGGCAAGGCGATACTAGGAAACTGAAATTTGTAAACGTCAGGGGCAATCGTAATTTTTAAGTTTTCTCAGTTCAGAATGCGATTTTGAATATCGAAAGCAAAAAATATGCACTGAAAAGCTAGTTGGATTGACAGAGTGAAGATGACTGAAGAGCTACCACTGTGGACCGATAAAAGCAATTCTGTAGCATAGTAAACTGTGAGATGTTACATAGTACCTGTTATCGCCTAAGAATGCTGCACAACTCTAAGCTGACACAGAAAACCGGTTGAACTAAAGAAGATATAAAGGAGGAAAAATATTTGGGGGACACTTAAAGGCCAACTCCGGGTGTTTTTCAACTACCTGGGTTCACCACCAAATAACGATACTGGGAGTCTCTTCTTTCTCCAGTGCAAAGTAGTTTTTGCAAGTATTGAGCAGCAGTGTTTTAAATTTAGAAGAAACAAAACAAAAACTGAGAATATGAAACTGAAACTAGGTTCCAATCAAGCGATGATGTCAGGATCGATCATCCAGTGATGTTACAAATACTATCCCAAAACCTATAGTGTATGTGTTGTTTAACCAAATTGGTGGCTGTTCAGTAACTGCTTGGGTGATAATCTACCTGAAATGAGCAAAAGCATGTTTGATTATTAGCATATAGTCACAGGCTACCATATGATGTGATGACCACCTGGCACAGATATAAAGCCTTGCTGTACAAACTTGTCTACAAGGCTTAACGCTAGAGCATCTGAATTTGGGTCTACGGATACCAGAACGTTCAACTGCAGTTCCACCTTTCTATCTCAAAGATGCTGACCAAGTCTGCAGCCCCTGCCAATTTGGTCATGTCATGTGGTCCTGTGACGTCACGCAACCTGACGAGCAGTAAGTACACAACCATCGTGTCACCTGCCAACTAAGTCCTCTGGAAGCCTGCCCTTGACTTCTCGCTCATGACGCCGACAGTGCTGACGCCAGATTTTCTGATAAATGGGGGCCTTTTAATGCTTCCACGTTAAAATGCAATATTTGGTCCCACACCCGGTATCCAGAATGACGGATCTATTGTGGTTTCACAAACCCACATTTTAACGCGGTAGCGTTAAGGAGCTCGTGTCGCAGAAAAGCCGGTGTCGGCGGCGGCGTTGGCCGTGAGCGATAAATCCCGGCATGCACTTCATAAATAAAAAGCAACTTCCAAAATGGGCTGGGTGGGAATCAAACCAGGGTCTCCGGAGTGTGAGACGGAGACGCTACCACTCAGCCACGAGTTCGATGCTTGAAAGCGGTACAAAAGCGCTTCTAGTGAATGCGGTGTTGCCTTAGAAACGTGCCGTAGAACGTTATACTGCGGTGTATATTGGTAATTATGAGCATGTTACTTACAGAAGGCGCAGTTACACGAGTAGCGAAGTACGTTTCCGCTACATTTCTTCTGCGCTCTGCGCACATGCAGAGCCATCTTGCGGCAAACACAGAAGAACCCCTCCTCGCAACGTGCGGCGCTGCCCCGACACGTGGCGCGCCACTCGCCCCTGACGTTTCGCCGTGCACCCTCTCGGGTTGTAGAATCAAGCATCTTTCTTTTCTTTAGATCACTATCTTCGCTCACCCGCTTCTCCCCTTCGGGCCGTGCGGGTACCAGTGCGAGGATGCCCCAATACCCTTGCGCTTAATAAGTTTTCTCGACGAGGTGCAATAACGCTATCGCGTTCCACTCTTGAAGGCGAAGCTTAAGCGTCCTCCAAATTTTTCTGAACTATGTGCTTCTATGTGCTTAAAACCAGAAATTTCATATCGTGTCAACCACACATGATTGAATTTTTCGCACCATTTGCCAGAGCCACCATTTGCTAGCATAGCTGTGAGAATAAAATAATGAAAAACATGGCCCAACCACACCTCCAACATTGTACTGTATCAAATCAGATACCGAAACCAGACAGGACATGCAAGCGAATGCGGCTTGCAGTGAATATTCTGCAAGGCTTGAGTTTGAGAGCAAATATGAGAAACCTCAATGAACAGTGCAAGAAGCAATGCAGTCCTTGTGGAATGGTTACGATGGCTAGAGCCTAAAGAACCCTTTAGGGAAAAATTCATCCGGTGCAAGGGTTTCACAAAAAAATACGCATGGATGTGGGCTGTTTTCCTGAAACACCAGAGGAAAATGGCTGCGCAATTTAAAGCACAGAAGTGGAAGACACTAGCTAGGCCACATAGAAGATGCAGTACAGACAGAAAAAAGATGACTGGATGCTGGCACTATGGCTTCTGAGAAAAATATCCAGGAATTTAAGGGTGGGTGTGTAGCAATGTGCCACGCCGCACCACCTTGAGAGAAAGAAGTGCCTGATTATGCATAACAGTGGGTAAAATTGAGGTAAGATACTGACAAGACAAAGCTGGTACAGATTGTATGTACATACTATGCTGACAGCCTAAAGCATGCATTTTCGGCTGAAATTAATGGCTACAGTTACACACTTGGTGCGGAGTATTAGTTTAGAAAATACAGTACCTTACTGCAGTGTCACCATGCATAATGAAGCTAAACAGTCTTACCTACGTGCAGGCACAGCAATGATGGCTTGAATATCTAGAAGTAACAATTAGACATCACTAAATGTAACTACTGGCAGTCAAAAGGCAAATTATCGCAACACAAGCAAAGCTGTGCAACAGTGGAAACACGTACCTGTTTTTGTAGGAGATATTACTGCATTGCTGCTGAAGTACCTGTCCCTGTTCAAGAACAAAAACGGATAAAATTAAGGCAGAAGGACCTCTAGTACACCCAACCTTTTTGTAACATTGCAAAGCAAGCATACTCTACTCCTATGCAAGCAGCAGTAGCAAATATCCCATTTACAGACCTCAACATTTCATCATATTCATCCGTGAATTGTTACAATGTAACCACGTGGGAAGCGTAGTGAATAATAACCAAGGCAATAGACCTCCCTTTCCATAAAACACGGCCTTTACTGCTGCAGTGAACACAAAACTAGACTGCTTTGATATGAGTGTATCCAAGAAAAATAAATAAGAAAACATGGACCAAGGTCTGCAAATGTAGTCTGTAAAAGAAAGTGTATAAAAAAAAAAGTATGCATCTTTCATTCAAAAGAAGCTTTCTTGCTGGGCCATATTGCATAAATCAAACTTTACATTTTAACAATTGGGCATAATTATCCATGAGTAATACAAGTGCGGTTTGGACACCACCTGACTAGTGCACTGAAGTTTCAAATCATGCATGATTTACTAGCTACAAGACTTTTTTCAAGAGATATAAATAATTAGGGCGCTCGACTATTGATCCCAGGGACATGGCTCAATCCTGGCTGCCGCAGCCGCTTTGAATATTTAAGCGAAAAGCAAAGTGCCTTTGTACTGTGCAATGTTGGCACATGCTAAAGGAACCCCAAGTGGCATGTAGTAATTCCCAGAGTCCCCCCACTACAATATCAAACGTAGCTAGGGTCACTTTGGAACGATAAACTCCTGTAAAACTGAACCAAACCAATTAAGCTGGAATGTACAGCCACAAGAATCACACTGGTCTAAAAGTAAAAGGTGCATGCAAGTTAACACTAATGGCAGTCTTGTGAACAGCAAAACTGACATCGGAGTTGATACCTAGTTGATAAAACATGTCTCAATGGTTGACTAGCATAACTGAAAACAAGAAGCCTGCTTCTGGGCTCACTTTTTGGACACACAATGTGCTTGAGAGCAGACAGCACTGGCTGCAATCTCACTATCGGACGAGCAAAAGTATTTCTCACTAAAACTGACCTGGGTGAATTGGTCATACTAAGCGGATCAAGGCTAAATGGATTTTTTTTGTTTTTAAAGAGTTGCCACTGTCAGTGGTAAGCCCTGCAAAATTGTACGTAAAATCACCAGCCAATATTGAGGAACCTAAATGAGCTGCATTATATAATGACGACTATACTGGAGGCAGAAGCTGTTGCGAGGCTTCTGGAAATAGTCCAGAGGCCTCACAGCATGAATGCATACATGAGTTTACTTTCAAGAACCAACGGTCAAAATTCTTCCTTAAAGTTAAAGAAATCTGCC
This sequence comes from Amblyomma maculatum, assembly GCF_055883805.1. Classification (NCBI taxonomy): domain Eukaryota; kingdom Metazoa; phylum Arthropoda; class Arachnida; order Ixodida; family Ixodidae; genus Amblyomma; species Amblyomma maculatum. The sequence continues at coordinate 23,332,968 of NC_139349.1, read as the reverse complement.
TTTCATTGAAATAGTGTTCAACAGTGGTAAAGTCAAAGCTGGCAATAACAACAATGAGAGCATGCCACTATTTCCCACCTAGCTTAAATGGAAGAACAGCAGTTCTATGTGCATGCTCTCACCCACCTACCAATTTCAGGTACCAAGTAGAACAGCTTGAAGGCCTAACACCTCAGGAGCGAAGGAAAAAGACTGCTGTTGGTTGGCACCAGAACAAGACTGCCTGCAGAGGCTGCACGAGCCACGACCAGGCGTAGTCTTTATTTTCTTCGCCGGACAACGCGCAATATCCGACGCCACCTAAGAGGGCACTACAGGGCCCCCCGCCTAGACGGGAAGTCGAAATAGACGGAGTGCCGGCGGTGGTATTGGAACAGGAGGTCAGGCGGCGATGCGAGACTGTCCAGTGCGATCTTAGGTATTTTGGCGGGTTCGATGGAAATTTGGTGATACGCCTCTGCCCGGTGGTCTCTGCCCGGCCTTTCTGTAGGAAGGTAGCGGTTTTCGGAGTATAGTGGAAAATGCGGAAAGGTCAGTCACAGGCCGGTGTTAGTGGAGCTCAGACAGCATCACCAGCGCGGGCCGAAGTGGCCAGATCGGGCGCACGAAAATGGTATGGTGGCGGGACGAATGCGGTGGAGTAGGCCAGGTGTCTTTAATGCAGTTCAACAGGCATTTAAAGAATTCTTGGGGCTGGGCTGGGATCTGCTGTGATGTCAAAAAGTCTCCTGGAGGACGCAGAGCACTACCATACACCAGCTCTGCACCTGAGCACTGCGAGTCTTCCCAGATGATGGCACATAGACAAAGGAGCAAAAGTGGTAAGGAGTCGACCCAGGTGGCGCAATTGAGGTGAGCAGCTAGGGCGGCCTTCAATTGGCGGTGAAGGCATTCCACCATGCCGTTGGCACACGGGTGATATGCAGTGGCACGGCAATGCTTGGCGCCGAGAAAGACTCAAACTGGTGGCCATGGTCTGTTGTCACGGTGCCAGGACAACCAAATCAAGATACCCACGCAGAGATGAAGGGGCAGGAAACAGTCTCCGCGGTGATATCAGGAATGGAGACTGCCTCCGGCCAGCGAGTGAAGCTTTGAGACATGGGTAGAGGGCCTACGATGTGTCGATGTACATGGTTGAAACGACGGCCAGGTGGTAGGAAGGAGTGGGAAGGCGTCTTGGTATGACGGCAGACCTTGGTCATCTGGCAGGGCAGACAGAGGCGCATCCAAGAGCGCGCATCAGCACTGATTCCGGGCCAAGCATAGAACTGGGTGAGAAGTCGCTGGGTAGCCTGAATGCCTCGGTGGCTTATGTCATGTAGAGAATGGAAGATGGGGCAACATAGCGAAGCCGGAACGAAAGGGCAGGGAAGGTCTGTTGACACGTCGCACCACAAGGGCTCAGGCAAGCAGGGGTGGGGCACAACCTGTAGTCAGAGGGAACAGGGGTTCTCTTGAAAAGCGACGAGCCCAGGGTCATTAGAATGCGGCCCACTCGATGGTGGGAGATGGAGTGTCTACAGCGGCAGTACGAGAGAGGGCATCAGTGGCAGTGTTCGTGGTACTTTGCACATAGCAAATGTCGGTAGTAAACTCCGAGATATAAGCGAGTTGACGGAGTTCGCGTGAGACATACTTCGAGGAGTTGGTGCCGAATACATACGCCAGAGGCTTATGATCGGTTAGCACGTGAAACTGGCATCCTTCTACAAAATGCCGAAAGCACTGTATCGCAGAGTAGATGGCCAGGAGCACTTGGCCAAAGGCGCTGTAGCTCGTCTCAGCAGAAAGTAGCTTTCGAGAGTAAAAAGACAGTGGTCTCCACTCGGAGTTAATGTACTGCTGTAAGACGGCTCCGATGGCCACGCTAGAGGCATCTACCATCAATCTCATAGAGGCGTTGCTGCGCGGATGGACCAGAGACATGGCGTTCGCGACTGCTTGTTTTGCGACAGTAAAGGCGGCCCGGGCTTTCCATGACCAAGAAATGGTAGAGGACGGGTCAGTGGTTGACTGGAGGAGGCCAGTGAGCGGGCGAAGCAGCTCTGCAGTGTGGGATGAAGTGCCTGGAAAAATTTGTCAGCCCCAGGAATTGCCGTAAGTGGCAAACCGTTGTAGGCTGGGGATAATTCTTGATGGCCTGAACGGTAGACACGAGAGAATGGATACCCTCCGAGAATATGTGATGACCCAAGAACTGGAGCTCAGAGGCACCAACACACTTGGAGGCATCCACAACTAGGCCGTACTGTTGTAGACGCTTGAACAGAGCACGTAGGTTTTGCTCATGATCTATAGGCGTAGCGCTGACTATGAGGACATTATCCAGGTACGCACAAAGACCGGCAGCAGGCCCCACGTGACCTCAGCCATAAACTGCTGGAAAATTTGAGCATAATTACGTAGTCCAAAAGGCATCCGCACATACTCAAACAAACCAAAGGGCATCATAATGACGGTCTTAGGTATGTCGGCGGGTTCAATGGGAATTTGATAATACGCCTTCACCAGGTCAACTTTGCTAAAAGTGGTGTAGCCGGCGAGGACAGTCTTGGCATTTAACCCTTTCACTGTCACGAACGTACCGGTACGTATTCGCGTTTCCTCCCCGCAGTGTCAATAACGTACTCGTACGTATTCTATCTTGCGTTCAGATCTTCGCGCCTCACCGTAAAGCTACCGCGCTTGGACTTGCTCCGCCATCTGTTGAATCTTTCTACAAGCTGATATGCTCGCTCCGCGCCTGCCCGTTGTTTGCCCGTGGGAGGGGGCGTGGTCGCTTTGTGACACTACTCTCTCGAGCGAGCGATCCTTCGGCGCGCGCGTGCGGTTATGGGTTCAAAGTTTGTTCTGCCATCTGCGGCAGGTTTGGAGGTTTTTATTTTTATTCTTTGTCACGCTTCCGCTATGGCGTGGCAAGTTCAGGGCCGCACACGGTTGCCTCTCTCCGACTGACATATGACTCGATTGCTGCATTCGCTCTCTCCACGCGCTCTCGCTTGAGGACAGCTTGCCGTTAGCAGCAGCAGCACACGAGTGTTTTAGCCTCTTTCCATCTTTTTCTCTTTGGACTTCACTACGCGCCGTTTCTCTCCCTTGTGCTGGCCACTGAATGTGCGCCCTCCGCGCGCGCTTACTTTCAGATGGCGGACCGCGCGGGACCTTCGACGGCTGACTGGAGCGATGGCTCTTCGGGTTCTGATAACCAGCCAAGCTCAGATTCGGACTCAGGATCTACCACACTCTGAAGAAGTATTGAGCGTGTTTTTTTTATTTTATCATATATCATTTATAGTCAGACTGATGATGATGATGATGATGTTTATTTAAACACCTGCAGAACACTGAAATGTGCAAATTGCATTGACTAATTTATTTGTATACCCATCATAATGCAAAATAAATCTTTATGCTCGTTCCCTGATATGCTCGTTCTCTGAAACCAAGCCGACACTGGGGGTGCGTCTCGGTCAGAAACAGCCGACAGTGAAAGGGTTAACGCCCGACTGTTGCCACAGGGACGCCCGTCACTGAGATCCTGCTTAGGAACTAGATGCAGCGGAGATGCTCAAGCGCTGGACAATGGCCGTATAATGCCAAGCTGCAGCATGTAGTCGAACTCGCATTTGGCGATAGCGAGACGGTCTCCAAACAAGCAGCGTGGTTGCGCAGTTGTGGGTGGACCCCGGGTGACGATGTGGTGTGTCACCATATATTTCGGTGCCCGAGTGAGGTTGCATGGCTTGGTCAGCTCCGAGAAATCTGCCACCCCTTTTTCGAATTTGGAGGAAGCTATCAGCATACAGACTCCCATGAGAGCAAGGTCGGTCAAGACTCTCGAGATGGTGAGATGAATCAGACCATCACTAAGGCGATGCCGCCACCTGCTGACGTCTAAGTCAAAGTATGAGAGGAAGACCGAGCCGATAATCAGGTGAACCACGTATGTGATGATGAATACCCATTGAAAAGTGCGGCGAAGCCCGAAGTCGAGGTTGAGAGATCTTAGTCTGTAAGTGACTATAGACAAGGCATTGGCAGCACAAAGCGACTGCCCTGATGACTAGGAACGATCAGCCTAATTTCTGCGCCCATGTCTATAAGGAACCGAGTGCCGGAGAATGTGTCAGTTACATAAATAGGCGGCTCGGACACTGGCAGGACCACAAGCTGCCGTTAGTGATCCTGGCGGGCGTTTCCCGTCCAAGAACAGGGCGGTGTAGACTTCATGGTCCGGTGTCAGAAACGCCGGTGGTACTAGCAGAGAGCTGGAGGGCTGGGACTCCGAGCTTGACGTGTGTGTGAAAGAGCGCAATGATCGAGATAAGGCAGCCTGCTCTCCTGGGGTAGGCTGCGAAGTGCGGCGACTGAGGCGGAAAGCACATCGAGACAGGCCTCCAGGCGCGAAATCGCCAGGTCTGTAGGTGGCAAAGCAGCAGTGACAGATGGGGAGGCCGCCTCATGAATGTTATCAGCGAGCTCAGCCAGGTGGTCGAGGGTGAGGTCACCGGCCGCCGCAAGGACAAGGCGGATGGGCTGGGGAAGGCGTTGGAGGGAAAACTGTCGGAGCAACCCCGAGTGATTGGAGGTGTTGCTCTCACTGTGAAGCTGGCGCATCCGGTGCAGAAGCTGGGAAGGGCAGCAATCGCCAAGGTCTTCCTTGGTAAGGAGCTGCTGGAGGCCGGAGCGCTCTGACGGCATAAATCTCTCCAGCACCTTGGTTTTCAGGTGCTGATATGGTGTATCACCCATGGGGGCGGAGAGAACATCGGAGAGCTCGCCGGCAATGTTAGGAGGAAGGCTCAAGGTGGCATAGTAGTATCACGTCGTCTCCGAGCTGATGCAGGCAAGGCGAAATTGCGCCTTAATCTGGTGGAACCAAACTTGCGGATTCTGGGGCCAGAAAGGTGGGAGACGAACCTGCAGTGACGAGACGTTCTGCGGATGCCAGTCCTGTTCCGTGGATGCTGCGGGATCAGTCATTTCTTGTCCTAGGTCACCAGATGAAGGCCTAATGCCTCAGGAACAAAGGAAAAAGACTGCTGTTGATTGGCACCAAAATAAGATGGCTTGCAGAGGCTGCACGAGCCACGACAAGGGGCCGTCTTTATTTTCTTCGCTGGGTGGCACGCGATATCCAGGTTCCCAGCGCCACCCAAGAGGGCACTACAGGCTCACTAAAATGGTACTTGCATGAGCAATGGAATCCCTAAGAAAGAGCGACTGTGTGCACATCACACCTCTGAGAGGTTGCTCAATGATACGAGCTCCATTTTGCTGTGTGGCAGAGACAGGGATTGTTTGGCCAGCACATATGGCCCCCTCTCCCTTCATTCTTTTTTCCTTGGTGAAGCCTGAACGGCCTTTTTCTCTTTCACACTCTACTAGTTTGCAGCTCATACTTTGCAGGGTGCCTGCAGCTATACTATGGCTGCTTCCTTTTTTTTTACGGCTGGTGATTCGTATCGAAACGATGCTGTTCCTGCTGGCCCCAGGCTGCCTGCGTGAATGCAGTCAGCATGAGGGAGAGGCACTGGGCACTCCCATAGACTTCCAACAATGCTACATGTCGCCACTTTGAAAGCATGCATGCATTATTAGGAGGAGTACAATGGATGACCAACAAAACTGAGAAAAGAAAAAGTGAACACTTGCATCAAAACACCCTCTGCAGACTCTCGCGATGTCCACAGCTGCCGAGCATTCTCAGTGGCAGGGCAAGGTGAATCCCCTGTGCAAAAAATTTCAAGTTCAACATGCATAGATACCCTAAACTGGAGATCAAGACAAACCCTAAAGCTTACATTGTTAGCATCATTACCAGTGTACTACTGTTTATAACTCGAACAACAAAGTACAGCTTTTGAGCTGAAAATTCGAGTAAAGGAAAGGAAGACATTAAAACTCCAGGAAACTTCCGCATTTAAGCATTGCTTTTTGTATATAGTGATAGTACATGAAGCTGACTAAACACATCTACACAACCAAGTGCAACTGCTAAAATGACAATGAGCCTGCCGTCAAACTCAGCAGCGCCACATGACCAGTACAATGCCACATGTTCTCACAACATCACATACCTCTCAATTAATCAGCGAATTTTACGATGGACAACACTTAATGCTAACTTTTGTTCCCAGTGGTGAGCCAAGCCATAAGAGTCTAGTACTTCCTGTATCCCCAAAGCTCGCAAAGTAAGGAGGTGAGAAAACAAGGATCTCTTTCCTATCAACAGGTCTGCAACTTCTGGTGTGTCTTATGAGACAGATTACAAGACTACAAGACAGATTATAAGACAAGATTACAAAAAAGGACACTGGATTTTAAGCCTACAGTTTCTTTGAGGGGGGACAATGGCAGGCTTGCTGATTGAAGTGGCCAATTCCATAATGGTTTTGTTAGAGACACACTAGAAAAATTTTATCGAGAAGTTTTCAATCAGTCCATGCGCCCTGCTTTTAGGTAGGCCAATGCTGGAAACTGAAAATCATGAACAGTAACTGCAATGACAATAGGACTTCAGCAAAGGTGATGTGCCAAAAATAACATAAACCTTTCCTGCAAGAGAGTAATTAGACATTTTTAGAGTAGAGTAGTGTCCATTTCCATTTTCACATTAAAGGGTGTTATGGCACAGTAACGTATGCCTCGTCAGTGAGAGATTTGATGGGCCATAGTCACCACTTCATCCATGAAATTTACAAAACTGTGGTGCCATCTAGTGACAAATGCTAAAGGCATATCACAGGTGATGCAGCATTGTTTTTAATGAAAGGCACACAGGAGAGCACGTACAGTATGATAAAACATGACAAGCAATGCTGAAGGAAAAAAAAAGAATGCTATGCACTTAAGAAAATTGGTGATATTTACCCAAGATGTGGCCATGTGCAATTGAAAACATATTTTTTGGACTCTCTAGAGACTGCCATAAACGCCCGAAAAATCAAGGTTTATAAAACAAAAAAATGACTACACAAACTTCTGATTGCTTCTGAAGTGGAAGAATGAATCAGCAGTTTTGCGTCCCATCTGATGTTTGACTGCCTCGCGGCACAGTGTTAAGGGAGGATATGGCTCTAAAGTTGGTTTTGTTATTTTCGCCCAAACTTTATGAAACCTCACAGAATTGCTCATTTTTCTCCTGATTTTAAATATGCAAAAATTTTTCTTCTAGGGCAATTAATTAGTTCTAAAGGTATTAGAGAACTACTGATATTGTCTGCTCAAATGATAGGAGAAAAAAATACTCATCAGAAATTAATTTTTAGTATACAGGTTGATACCATAAATGTAAGGAATGCAATGCTGTAAGCAGTTTTAAAATTGAGCTAGTAGAAATTTAGCAGCCCACTGAACTTGGCACTTACAGGCATGGCAACAGTGTAAGAATTTCAATATAAAATACATTCTTATTTTTGCTTTTACGAGCGAAAATAAAGAATGTGCTTCCAACATTGCATTTATTACACTTTATAGTATCTACCTGTATATTAAAAATTAATTTCTGATCAGTATTTCTTTCCCAATTGTTTGAGCAGATAATAGCGATAATTCTTTAATACCTTTAGAACTAAATGCCCTAGAAGGAAATTTTTTGCATATTTGAAATCAGCAGAATGTAAATACCAAAATTAGTTATAAGGCTCATGTCCCCCTTAAGATAGACAATGGGCGGCAACTGTCGTTCAGTAGCTGCTGGACAGTTGGCATACCACTGGGGAACACATTGCTTAGACGAAGCCCACACGCAAAAGCGAGCCTAGCTGCCATTGTGAATTCATCGTGACTAAACTGCTGAGTTTTGAGGATGCTTCACTGCACTGCCCTATCAATCCGTGCGGTGTAGCATCTCCAAACTTGACGGGGTCGTCAGTGTAGAGTGCGGCTGCGCCGCATTGCATAATGGCCCTGCTCTAAAATGCTCTTTTGTGGCTTAAGTTTTTATTTACTTGATCACATTTTTGACCCTCTTAAAGCCAGAGTAATGACGTTTCACTGTGTATATTGCCTGCGGTACCGCAGTGAATGTGAATAAGGGCCGAAAAATTGAGAAATGAGTCGCAATGCGTTTGAAATTTAGATAGCCATATGCATTTGTTGTATGGCACATGCTGCGACGCCATGAAAGAGTCCAAATAATCAAGCATGTCTGAAAAATTGGGGATCTGAATTTTCGGCTGCTGACTGTACATTAATAATGACAGCATTTTGCTGCAAGAGGTACCTTCAGCTAGTTTTTGTGATTTTCAAATGCCAAATTAAAGTCATAAATATAGTCATTTCTTCGATATTGGAGTGTTCATTCTGTACATTGTAAGGCGAGACTTGTTCATTTCCATCATGAACTTACGACACATTTTGTACAGTGTTCTGTCCCTAAAGGGATGAACACACAAAATTTGCAGTCTGTGTATTCTTTGTTTCAAGTACTTCTTAATACTCTGGCAAACATGGTACATGCTCGAAGATTCTTGTATGCCCGGTGAATAATTTAATACTGCATTTTTACATGAATGATTTTTGGTCTTGGTGTTTGGACCCCGAGTTGGCCAGCGATGACACCACACAGGAAGCTTGCCAACTCGGCCTGGTCATGTTTGGCTGACAAATCTGTGATGGACATAATGCTCATCCCCTGCTCTCCCACATAAGTGATGTCTGAATGCAGGCAAACAAGCAACTGCAAAAATTAGCACGTTTAGCGACAGCAGTTTCAATGCTGACCATGACACATTTTTATCCCAGTCCAATGAGGACATCAACTCTCTCTCTTTTTTTTTACGAAAGCAGTGATGACAATGGTGAATATGGCCCCAATCGTAATCTGTACAATCACTTCATATTTGATCTGGTAGCTAGCAACGATGACAAGGCAAATGTCATGTCAAAGTCCATTAATAACAATGAAGTTTAATGAATGGTTAACATCAACTGCTCTGGTACGAGTCTGAGCAGAAGCGGAGTGAGCAAAAACATTCACATCCAGTAGAGCCACCCGACAACCTGGAGAAACATCCTAGATCTCCGAACCTTCCGCGGCAGATGTCCACCGCACAGTGGTGCAAAGGCATGGTGGTAGCTGCGCGAGCAACCATCTGGATGCCTTCAATACTCAAGCATGATCACGCACTGAATGTTGCCTTCACAGCTTAGCATGACGATGAGAAGTACTTTGTAAATGCCAGCAAGCTTGGCTAGCTCGGTGATACACCGAGAAAAACTAGTGAAGCGACTCTGCACAGTCAGCACAGCTCGCTGATATGTGAAGTGCGCTACATGTTCTCTAGTCTTGTTGCCTATTTTGTGTCACTTTATTATAGTATGAAATTATTAGAACTTTGGCTGCGCACCAGTGACGTCAGTATCAACCATGCTAGTGATGGGCCTCTATCACGTACACGAGCATTTAGGGAGTCTAAGCAAGCAAATTAATAAACATTTAAAATGTTTGTTGTGTCAAACACTTGGCTGTAAGTGTCCTTGCATGCAAAGGAAGCCCGTAGCAGGCTTTCTATAGCCTCAAATTTTAGTGTCTCAACCCTAAAGAGACCCTTTGTCCTAAATAATTTTGGCCAAGACATTACCACAAAAACAGACCCACAACTGCCACTCCTGTGTAGAGTTGGCACAGTGCCAAACAAGAAGCTTCAAAAAGAAAGTTTAGCACAAAAGTTTGCATCATTCATGATGTCTGCTACATAATATTCAGTAAAACAACATGATGCAGCCCAAGTTGGTGAAACTTCCCTCTCAGGCTGTGGCCAGCTTTATGTTTTGGTTTATCAGTAAGTAGAGATGGTGGAAAATCAGATCAGAAAGTACAGTCCTTCCATAATCGAGAGAGAGAAAAACTGCCACAAATATTTTAACACATCTAAAACTTTTAATCTTGATGAATGAAATGTGAATATATTTGTGTATATGGCACCTATGAGAAAAAATTGAGTGTTCATACCAGGATGACAACAATGAGAAAGAGACATGCAGTACAAAAAATGGCAGTGAATAGATTGTTAGTACATAGAAAAGCAACTACAAACAGTCAACAACACATAGCCACAAGCAATATTCAAAGCTTTAAGCAAAATATTTGCAAACATTTAAACATGAAACATTCATTCAGTGTGGTTAGAGACATTCCCCGAAGTGCAATTTGTTATAACCAAGCAATTGCCGACCAAAATGTTGGCTACAAGGGAAAGCTATGCAACCTTCTCAGGTTTTTTTTTTTTTTTTTACTTCAAGCCTGATTTTTTTCACAAATGCAATAGACTTGACAAAGCTGTGCAACAAATTTTCGCCACAGCCATACATATGAGAGTGCTTGGAAGGATGCTAATAGGTAATTACTTTCTTAATATAACCATCATATAAAATTCAATACCCAAAATTTACAAGCCTCTTACACAAACCTTTCATGTGCTTAGGAAGAGCTGTAACACGGTAGAAAAAGAATAGTGTATATGAATACCGAAAGCTTCTGACGTGTCCACACCACTGCCTTATACTGTTTGTTAGGTATTGTGGAGCACAAACAACTATGGCTATTATGCACCAACACAGGCTTAAATCTAATTCAATTCACTCTAATAGCTCTAACTCTATTAGTTCCATTAGCTCTAATGTAACACACCCCTATGAAAATACTTTGGTCAAATATCTTGCACACTTACGTATCATGTAGGCTAAGAATGAAAACCTACTGATACAAGAATGTTCTGTTTTAATAAAATAAGCGATTCCTAGTGCCACTAATATCAGCAATAATGTGTTCCACAATATGGCTGTCCTTTTGCAATGCAAGCAGGTACATTAAGACAATGTGCGATGACTGCGAGATACTTTGGCTATTCAGCATTGTTTAGTTTACTGCAACACCATTTTGAAAGTTTCTTACAGTAATAAAACTGCCAAGTTTTTTGGCTCATGTACCATACAGCTGCTTTCCAAACACATTAGGACTTTAAAATTAGTACCTTCATTAGAAATTAACAAATAATGATTAAGTATTACCACCACATAGCCACACAGTGATGTTAAGACAATTACAGGCCAAGCAGTTCAATCATGCTAGAAGAGAAACTATGTAAGCGACCTAGTGCAAGAAATTACCTTCTGAAACACTGCATTCGAACAGTTTTCGGCGCTTTCTGGCTTTCCGGATGGCTGAGTCATCACGAACAGGTTTACCTGCACTCCTGCAAGCAAAAAAAAAACAAAAAAACAATGCTTTTGTTGACCTTGAGCCAGTTATTCAAGAGCAAGCCGGTAGAGGGCAGAACACCAGTCTAGATTGCATCACCTATGTACTCTGGAGGTACTGGGGTCCACATACAAATTCTAAGCATAATGCAAAATTGAAGACTGGTTGTATGTGAGCATGCACAGTTATAATTGTTACAGTCCATTGTCTTTTCTAGCCCTTCTAGGGATGGCGCTTCAGCAGCTGCTTTCACATTCAACTGTACAGAGTCAAGCATTCTAGACAAGTATTCTGTCTTCAGCACACACTGCTCACATTCCACACAGCTGCAGCTTGTAATGGATAAGAGTTATTAGCCGAAGCTGAAATCAGGCTAGATTTATTTTTCAGTCAATATCTAGTTAACCAAATATGTAGAAGTGTTTGTGTATAATATTAAACGGTGCAGATGCACATATGACACATTTTTGATATCACTGATTTCTGGTTTTGTTAACAGAGAATGTCCCAAAGAGACTCAAGTTATGAAGGATGCACGACTGATTCCTACTCTTCAATCCAAAACTAGAGATACAATATAAGACCTTCAAAGATTTAGCGGAATTGCTGGAACAACAATGCATACCTTCAGTGTAGCATGCGCGGCTAATTATGAAATTGCATTTTCTTTCTGTGCCAACTTAACTTTTTCTTGTCACTTTCAGTTATGCTGCAGTACAACAGCCTATGTTGCAACACAGGAGGCAGATCGGGCTAGTTGGTGCATATACATCATTTAGGAAGGGCTGCAATACATCATAGGCACAGAGAGGCAGACAAAGATGAGTGCTACTTTCACCTTATGTATTCAGTGAAACCCGCAAGCTTCTTTATGCACATACTCAAGCATCAGAAAAACATCACCAGGAATAAAACAAGACATATTACTAGGCCATAATAAGAAATGCAAAATTTGACGATCCTCAGGTGCTGCTCAGGTTACATTCGCAAGCCACGCAGTCTTCCAAGAAAGTTTTGTCTAAATTAGCGCTGACAGTAAGGAAGTTCCAGATTACTTACGCTTGTCAAGATTACTTGCAATTTTGAATTAAATGTGTACTGTGCCGCGCATGTCGAGTATACATGCTACAAAAAAAAAAAAAAAAAAAAAAAAAAAAAAAAAAAAGCTCCAGCCGTTTTTTGTTCTTTGCTTAAATTTAAGAGTACACCCACACTTAAAAGACGAGCTTGGATTTCAGCCGACAAGCAGTAAGCTGCGAACAGAATGCAGTCAAGAGTAAGAAAATGGCAGCTGCAATTAAAATATTTAAACGCGCGAAGCAACAACATCCACGAAAACTGGGCGGAATCGGCGCACTACCGAACTCAATATCACAATGCATGTGTGTGTAGGCATGGCCGCATACTGGTGGAATATATGCAACTAGAGGCCTGTTACGATCGCTGTGTAGGTACTACGTACAGCGTCAATATCCATGAACCAAAAGATCGACGCACGGTGAGAATTTAGGACACTTTCGCAGTTGTTACAGAACACTGACCTTCTGGTGCTGTGGGTAGAAAATATAATTGCTGCCCACTTTCATGCACAGAAACAGAGAGAACTGGCAAGATCGACGTAAGGATGCATATAGTAAATAACTTCTGCCTGCCTCTCAACACGACTATAAGCATGAAAAAGAAACAAACCGACGGTCGTGAGAATTAACCCTCGCAGGTTTCGCAGCAGCACGAAAACGCATCGGGATACTCACAGCCTACTTTTTTCTGTCATCGTGCTTCTGTGCGGCAGGACAAGTTTATCGGCAGAAGCATATTATGCCGAATGCGAATAAGCACACGGATCATATTGAGCATAATAAAGTTTAGCAGCTACTATCGCCACTGAGCAAAACCGCAAAACCGCAGCAACCGCATCGTTGACCGTTTTCGCGCGCAACGCAAGGGCGCGAGAGCGTTGCCACTTCTGTTTAGCATTCCGCCAAACCAGTCTCAAAATCCGCTAAACTAAAAATCCGCTAAACTAAATATCCGCTAAATGTTTTAAAAAAACTACCAAAATTAACGCTAATATGTACTGCGGTGCTGGATGTAAAAATACGCGCACAAAACTTCTGCATGGCTTAAAAATTGAAGGAAGTGTATCACAGCCTTCAGCAGAACAGGTTAAGCTAAAACGAAACCAGAATTTCGAGAGCCGTCAGAAGTAGCCTCTGCTCGGGTGTGCTTCATAAGCAGCCTCGAGCTTTCGAAAAGCTGGCAAATTGTATCCCGTATATCTGTGGCTGATAGAAGAGAACGGTTTCTTCGAGTGTTCATTCGCACTGTTTTAGCACATCATTCACTGCCAGCATCCGGGGGAGTTCGCTCTCTACACATGCTACACAGTGCAATTGTGCCTTTCAACGAGCGTAATAACGCTACGAGCTCGGCACCAATAGTCAGAAATAGTGTTCTAGTCGGAAATAATTGCTCGCTGCGTGAAAAAATCTTGTCATTGTGTTGTGGTTCTATAGTGATTGATGATGAATTGGTGTGTAATAGGCGGTGACGAGGTAATGCAATCATTTTAATTGATAAATAAATTAGTTAAATAGAAATAAGGAAATTGGAAAAGGAGGTTCAAAGGTGTCAAAATGCTCACAATAAAAATCCGATGCTTGATGATGCTAATTGAGAAAATTTGAAATGTGCTAATCGACTAATGAATTAAAATGTTTGAAAAATGGAAGTGCGTTCAAACCTGTCAGACTGTTCAAAATAGAAAGCCGTTGTTTGCTGATGCTCAGATTCGGTGTATGAAAAAAATAATGAAAATAAAAGGTAAACTAAGAAATGAGAAACGCTGTATTGCTTTTCATCTCGTGTTTTCTTGTTTTTATATGTTGGGTTTTGTTTGTTCTTTTATTTCTTTTACTGCGATAGCCTGCCTTGCCGGATACAATGATTCACAGGTGTTAGATGTTCCGATGCCGAGGGAATATGAACCCGTGCTAACAACACACACGAATTTATTGCAGTGCTGTGACTCCAACCATCGTGCCGGCCACCGGGCGACTAGTTCTGGAACAACTGCACACTGGACTCCAGTATGCAGTTGTTCCAAAACTTCTTGGCGTATAGACTGCACAACGGGCAGTTCTTCGGCCACACTTGCATATTTCCGTACTTCCGGAGCCAATTTGGTTCTGTTGCCGGCACTTTGTCTCACAGTAGTGTATAACCAATGAGAGTGCAGCATCCTTTGTGAACTCAACTCTGGTTCCTTCCAACATATTGGCTGAGGCTGGAAGTTGCTCAGTTGTCAGGAGCTCGTGGTCTTGAACAGGTGAGGCAATGTCTACACTCGAATACTGTAGTGGTTTGCGTGATAGTACGTCTGCTGTACGCATGTTTTTCCCCGGTGTATGAGATGGTGAAATTGTACCCGAGCACACGCATGCGGAAACGTTGAAGTATTGGTTGAAGTCGTTGCTTGTTGTTGTCTTTCTTCCTTCGTCTTCGTCTCGCTTCCGCTGCCCGAATCGCTTAGCAGAGTTTTGCAGTAAATTGTTTTCAGTAAATTTTGCAGTAAATTTGCAGTAAAGTTTTGTTTTCGGTTTAAACTGCTTAGTTTTATGAATTTTTGAAAGTGTTCGCTGAGACACCCGGTCCGTGTCACATGCAAAGAAGAAGAAGATGAAGAGAGTCTGGCGCTGGAACAATCAGCGTCTCCGTTTCAGAATTTGGTCGGCTCGCCTCTTCCTCACGTCATGTACTTCGTACGGTTCGTCAAAGTCTTATTGTGAGTATTTCGATCCTTCACCTCAACTCAGAAGCAACTCAGGAGCCAATATGAGAGCCTATACAGCGTCACTAAATATCTCTTGAAATGTACAAGCTCATTTTATTGGAATCGCCTCGCCGGGGTGGCGTACGGCTCACGACTATTGTTCCCAAGGATGCCGGATTGAATCCAGACCTCGGCAGCCACTTTTCAGTGGAGGCGAAAAGCAAGGCGCTCGTGTTCTGTGTGATGCCACGTACTGCACGTTAAAGAAGCCCAGGTGGTGCAATTTCCCGAGTCCTCCACTAGGGCGTCTCTCATAGCCAGAGTCACTTTGGGACGTTAAACGCCTCAAACCAACCATTTTATTGGTTTCAGTTCTTAATTGATCTAAAGTTGATGAAATTCAACGCTGAATTACGTTTAACGTAATCAGTTCGAGTAAACGGGTCAACTGCTATCTCGGCCACTGGTTTCTTTGCTAAATGCGAAAGCAGTGGAAGTGCGCGAATATTTTAAATTTTCGAATATCAGATTGAATAATCTCCTTTTCAATTCACACAGAAAATCAAATACTGTATTTTTATTTTTTTTTTAGAAGAATCGAATGCGTTCTACAGTTTTCGAATAACAGACTAGAAGCTCGAATCTGGCGTGTCGTAGTTTTCTTCTGGGACTGTTAAAAGATAACAAAAAGCCGTATTCTTCTGCCACACAATATGTATGCACACCCCAACGTTTTCATTAATGCACCACCTTATTTTATAGCAGTTTTTGGAACGCATGTTTTAGACTATTGTCAACCAAGAATGATCACCGCTTCCTCACCATTTTCGACCCCCCCCCTTCCCCCCCCCCCCCCCCCCCGTCCCCTTCCCTGCCCCATAGAAATGTTTATACTCCCCTTGATTTCATTTCACGGGGAAATCTTTTAGTCGACTCACTTCAATACTAGCTTAGGCGCGCACTGCTTAACTAGACTGCTATGTTTTCGACAGACTTGCTTGTATTCGCGTAACCTCTGAATTTGTGCACTTACAGTTACCGCTCCTGCTGCACCATTGTCGGTGTTGCCTGCGGCTCACCGCGAGAAAGGAAACTATGGTACAACAGAGTCAACAAGATCAAGGTATATCCCTCAGTAGTTTTATTGAAAGAAATCTCAAGCCCGATGATTTATTATATTCATTTACAAAAGAAAGTACGCCGAAATAATGCTTATGAGTCAGTACTTGATTTAACAATGAAGCTATTTCAAAATTTGCATTTTTGATGAGTGTGTAAACTTCAGAGATATCCTCTTGCATCCTAACGTGTCCTGAAATTTGTCGAATACATTATTCCCAACATGACTAAACCAGCAAACAGAGTTCGCATTTTGTACACACTTTTTTTTCCTTGGTTCGTTTGCTAGTTTCTCCAGACTTTGTTTGAATATCACCTGGAAGTATTGACGCAAAAAGCCATATCACGACGAAAATTGTTAGCAGCCCACATACAACAGTAACAACAGTAACATGCCGAATATAATGTGCTGAGCTAGGATTATCCCTAAAAACATAGAGAAGAATTAGTGCTTTGAAACACTTTTTCTGTCACAGTGCTCTCCAAGGGACGTTGTTCTGTAGATTACAATCAACATTTGAAAATGTTCCCACCAAACCCACACTACTGGGTTTTGATGGAGCTGCACCCTAAAACAAGTGACGGGACACATGGAAGAAGTGAACAGGACAAATAGGGAGGAACGTGAACGCAATAATATCCTCGTGCAGCACTCGTCATATCCCTTATCTTACTGCAGCCCTATACTGCGATTGCCCCCTTATAATAGAGTCCATTACCACTAACAATATTCCGCTATCTTCGCATTACATGCTGTGCCCACTGTTCACGGATGCGCCTGCAAGCAGAGCAAGGTGGAGGAAAAAGAGGTTTGGAACTAGGGGCGCGCGAAGGATACTGAACGCCATGTTTAGAGAGAGGGGGATCAAAAACAGTTAGAGACGGCCAGACGTCTGCCCTCCTCCCTCTTATATATTCATGGTGCCAAAACCTGGGAGGATATCGTGAGCTCTTTTATCGATCCTTTAGGGAGGTTAGTAGGAAGAACGGTATCGGACCTCCAGGAAGGTATCAGGAGCTCCGCCAACGAACCCCACCGGAGACGAAGAGCTAGGGCTTCACCGAAGTATCATGGGCAGCCTAGAAAAGAAACTCATCATCCAGCGCGCTTTTCAGACCAGGCTGTGTCATGAGGCAAGTGAAAGATTTTTGAAATCAAGCTCCGAAAATATTCTTGCGTTAAATCGTTTTCACGCGCGACTGAAAATCTGCAACGACACGCGTGCTCAATGAGAAGATGCAGGCTTTTCAAGACGAAATTTTGGCTGAAGACGTTGCATCCGCTCTAGAGTTTGAGTAAACTGCCCTACGAACAATGACGCTGTTCCGCTACCAACCAAGGCCCTTGAGGCGCATACTTCTGCTGCTGACAGCCGTTATTTTATGAAAACAGCAGTTGAGCTCCTGCAGCAACTGTAACCTATACGAAAGCAGCAGAATCGAAGGAGATTTTCACAATTTCTAGAAACGGGAACGTTACCCCGCACAAGGTTGTTGAGAAAGAATCGCCCACTGTTGAGATGCTAACAGGACAGGCTTATTCCAGGCGAACACTGGCACAAGCGCGAGACATGTGCTGCAGCCGTAGCGAGCGTCACGCGAGCATGCGTGAGCGCAGCCAAGATAACTGGCCTAGTCACTGCATGTGGCTACTGCCTACAACCTCTACCCTGACAGAACAACTGTCTCTTGGGAGGAATGACGGAACGCCTACACCTGGTGTGCTGGTGGGAGGCGTCAGCGCAGGTTGTTTGTGAATCTCCCGGAGATGTGTCACTGTGTGTGTCGCCATACAGAGATACCTCGTCGTATTGGTTGTCCCTCTCTTCTTCTGCAGGGTTGAGAAAAGGGATAAGATATTTCGATTTCACCATACAGTGCCGTTCCAGGTGCCAATCCTATATCACCTGGGCTCTTTTTCGGGCGTCACCACGTTCAAGACTTTTCCCGTTTCTAGAACTCAGACTTCATCACCTTCCAGAATGGTCAGAAGTTGCCGTACGCTATGTCGTCTATTGTAATTTCTCTGCTGCTGTTCGCGGTATTGGGTTTCGAAATTTCGAAGTTTAGTGACGTCTGTCTAACGGTGAACAAGGCTTCCGGGAGTTAGAAGTCTTGTCCTGAACCGTCTCCCCATCAATTGTTCAGAGGGGCTGTAGCCATATTTCAGTGGAGTTGACTAGTAGGATAAGAAGGTCAATATAGGTCTTGGGTCTTTTTCATTAAAGTTTTGATGATTTTCACAGCAGCCTCGGCGAGCCCGTTTCTCTGAGGGTAGTGCGGGCTTGATGTTAGGTGTTTAAACCCATATTTCTGAGCAAACATCGTGAAGTCAGAGGACGAGAACTGCGGACCATTGTCGGAGACCACTTACTCTGGAACACCATGTCGGGAGAAAATTGATTTGCAGTGACTATCATTGTAATCAATGATAGTTTTTTTAGGCGAATCAGTTGCGGGTATCTGGAGTAATAGTCCGTTACGTTTAACCACCAGTTTGTATAGAAGAAAAACAAGTCTATTGCAACTCTCTGTCATGGTCTTTCTGGAAACTGTGTGCTTCGAAGGGGAATTTTTTGGTTGCTGGTCATCTTGACACATTCTTGAGAATGTTCTGGTTTCGATGTCTTTGACCACTGTAGGCCACCAAACAGAGTCCTTGCGCTAGCCTGTGCCTTGGTGATACCAAAGTGACCTTGGTGAAAAAGGCGCAAATTTCTTGCCTGTGAGTGAGACAACCACTCGAGCTGCGTAGAATAGCAGATCGCCCTCTACGGCGAGCTGTTAACGATGCTCGTAGAAGGACGACAGACGTGAACTGCTCATCCACTAGAGCCTAGCTCACAACGGCAAGAAAGTGCAGCTCACGCTGGGAAAACAGCTTTCATTCAGTGTTCATTGTCTGAAGATAGAAAGCTACGAGAAAAGATTCAAATATGAGTCACGCAGCTTAGTGAGCATTTATGTACCGGAACAAGAGAGAGTTTGAGTTTTTCCATAAGACGCCGGTCATCGAGCCTATTCTGACTGCAGCTCACAAAAACAGCTCACAGCCTGAACCACTCTTCAGTGAAGTGCCTCTCGAGTTAACCACCAATTCTTTCACCGAGCGTAAAGAGAAGCAAGTCTCGAGTGCCATCGCGTTCACACCGATTTCCACATTTCCTTTACTTGAGTCAGCTTGTTGAGAAATCTCTCATGACTCTGCAAGCGGAATAGAGGAAGATGTTTGTACCTGGGGCGCACGGAGATTGAGTGTCATGTTGACGGCCTAGGAATCGTGGTTTAAAAGCAGTTAGAAGCAGCCTGGCTTCTGTCCTCCTCCTTCTTTTATACCCACATCCATTTCTTCTTGATTTCTACTAGGGTGGTTTAAGGAGCATAAAAGCCTGACGGTAGGGAGGATAATATGAAACTCATCGGTATACTTCCTGGTATGTGTAGAGAAGGAAGAAGTGATTGGCCTGAACTTGCCGTCCCTGAACAAGACCTTGGTACATGTTGCGGGAAATAGGGTGACACGGAAGCTAATAGGGATGGGATACGCATTGATGCGGAGTGGGGGGTCGACGTGTTGGACTCCGGCTTGCGATATAAACCATAGCCTTTGTTGGATGGCGGGCGGTGCTTAATACGGATAAAATGTGGAGAAAGAGACGAATAGAATGTACACATAGGTTTG
The DNA here is from genome assembly GCF_055883805.1 of Amblyomma maculatum. Lineage (NCBI taxonomy): Eukaryota > Metazoa > Arthropoda > Arachnida > Ixodida > Ixodidae > Amblyomma > Amblyomma maculatum. Next base: position 23,313,186 of record NC_139349.1, on the reverse strand, counting down.
AGGTGCGTACAGGGAGCTACATTTTCCAGGCTAATTGCATTGTTGCAGTCACGCACCCAGAATTGGCACTTCCGTTGTAACAAAAAAGTCGATCATCATTGTGGTCCGAAAACAATTCCTTATTATACAAAAAAGCGTATACCATGCTACCATCTGCATTCAACACATTACAAACAATGCAGACTTGTAGCGTGGAAAAAGACAAGGGACAGCGACAGAAGACAAAAGACGGGACAGCACGCACAACTATCTTCTTGACTGCCAGTAAAATGTGAATGGGGTGACAACAACTTCGCAGGTCTTCGGCATTGAACAGCGTACTTGGAATGCTTGCTCCTGACAGCACGTTGTAAATTTGCAGGGCGATACACGCATTCGGTTTTAGCGGGAATGTACCCTTAGCCATCGTTAATAAATGTTTTTGGATCGTCAAGCGGCGAAGTTATTGCAGGAAAGGTAAAGGAGACATTTTACCAGAAACCCACGTTATAGTTCAGGTCTAGTTCAAAGATTGGATGTGCGAAGATCTGCAAATTATATAGGTGCGAAGTGGCACCGCCGATTTTTTGCACATGACTAAAATATAGAATGTCTCCTTGTTCCGGCACTGTATATCGTGCTCTATTATTTTCCTTCCAAACCACTGAGGGCAATTTGGCGTTTGCTTGCATGGATTGATTACTACACTCTACGAAAAAATACGCTGCTCTTTCTGAAAACTGAATTTCTATAAAATAAAAAAAAAAAGCAAACAAAAATCGTCTGCTGATTTCGTGAGCAGACCGAGGTACATCGTTCAATTCTATTGAGTGTGGATACCAGGAACCAGGATACGCTACCATTCACAAAAATTGTGATCTTGGCTAGGTTTTTTGGCCCCGCCGGGGTGGTGCAGTGATAAGACGTCCGACTACTGTGCCAGAGCACCCGGGTTCGAACCTGACCTGGGCGGTTGCGTTTCGATGGAGGCGAAACGAAGAGGCGTCCGTGTGCTGTGCGCTGACGCGATGTCAGCGCACGTTAAAGATCCTCAGGTGGTCGAAATTACTCCGTAGCCCTCCACTACAGCTCCTCTTTCTCTCTTTCCACTTTCACTCCCACCTTCCTCTATTCCCTTACGGCGCGGTTCAGGTGTCCACAGCAACATGTGACAGATACTATGCCTTTCCCTTCCTCTGAACCAATTATTATTATTATTATTATTATTATTATTATTATTATTATTATTATTATTATTATTATTATTATTATTATTATTATTATTATTATTATTATTATTATTATTATTATTATTAGGTGTTTTGCAGCTTTATATCTAAATATTCAACTATCGTTGTTTAATTATTTAAGTAACCGTTTTATCTAAAAAAAATGTGCCTTTGCCAGGCAGGTGTTAGCGTAGCCATAAAGAGTGATGGAATCGCTTTTTACAGATAACAAAAATTGTGTGGTGTTTTCTTCAGCGTCTCTTTAAAACACTTTCAGCTACAGGTGTCAGCAGTGACCCTGTGTTTTGTCTGCTTCGCCTACAACATCTTAAGCACGAACATCCTCAGTGGTGGGGGACAGTATGACGTCACTTCTCGTCAGCGACTCCCAGTCTCAGCTAGCCGGCGCGCCGCATTCCAACCCGGTCTTCCCGCTGAGGCCGTGTTCTGCCACAACTGTTCCCTGCCGACGCCGACATCCATTAAGAGGAACAATCCCGAGAAATCGTTGAAAGTGCCGCTCTTCGGGTACCGTTACCTGTGGAATGGGAGGAGGACCTGCGGTACCCTGCAGTACTTGGTCGCCGTCAACTCGCTGCCCGAGAACTACGCGCTCAGGCAGATCCTGCGTGACCGCTCGTGGCCGCATGTGAGCAGGGGTCGCACCAGCGCTCTTCAACTCTTCTTTCTGGGCCTGCCTCGGTCGCGCAGAATGCGCGCCATTGTGCGCGCGGAAATCTTGCGCTACGGTGACGTGGTCGTGGGCGACTACGACGCGACTCCCGAGAACGCCACGCTGACCACCCTCATGATCCTCAAGTGGAAGGCGGACTTCTGCCCAGAGGCCCAGTTTCTCGTCAAGGTTGACGACGGAGGCCACCTGGACTTTCGCTTCCTGCGGAACTCGTACGCCTTTTTCGAGAGGCTCTCGCGCGACTACGAGATGTTCGGTTCGTTTGTGCCGCTGGCCGCACAGCCCTGCCAGGAGCCGCCGGGCGACAGCGACGTGCGGAACTGCAGCGGCAGCCGCGGCTACCTCGTCGGCTGCGCGTACATACTGACCGCTGACGTAGTCGAGCCGCTACTGTATGCCGCTGCCACGGAGCACGCGCCCACGCCACCCGAAGACCTGTACGTGACGGGCACGCTCGCCGATAGCGTCGGCGCCCGTCGGACCGATCTGGCTCAATTTGAAGGCTGCTACGTGGCCTCTTCGAAAGAAGCGCTATCCTTTGAGCGCAACCCGCTTTACTGGTTCAGGGACCTAATCCTGGCGGGATATGTAAAAATCTGCAGATCGGCCAGGAGGTTCCTTGTCGGATGACATTCTTTAGGTACTGCATTTGTGAGTGTGTTGAGCCCAGGCTGGACTCCATATTTTCATATCATGTGCTGCATATTCACCTTTTTAGCAATCATATTTTACGTCTATTTCTAAAGTTGTAAAATTGTGTACGAAAAGGAAGGGATATAGGGACTAAATTTTTTTCATGTAATGGAATTAGTCACGCTATATATTCATGAGAAAGCCCGAAATGTTGGTTACTTTTTCAAACTCGTAAGGTTGTGGACGCATCGCTAAGATCGCTACATATTTGAGTGCCACCCAGAATTTCAGTTAATTGGAGAATCTTTGAATTTTGAGACTCAGTTTGGTATCGAATTCGGAAATATTTTTGCATATTTTTACGCTGTACGGCTCGAAGATGTTAAGGGGCTTGTGTTTGATGCCGCGATATTCTTCGACATTGTTTCGAGAGCCTAATAGCGCTTTGAATAGACCCATTGCTATAATTTGAAACTGCTATAGTTCCGGCCTGAAAGGCCAGCGCCTGTCTGTTTTAAATCCTTACTAGAAGTTATTTTGGGGACAGCGTCAACAGGCTTTCCGATTTCAAGCCATAGCTATATATACACTGCAGATATCGTGGTTCACTGTTCCTTGATTACTTTTTTTTTTTTTTTTTGTTCCCGCGGGTATTTCTGAGCATACCGGTAGCCATTGCTGCTATGTACTCGCGCTTTTGTATGAACCTCACTTAGATGAACATCACTTCTTCTCTTCTTTTCGATTTTTTTTTCTGTGTGTGTTATTCGCAGTGATGCGTCCAACGCAGCAAGAACATCTACTTTGTCAAGTGAAAAACAATTTAGTGTAACTTCGATATTTTTTAAAATGCTGTCTATATATTATGATTCACAGAACAATGCGCAAATAAACAATTTGATGTTCACATCGCATGATTCTTTGTGAGCGCGTGCGAGAGTCTACGTGATATTTGCTCTCTTGAATTGCTTCTACACTTCTCCTATACGTCTTATCAGTAGCACCGCGATGCTTTCGACTGTCAGTTTTTATCACGTTTGTTGCTGAAAGCCGCTGGTATGCGGCCTTATCCATTTGCTTGTCTGACAAGACACGGCTTTACTACTCTGGAGTAATCGTTGCCTTGCGCAATTGCTTCTACGAGATTAGTTATCGTCGTGGAGCTCAAAACGCGAAGATTCATCGCCACTTATAAATTCAGGACCATCAAGAACGTAGGCTATACTTATCTTAACCGCAACCAAGTGCAACTGCCAAAATCGCCGCTGTTAATTTATTTTTCATTACGGGCAGGGTTTGCTCAATAAAGAGTTTACCGTGCCAGCCAGCCAGTCTGTCAGCATCATCTGGTGCTGCAGTCTACCACTCATTACAATAGCATTCAGAACAGCAAATATGACGAACCTGTATTTTTCTATATCTGAGCCACCCCTATGCAATCATTAAATATATTGCTGAATACCTGCATATAAGTAGAACGTTGTGACAAGAGGAACTGCTCGATTTTAAAGTTTATTTCGCTTGAAGTTTCGACAATCGCCTTCCCTTCATCATGACATGCCCCTTTGATGTTGCAAAAAAATACTTTCGAAATGTTTCATGCAGCTTCGATTGCTCTTAGGTTACCGAACGACAGAGCGAACCGACCAATTTTAAGATAACTTGTATAATGGGGAAGCGTCATCCAGAAGTGATGCACATTTCGCGTAGCAGCGGTGGCGTAGAGGTAGCACATCGAATCGGGGTGCCTCGGATTAACCGGAATTAAAATATATATATATATATATATATATATATATATATATATATATATATATATATATATATATATATATATATATATATCCGCGTGTCGATGAAATTAACAACAGGTTTGGGGCGGTACTGACGCCGGTGAACACCCCCGAAACTCCTGTCACCAGAGCAGGAGTTGGCTACCCTGATGCAGTTGTGAAAGAAGATGGTGCTTCCACAAAACCCGCAAGCGAAATTGGTTTATTCAGCCGCTGCGCGTCTGTTCCTTTTTCCTCTTATTAGCGTGTGACGCTGAACGCGCCACCACAACTTCAACTTCTAGCGCCCGGCGCTAAACGCGCCGCCACACAGAAATTGACCACAGCCTCCCACAAATAGTCTAATAAACCCCCACCCGCAGTCACCAGCTGATGCGGAGCAACGGACCACGGCGGCGGTGAGGCCTGCAACGCAGCGGAGGGGGTTAATAATTTCTGGTTCCGGACTGGCCGCCATTGGAAACGGACCCTGGCAACGTTTAATGCTAGAACCATATAGCTAGCTAGGCTAGCTTAGCAGCGCTATTGAAGGAAACAGAGGGTATGAAGTGGAATATCAGAGGTCTTAGTGAGGCTGTAGGAAGCCGAATGAGGCATATACTGTACTCAAGGACGGGCATGTACTATGTTATCGAGGTTTACCAGAGAGACGAGAACTAGGAGTAGGTTTTCTTGTCAATAAGGACAGGGCTGGTAATATAGATGAACACTACAGTGTTAATGAGAGGGTGGCAGGCATCGTAATTACACTTAAAAAGCGCTATAAACTGAAGGTTTGCAAGCATACGCGCCTGCATTATAGTCATGATCACCAGGCAGTCGAAGGCTTCTACCAAGATGTAGAATCAGCTATGGGGAAAGTAAAAACCCAGCATACTATACTGATAGGCGACTTTAATGCCAAGATAGGAAGAAAGCAAACAGGCAGCGGGTAGCTATGACATTGGGTTAAGGAATAGCAGAGGAGAGGTATTAGTTGAGTTTGCTGAACGCAATAACCTACGAATCATTACTACCTTCTTCAGCAAACAGATGAACCGGGAGTGGCCATGGAAGAGCCCTAATGGGGAGACTAAGAATGAAATTGACTTCATACTGTGTTCTAACCCTGGAATTGTGCAGGATGTAGAGGTACACGGAAAAGTTCGATGCGGTGGCCACAGCCTGGTATGCGGTAGTGTTCCGTACTACAGGATGGTAAGGTCTCGAATCAATCCGGATTTAAAGAGAGAAAGGAAAAGGAGGAAGTCCATCAACGACTTCGCGATAAGTGGAAAGGGGGAGAAATTCAGGCTCTCTCTGCAGAATAGATATTCAGTGCCGAAATTTCAGGGATATCATTACCGAGTGCGCGGTAGAAGTAGGCGGCATAATTGTTAGGATAACGGTAATCTAAGGAGACGAAAGATTTGATTAAGAAATGCCAAAATATGAAGCCTCTTACAGAACAGACAGAACTAGCCGAGATATCAAAGCTAACCAATAATCGCAAGGTGGCCGACATAAGGAAGTGTAACATGGGGAAAATTGAGCATGCTCTAAAGAACGGTCGTAGCCTGAAAGAGGTAAAGAGGAAATTACGCATTGGCAAAAATCAGATGTATATATGCACTGAGGCACAGGACGGGCAATGTCATTACTAGCACGAACAAGTAATCAAGGTAGGCGAGGAGTTTTATACGGACCTCTACAGTAGTCAATGTAGTAAGGACAAAAATGAATTTAGCTGCAGTGAAGAGCAATCAGACGTTACGCCAGCAACGAAGGGCGAGGTCAAGAAAACTTATGAAAAGGAAGAAATCAGCTGGGAGGATCAGGCTACTACAGATTTGTTGAAGGACGGAGGGGATATTGTGCGAGAAAAAGTGGCCACCCTGTATACGCAATGTCTGATCACATCGAAAGTACCAGAATCACGGAAGAACGCTAACATTATCTTAATTTATAAGAGAGGAGAAGCTAAGCACTTGAAAAATTACAGACCAATAAGCTTACTGTTCGTTACGTACAACGTATTTACTAAGGTAATTGGTAATAGGATCAGAACGACCTTAGACTTTAATCAACCAAAGGATCAGGCAGGATTTCGAAAAGGCTACCCTACTCTCGATGATGTCCACACTGAACCAGGCGATGAACAAGTGCTCGGAATATAACCAGCCTCTGTACATAGCATCCATTGACCATGAGAAATCATTTGACTCAGACGAAACCTCAGCAGTCAAGTAGGCACTGCGAGATCAGGGTGTAGGTGAGCAATATGTGAAAGCACTGAAAGATACCTATAATAGCTGCACAGAAATCATAGTTCTGCACAAAGAAAGTGATAAAATTCTAATTAAGAAAGATATTAGGCAAACGCACGATCTTCATAGTGCTATTTACAGCTTGCTTAAAGGGTGTATTCAAAGAGATGGAATGGGAGCAGTTAGGCATCAGGGTCGATGGAGGATATCTCTGTAATCTGAGATTCGCTAATGACATTGCCTTGTTAAGTAACTGAGGAAACCAGTTTTAACTAATGATTAATGATCTAGACAGGAGAAGCAGGACTAGGCCTAAAGGTTAATATGCAGAAGAGTAAGGTAATGTTGAGAAGCCTGGGAAGAAACATCAGTTTAAAATAGGTAGAGAAGTGCTGGAAGTGGTAGGGGAAGTTGCCTACATAGGACAGGTAGTAACCACAGATCCGGATCACGAAATGGAAATAACTAGGAGAATAAGATTGGCATGGAGTGTATATGGAAGGTACTCACATTATTATGACTACCAGCTTACCGGTATCACTCAAGAGGAAAGTGTTTAACAGTTGCATCCTACCGGCACTAACCTATAGGGCTTAAACATAGAGGCTAACAAAAAGAGTTCTACGCAGAGGGCTATGGAACGGATAAGAGTAAGTGTAACATTAAGAGATGGGAAGCATGCGGAGTGGGTGAGAGAAATAACTCGAGTTACTAGCATATATAGCCGACATTAAGAAGAAGAAATGGAAATGGGCAGGGCATGTAGTGCGAAGAGATGATAACTGATGGTGTCTAAGAGTAAGCAATTGAATTCCAAGGGAAGGAAAGCGTAGGAGGGGAGGCAGAAAATTATGTGGTGGATGAGGTTAAGAAGTTCTCAGGGTTCAAGTGGATGCAGCTAGCACAGGATCGGGTTAATTGGAGGAATATGGGAGAGGCCTTCGCCCTGCAGTGGGTATAGTCTGGCTGATGATATTTTTTGCAACAGGGAAGCAACAGCGGTGTTAGTTCTCAGACATAGCAGCAACAGTCAAGTTAATTGCTATGTAAATAAAGCGGCAACGCCTGAGCTTTGGAAGGAAGTGTGGCACGTATCGCTTAGTTCAACGTGCTTTCACCTGCAGCTGCGCTGTGCGTGGAAATGGACAATTAGCGTCCCATAACGTTTGAGGTTTTCACGCATGACTGTTGTCGGATGTCGGGCTTTAAAAACAGCAAAAAACAAACAAACAAACAAACAAGCAAACAAACAAACAAACAAGCAGACAAACAAACAAACAAACAAACAAACAAACAAACAAACAAACAAACAAACAAACAAACAAACAAACAAACAAACAAACAAACAAACAAAGACCAATGCATATAACGTGATTCGCACTTTGTTTATGTAACTCTTGATTTGATTTGGTCGTGATTATAACGAAGGATGCGATTTTAAATGCGCAAGTGAAGCTTACCCAAGTAGCACCTTGGCCCAAGGCGTTTCGGTTCTGTACAGTCGTCGTTACCATTTTTTAGAGCGCTCGAGAACGGCACATATGTGGTTACAAAAGTCGAAATCAAACTGCAGCCTCCAATTTCTGTGCAAAGTGCTCGTGCCTACATTGCTTGTGAGTCTCTGTGACTGTACTTCCGATTAAGAATTGCCTCTTTTGCCTCTCCAATCTAACAGCTGCGGCGAGATCTGGCATTGTTTGTAGGACAGCGCATCTATTGAGCGCTCTATTCAATGGTGACGCGACTTTACGAGGACCTTCACGGACTTCCTTTTGCAAGCGTTTCATGCTGCCTAATTAAGTTCTTATTTCAAGGCGTAGCTGGAAGCAAAAGTTCGATTAAGCGCTACCGATAGCCCTAGAGACTAAAAGCTGCCTGTAGAAAAAGAGATTTCGTTCGAACATGGCATGGCGCACGTCGATTCTGGGAAAAAAAAAAGACAGCTATACGTCATCAGTGCATACAGCTTAGCGTGATGGGGAGATTAAAAAGGCTTACTGCAGTGGACGGAATGGATAGCATGTGTGCATTTAATGGCGGAACTTGTTCCAGTTTCAACGTACCTACATCTGTGCAAAGACCATTATACTCTTACCGTCTCCCTTTGGTTCTTTTATTACAAGCACTCGCCGAGCCATATCAGCCCCAAGAATGCAGATGACAAACTTTCCAAAACATTGCCACCGGATGGACACTAGCTATTTGAATGCGAAAAACCCATCCTGGGATCCCATCGGACAAAAAAAGTGCGTGGGTGCAATCGTTAAGGTATATCTGCTCTAAAAAAAACAAACAAACAAAAAAAACAACAACACCTGCATGCTCGACAGAAATACCGAGGCGAGCATCTGGTTTCTGCCTAAACTATGCAGACAACGATTTGAAATATTTACTCAAACTGTTATACCTATAAATGGCTGTGGTTTCATCAGCTGCCACTATCAACAGCAGAGGGGCGCCTTTTGGGTTTTTTGTGGATTACTCTAAGAGCATGATGATAAGATATCATAATTAAATATTTTTTTTTTTGCTCTGGCCGACAGCTGTAGGCTTCGTCCGTCAAACTACGCAAATATGTAAACGTTGCCTTACCTTATGAGCAATATACTCACCACTTCAGCTTCCTACCGCCCAAAGCGACCCCACCGAAGCGAATCGGCAAAGCCATGTGTGCGTGTGTGTATGTGTATGTGTGTGTGCATGTGTGCGTGCGTGCGTGTGCGTGCGTGGCTGTGCGTGGGTAAGAGTTGTGCGTTCGCTGCTTGGGCGCTAAGAAGTATTGTAGTGGGGCAGGGGCGCCATGTCTCAATAAAGCGTTTCATCTTTATAAGCCGTAATAGTGTCGGACGCCTCGTCAAACAGCTTAGCATTTCCCAGCCGCAAGCCCTAGCCCACTTCCTCTCAACTTCAGCAATGGGCTCATTGGTCTTCAGTCACCTTAACGTAGAGGTGCTTCAACAAAATACAAAGGGACGGCGCAACCTACCGACTGCACTTCATTTTCATTTCGTTGGCCCTTATCTCATCCGCACTGATGTTAGTGACGATGAAAATGAAGTGTAGTTGATAGTGTGCGCTTGTGTCTTGTGCCGTCCCTCTGTATTTTAGCCCCCCCGGGATGGTGCAAGGGTTAGGGCGCTCGATTGTTATACCCAAGGATGCGGAATCCCAGCCGCGGCGGCCGCTCTTCGATGGATGAGAAAAGCAAGGCACCCGTGTGCTGTGCGATGTCAGTGCACGTTAATGAACCCCAGGTGGTCGTATTTTCTGGGGCCCTCCACTAAGGCGTGTCTCATAGCCTGAATCGCTTTGGGACGTTAAACCCTACAAACCACAAACCAACCTTTGTATTACTTAGAGCACCGTTACGTTAAATTTACCTTACTTATGATTGATATCGGCCTGCCTCGTGGAGGAAGCATAGTCGCGTATGAACTTATCGTGTACGCATGAATGCTTTCTTTCATCTGTCTGATGAAAAAAAAAAAAAAGAAAACTGACGATGCACTCTGATAAAGGGCGCGGGCATCAGCATCCTTTTCACTTCACTGCAGTTGGAAGAAACTTGAACACTTTTTATTTTGCTTAGCATCTTAAGGAAACATGAGGCTTGTGCATTGTCTTTAAATCGACGCCACATAACTCGCACAGTGAACTGGGACGATTCGGAATTAGGCCGTTCACAGAATGCTCATACATCGTTTCACCGATAGCTTCCCATGTCCCATATGGTAGTCACGCCTGGTGGTCTTCTTTTAGCAATCTTGGCCATCTTGGGGATCATCGAAGATGATAACAAATGATCAGGTACAGTAGTGTTAAACAGGATGTGCAGCAAAACTGCGGGCTTTATTAAGCAGTTTTGCATGCCAGCCAGTAATAGACTGTTTCCGACGATTACGAAAACTACCTCCTCACTTGAAACGTCACTACAAATGACTGTTGTGGCGAGGCTGTTGTCTATGCCGAGATAAAGGTATGCCGAAACGATGCTAGGTTTTCACACACCGCGTTTCTAAGATTCGTGGTAAAATTTGTTTATATCGCGCAGTGCTTTCTTGCACTTTGATAGTGAGATTTTGTCATAGAGGATACTTTACGCAGCTAATTGTTATTTACACAAAAAGAAACGAGCTTTCGCAGCTATATAGCTTTTCCGATTTGTAGTCTGAATATTTTGTTGCTATAAAAAGTATGACAACATGGCTTGAATTGGTGTTGACGTTTGGGGAAAAAATAAATGACATGTGTAACAACCTGGCATTACCCCACAACGCTTGTCTTTGCGTTATGTTCACCAGCAGTTTCTCCACTTGTTACGCAGCTCACTTGAAACGTATACGCTGGCACAGCTGGACAGCCAAGACTGGCTACACTGTTTTAAGGGACCAGACACCAGCGCTCTCTTTACCGCTCCGCTGGAGCTGCTTAGACGACAAAGTTACTATAATGACTATACAATCTAGATAGCTACTGTTAGCAGCTGTCTCTCAAGTGAGGACGCAGTTAGAGTGAAGAGCTTAGGTGCTGAAACTTGTGCTAAATAACCGGGTTGCCAATTTGCAGTGCTTTTGAGGGCTGCACCGTGTGGCAGTAGCATAAGTGTACACCGAAGAGTAGCCGGTGGCATTTGTACTCGAGTCTCTTCATGGCGTACCAGAGGTCGTTCATCTCCTCTGAAGTAACGTGGTGACCATATATGGACTTCTTGTAGTCGCACAATGACGTCAGCCTCTCATATTGCATGCCATCCAGGTGCACCCTAGAAACCCCGGCACGTTCGGCACACATTCCGGTGAGATACATGTCCTCCATGCGGAAAGGCTTGACGTGACCGGTAGCCCTGTACAGCAGGTCAACGACGCGGCCACCGACGACGTACATGCCACCTTGGATAAAGACTGGGACAACATCTGCGGATAATTCTTCGTAAGGTATGTACCACTTGTGGTCAGGGCTGCGCTCGGCCACGTAGCGGTGCAGAACCTGGCCATAGATGGCGTCCTCAGCTTGCCCGTGCATGGCTCGGTAAAAATTGCCGAGATTCGGCAGGCTGTCATCGTCAATCTTCACAACGAACCGGGCCTGAGGACAGTGAAGTGTCGCCCAGCGAAGCATCATGACAGTCTTGAGCGTTAGGTTACGATAAGAGTCTTTGAAATCCTCTTGCACGATATCGCCGTGTTGCTCTGACTCGAAGACTATGGCATTCTGCAGATGTGCGTGGACGGGCTTGCCGAAAATGAAAATCAGCCTGTTTGCGGATGATGCTCTTACGTCTTTCCCCCATGTATGTCTGATAACAGTACGGGCTTTTGCGTACTCTGCTGCTGAGAAGACAACGAAGAGGTAGTCTATAGGTACACCAGCGGGGCACACATATTCCGGGTTAATGAGATACTTGTAGGGCTTGTTGAAGGTACGCTTAGCTGGTAAGACTTCTTGTACGAAGTTCGTGTCTGAGAACCACATGCGGGGCTCTTCGTGAAACGATGCGCTCATGAGGGGCACGAGTAAACGGACGAAGACGTAAGCACCCATCGTCAGCAGTGCAGCGCAGGCCACCATTTTGATGCGACACTGGAACCATCTTGCAGGTTGCAGCGGAAATATCTGTAAGCGAAAAGTAACAGCAATATTAGTGTTATTAGCAATATCAACGTCTTGAGTTCAAGCTAGATTTAATACTAGATAACTCTAAGTTTATTGGTCCTACAAATACACTATGAGTTACCTTTGCGCTGTTAATTGTATATATACACATATATATATATATATATATATATATATATATATATATATATATATATATATATATATATATATATATCGATCTAAACCAAAATAGGTTTAGATCGACAGGTGGGGTATTGCATTTGCTACAGTGTTCACAAGAGCTTCAGGATCTCTCAGACGCCTTGAATGTGCCGTTTGGAGATACCTAGAACGCATTTTACAGCCTGTGGTAATGAGCTTAAAGTGCTCATGGTTTATAGATCCGCCCGCATTAGGAATACGAAATGTCACACATTTGCGCTCAGAAAACTGACAACGATGGAATAAATTGGCAGTTAATGTATACAAAGTGTTACATGTATGAATATACTTTTCTCACACTGAACACACCAAGAAAAGGAACCGGAGCCGCTTCTTCAGAGGGCTCAACCGAAGTGGCACCCACAAGAGAGATGTACTGAAGCCCTATGTTCATTACATACTATGTAGAAAAACAAAAACTTTTCAGCCGTCACAACATATTCTTTTCTGTATTTTGGCATATTTACGTAGGAACAAAAACCATTTTGTGGTAACAATGTTCTGTATGCACTAACAGATATGCATCACCAGAAGCATTAAGAAAGATGTCAGGCAAGGAGCCACGATCTCCCCAGTGCTATTTACAACTTAGATATTATATTCAAGTACATGAAATAGGAGCAGTTAGGCATCAGGGTTGATGGAGAATACCTGAGTAATCTGTCATTTGCTGATGAAATTGCCTTGTTAAGTAACTCAATGGAAGAACTGCAACTAATGATAAATGATCTAGAGAAGAGAAGCAGAAATGTAGGCCTAAAAATAATATGCCGATGACTAAGCACAGCCTGGGAAAGGAACATCAGTTTAAAATAGGTAGCGAAGCTTTGGAAGTGGTAGACGAATATGTTTACTTAGGACAGGTAGTGACCGCAGATACGGACCCCGAAAGGGAAATAACTAGGAGAATAAGATTGCCATGGAGCGCACTTAAAAGGTACTCAAACATTATGACAAGCAGCTTACCGGTATCACTCGAGAGGAAAGTGTGTTGCATCCTACTGGTACTGACCTACGGGGCTGAAACATGGAGGTTAAAGAAAAGGGTTCTACTTAAGTTGAGGATAACGCAGAGGGCCATGGAACGGAAAATGGTAGGCTTAAAGTTAAGAGATAGGAAGCGTGCAGAGTGGGTCCGAGAAATAACTCAAGTGACTGATATTCTAGTCGAAATTAAGAACAAGAAATGGGCATGGGCAGGGCATGTAGTTCGAAGAGAGGATAACCTATGGTCTCTAAGAGTAACCAATTGGATTCCAAGAGAAAGTAAGCGTAGCAGAGGGCGGCAGAAAATTAGGTGGGTGGATGAGATTAAGACATTCGCAGGGGTAAAGTGGGTGCAGCTAGCACAGGACCGGGTTAATTGGGAGAAACAGGGAGATGCCTTCGCCCTGCAGTGGGTATAGTCCGGCTGATGATGGTGATGTTACCAGAAGGCTCAATAGCAGGCGTGTACTCGCTCAAAAGAAGACTCTGGGAAGCTATATGCCACATATGCGGGAAATAACCTCAAGCGTGATGTATATTCACAGATTTAAAACCTGCGCTAGATATTTTGGGAAGATTTTAACATCCCACCACCTACCAGTCTCTGGCACTAAAAATCACTGAGTTGATTTCATATGCTCATGACGGAGGTTACAGGATAAGGTTTCAATAGATCCGTGCACACTACGAGCTCAGAAGAAATCAGCGGGCCAATCCTGAAGCAAAGAGCGCCTTTAACAACGGTCTGCGAACAGTTGTGCCATTTTCTAGACCAGATACCACTTGCCAAGTATGAAACGTGTGACGGCGTCTTACTGGGTACGGACAGACGCCCGACATAGCCGACTGAAAACTAGATCCGACAATAATATTTTCTTTACCGCGCGCAATTCTGCGCCACAATGCATGCTTTCTGCATACACTGCGCTTAGGCGTATATAGATTCCGCGCGCATGTACGCATATTTAATTTGATGGGCGGGCTCCCAAGAGTGTTGCAACTGTGTCATAACTGAGACTGTGGATCATGTACTAAAGGTGTACCTGCTATAAGTACGCGAAAAGTTAATGCTAGCCGCTTGCTTAGAGCGTTTTGGCAGCAAACATTTCTCGGAGCACTTAATACTAGGCGCTTGGCCGGAGAACGGGAATGCTCCACAGGCATCTTCCCGCTTCTTGAGCGACACGTACGTTACTTGACTCGCAATCTTGATACCAGTTATCACGGATGTGTGTCTTTTCAGACCCCTCTTCACTACATCGTCACTCATCACAACTCTCTTTTTCCCCCTATCCCTCTTCTCCAGCACAGAGTTGCAGGCAAGATATTAAGATTTGTGATCGACCTCTCTAATTTTCCAGTAAAAATCCCACCTATGTGCGCTGGCGTGAGGACTACAGACGGCGCTACAGCATTCATCATGCCCCCCTGAAGCACCATCCGCTGCACGCCTCCGTACTCTACCCACTTAGGTGATGGACTCCCTATCCACTCCTGCCGTCTCCGACCCACCTATCCATTCCACCTACTCCCTCTAGAAGTGTACTCACCACAAATATCCGCACGGGCTCCTTCCAGAAAAATGCTTAGAAAGATTTCTAGAAACGACAGAGTGGCCGGCCGAAAAATGAAATGTCTGACCTTCCACTCTGTGCTGGGGAAGGGGAATAGAAAAAGGACAGTCGGAGTGGGTGACGTGTGGGGAGAAAAAGCGGGAAAATAAATGCAGCAATGGTAACCTGTATCGCAATCGCGAGTCCAGCCCCGTGTCGATAACACGTAGAGTAGGAGCATACATTGAAGTTTTAAAAACACTGCAGTAACAATCAAAGATAAAGCCAGCATCTTATGTTTGGACAGTCGCACGAAATGGTCGAACGTTTACCAAGGCTTTTATTCTTCATTTTAGTTCTCGCAGTACGAGGTGCTTGTGGACGAAATGGGCACCGTATTGTACTCACTACAGGTAGATTCTATGAGAATCTCTCAGCGGACCAAAATGTTCAGCCTGTCCAAGCCTGTTTCGTTCATCATGCATTTCGCTACAAGCCGTGAGAGATGCTTGTATCCTTCAGTATGAGCCACCAATGGTCTACCATCACGCATGCTGACTGGGACCCTTGTCGTAGCCAGCGACAGTATCCGATGGATCATGTAGCAGGGCTGTTAAGGGAACTCAGGCTTTCTTCCACAACTAATGGTTAGAGACGATAGTTCCCCTCACCTTGAAGATATCGCAGGTAATGTAAATGTGTTGACAATAAGCTACCCCAAGGTAGCTATGGTCGATAACTGGTGATTGTTTCTAAAAGGGTGATGTATTTTATGAGCACAAAATATATAGTCTTTGGTTGCTTGCCTCCTACACAAAGCTTATCGATACAATACCAATCACATAACAGAAAAGAAAAAGAAAATGTGGGAGGGACAAAATGTAACTCCCTGTCGGTACGTGCAAGTGCCTCCATTTCACTCTCTTTCGTTTTGCTGAACATATTAAACCCTGGCTTGGACATGCCATGTGAGTAGTTTTCGTATCGCGTCTTTTCCAACAACAGGTGCACAGATCAATATAAGTGGCTGGATCCCCCCTTAATTTGTTTCTTTC
The DNA here is from genome assembly GCF_055883805.1 of Amblyomma maculatum. Lineage (NCBI taxonomy): Eukaryota > Metazoa > Arthropoda > Arachnida > Ixodida > Ixodidae > Amblyomma > Amblyomma maculatum. The sequence continues at coordinate 23,297,200 of NC_139349.1, read as the reverse complement.
CTATAAGCAGGGTTGTGGATCCACTAGAAACCTTCTAGACCACGTTTAAACGAGGCGTAGTTGTTCTTGGCGACTACACTCCACAACACCGCCGTCCTACGTTTAACAACGAGTGCGAGGAGTCGCTGGAGAAAGTTTTGATGTTGGGAAAGATTGACGGTTACCAGAAAAGGGGTAGGCAGCGAACGCGATGGTTAGATGGCATCCTAGAGGCGCTACGGATGAAGTTATGTGATGCTGCAAGATAGTGAGAGACCGGAAAGCGTGGCGTGATATGGTTCATAGAGTCACGAAGAGGCGGACACAACTGAATGACTGAACTGAACTGAACTGCTAGGTGCTTTACAAGTATGTACTATCTATGCCTGTGACTGTACTGTCGCACCCGGAAGTACGCGTGCGGGCAGGACTCCTAAGTGACGGCTGTCAAACGTTTCCCTCTGTAGTGCTCTCGCAGGCAGCCACGCGGTAGCGCGGGTTTCACCCCAGAGTAACTGCGTGGGCCATAACTTTGAAATTATTGCCGTTATACTGGCAGTTTTGACTGTAAAAATATATGAAGCCTTGCCACTCTGACTAGGAAGAAGCGAGAAAATCGAGGAAAGAGCGGTCACAAAAACGTAAAGAGAAAATATAACAGGAAATGAATGGGATCAACGACACCGACAAGGTCTCATGTGGTCTGGTAGTAGCAATATTTGCTATTTCCGTACCGTAAGCAAGAATTCACCGTTGCCCCCCCCCCCCCCCTTCTCTTCTCGCTTTTCTCTCCACACACAACTATACTATCTCGGCCGTGGCCATGTATGCTCACACACAGGCTGCCACGTATAGGTCGCACAGCCATCGAGATTCACATGCATATGGCGGTAGGCAGTCAAGAAGGCAAGGCATGTAGTGAGGACTGCAGAGGAAACATGTGACAAGTTTTACGCAAGAATTCACCGTTGCCCCCCCCCCCCCCCCCCCCTTTCTCTTCTCGCTTTTCTCTCCACACACAACTATACTGTCTCGGCCGTGGCCATGTATGCTCACACACAGGCTGCCGCGTATAGGTCGCACAGACATCGAGATTCACATGCATATGGCGGTAGGCAGTCAAGAAGGCAAGGCATGTAGTGAGGACTACAGAGGAAACATGTGACAAGTTTTATCATCGGCGATTGCTGCAGCGCAGACATACTTCCTGAAATCAAACGTGTAGTAAACGGTAGACTGGGAAAGGGAGGAGGTGCTCAAGTCCTATTCAAACAGCTTAATTTGAACGACGGCGCGAAATGGCCAGTTCTTTGCGACCCGGGTTGTTTTGATGGCAAGTAATTAGCCACTCACAGTATGCTGCAAAATAGCTGTACTACAGTTTAGGGTCGGGCTTCTTCTTCAGCTATATGTGAGGGTAATTTTTAAAGTTTCTTTGAAACCTGTCAACGCGGAGCGATCAAGGCGAGCATGGCCCCCAAGGAGCCGTGTTCATGCTGTAGCGACCCTGATTCTCAAGGGCGGCGCTCTCGTGGCTCCGCAGCATTGACGCTGCATAAATGCGAGTGCCAGTATTGTTTGAAAGAAGAAAGACCTGACTGCTGCGCCCAATACTAACTGCCGACAAATGCACATCTGTAACTTTCGCTTCCGGATATCTCTGAAAGTAGCGGGTGTGTTCTGAACGATTCAATGCTACTATCAGCGCCGTATACAGAGCTTTTCCCATTATGGTCCATGCTTAACTTTAGCAGTGTACTATGAAAAGGTTCCAAGCGGTACGCGTATTTTTTTTTTTATCGAATATAAAGTTTAGAATGAAGATGCGGCGAGTTTGTACACTGCTTGCTTACATAGTCATGCTTAAAACGTTTTAAGCATGACTATGTAAGCAAGCAGTGTGCAAACTGGTGGTGGTTACGATGGTGGTTTTTTCACGAAACTCAGATGGATCAAGCTGTTCAGGAGGAACTCGCAGCGGAGCTTTGTTGTCCTCTAAACTGATGGAGCGTCGGGGAGTAAGCAAGGACCAAGACAGCGGCCAAGTTCTTCGTCTTGGGGCACAACACGCTTGCTCGTCGGTGGCTGTAGTGATGACGATTAGCGGTTTACAATATATATATATATATATATATATATATATATATATATATATATATATATATATATATATATATATATATATATATATATATATATATATATATATATATATATATATATATTTATATATTGGCAATAGATGTTTCTTTAATGGCAATAAGAAGTAAAGTACACAATAATATGCTGAAGAGAGCAAAAAAATAGACAAAGGTTTAACATTGCTAACCCTAAGCAACCAAAGCGAAAGTGGCGACACTTTTCGCTCCACCTGCCTCTCTTCATCTTTGCGCGGCACCATCTCGCCCAGCTAACCCACAGGATGATCGGATTCGGTTTGCCGTCTTCGCAACCTCTTAGACGAAGACAATACACGAGGCGGCTCGCCTGGATAATCCATGAAGACTGCTGCGGTTAAATAGACGAGAGCTGTTGTGATCCGTTGGCACCGGCTAAGACCACTTAACCAGCATTGAAGGTCCCTGGTTCGCTCCCGGATTTCGGCAGCAACAGATACGGCGGAAGCAAATAAGAACGCAACCAGGTGGCCTGTGCCACTTATGTAAGCATCTGCCCGAGCCCATGCGTAAGCGCGCTAGCATAGGCGCTAGCTCGGACCAAGGCGGCGCTTTGTCTTAATTTTCAACAGCAGTGGATGCTATCTAGACCAACGCTACTAGATAACGTTGATCTGGACAGAACGAGCGCCGTGGCTCCAGCGTAGCTGTGGCTGATTGACGACATGGTTCTCACGTGACTAGCCAGAGGCGAGCGCGCGGTTACCTCGGTTTCGGCAGTGGCGCCGCCGCTGGCGACGGCGGCTGAGTGACATCATAACTGCTGTTTGGTTTCTTTTCGGTTTAAGGTCAAACACGCGCACACGACGAAGAAGCTGCGGAGGGTAGTAGTGAAAGCTTTCGCTTTAAAAAAGAATGAGTGAATATTATTTTTTGGCCCGCACCTCCTTCAGGTACCAGTTGAAGCGGCCAGCAAAGTCACAGGAAGGCCACCACTGCATTGCGCGAGATACGACGACAGCTGTTGAGGTAGCTATGTGCTCTTTCGTTGTTTGTTGCATTGCGAATATGGATCTGGCTCCCTGCATGCGTGCAGCATTCCGACAATGGCGCTTTGCCTCGGCTGCGTCTGCGGGCATTGCCCCAATCAACGTTACTAGATACTCTAGTAACGTTGGCCCCGATAGCGTTGCTCTAAATGGTCCTCAAGTGCCGGCACCTACGATTTTCCAGAATTTGTTTTAAAGCATGAGGTGGTTATAAGATGCACTCGTCCACAAATCTCATGTGGCGAATACATACCATGTGTAGCTGTTGCCGCAGTAAAGTGCCATCCGTGAGCGTAACTGGTATTTTCTCCTCCCACAAATTCCTTAACCATCGTGTTGGACGTGCGGCCTTTAAGCGCAGTCGATTGCTTCTAAAGACATTGCGTATTCAAGGAGCCAGCGTTTAAGTATAGCGATGCTTTTAGCGCCAGTTGTTTTCGCAAACGAAACGCCTGGTCCCGATTGCTCCATTTGAAAAACATTGAGTATGCACAAAGCTCAAATACATTGCTATAGCTGGATACACAAGCATCAAGTAAAACAGGTGAAAGAGGTAATTATGATGTTCTGTTAATAGACAAGATAGATAAATAATAGATAAGATTACATTTTAGATGAGGCGTACCTAAACATGGTTCAGAGATTTAATTTCAAACTGACATGAACTGAAAAACTCTATGGGCGTTTCTATATAGAGTGAAACTGATGCTCAGAAGAATCTGATTGTGTATGAATTCAAATGATTTCCAATACACATAGACGTTTGTGCTCTGATACAAAGTGGTTATGAAAGAGAAGATTGTTAACCTCCGTTTAATTTGCAGTGTTTGAGGATGATAAAGAAAGAAACCTTGTCACACACCCTGTGAAAGAGCCTTCCTGTTTGTCGACAGTAAATGTACAAAATATCCTTCTGATTTCAGGAAACTACACTGTGGTCATGTATAACCACGTATACTTTACTTGTGTCACTGACCTAGCAAACCAAGGCTAGCAAACGTGGGGTTATTGTTGTGGAAGCAGATTGCGTGAGCATACTGAACAATAAAATGCGGACGGACAGACAGGTGTGACCTCACATGGGAAATGGCTTTAGGTGATGAACGTACGCGGTGCTAATATATACTTTACCCCAGAGTCAAGGAACTCTAGGTCGCTTTACAACAGGAATTACATTCCAGGCATCCTGCGGGCAGAAACTTGTCATTAACGTTTCAAGCAGCACTTTAAACCCATTGCATTTTTTAGGACCACCTGCAGAGATTTGCGACAGCAAGTTTACGAAAGACTGGCGTTACCGAGGATTTCGAAATGATAACCCTATTCTTAACGATCACGAGTCAAGCTTTCTTGGCGGAAAATATTAAAGAAGTTTACTGTTTTTTTTTATTCTCCGCCTAGTTGTACTTTCCTCTGGTTTTTCATTTGCTGACGACAGTTTTCTTTGCGTAGCAACATTGAGCCCCTCTCTCAATTGTGCCACTTTGTTCTGCAGCATTCAAATTTCACGGTCAAGCTAATTGCAATATGAACCTTTCACGTATTGCACAGGCCAACAAGCTGCGCAGGTAAGAAAATCTGGCCAACCTTCAAAAGTTACTTCTAGCCAGAAAGAAAAGGGTAAGCTGCAGTGAAAATTCACTGCTGAGTGCTGTCTCGTCATGTCTGAGGTGTCCGTGCCCGTGTAACAATTGTTTATCACTCAGGTTCAACTAGTTCGCTGTACTGGCAGATACCGCCAGGTGAATGCGACATTTCTATTACGCACGCGGTCACTTAATGCAAGCCTCCTAGTGACCCTAAATCAGCAATTCCGCTTTTCCCAGCTCCGCAAAACGTAAAAAAAAAAAGATGCGCAAAAGATTGGTAACATAAGAAGGAGCGCAGCATACACTGAAGATGCAGCGCTGTCCTCAAGATTATAAGAACGTCTCCAGAGATTGCAGCCGCTAAGCCAAAAGTTCCTTGTGCCACCCGAGAATGCTTTCCGAAGGCACATAGCAGACAATCTTGACAGAATTTTTAGAAGACGAGCTAAAAATGGTCATAAATGGCTGTAAGATGCGGCATTTGCAGCACACAACGCGCTTTCACATGGTTGTCCCAACAATAACGCTTCTTTCGCTTGAGTGTGATGGGCTCGTGCGGGGACCGAGGCGGGCCTGGGAGGTCCGAATTCCTCAGCACAATAAAGTTTCTCTCTCTCTCTCCTACTCCTCTTGCCTGTTTATGAAACAGCTACTTTCGCTTTGCCCGCTGTGCCTCCTAGCTGGCCGTGTTTGCCTGCGCTCGTCTCTGCTCATTCTCAGCCCCTGTGCGGCCACTGAAGTGAGTAGTTAGGTCGACACCGCTGACGGAAGAATCCGTTGCAAAAAAAAAAAAAAAAATGTCACTCAGCTGGCATTAGACTGAACAGCGGACGAACATTACCCGGTAGTGCGTTAACTGCGAGGTATTAAATGCTACGCGAGCAGCCGTAACTTGAGGCAGTTCGGATTTTATGGGATCCGGTGAAGCCCTAAAGAGCACGAGCAGGCGCTCGCATTCGAAGCAGTCGTTTAGTCCCGCCGTCCTGCGCTGTGCACGATTTCCGTTGCCCTAATTCTTTCAGAGTAATCTTTACAAAAAAAAAAAAAAGTCTGTACCACTCAGACAGAGAGAGAACAACTTTTATTTAAAATGCCTGCAGAATCGGTTAGGCTGCCTCCAAGCAGGGAGGACAAGCTTTTACCGCGACGCGGCCACTACGTCAGTCTCGTGCGTTGTGCTCCTTGAGGTCCTGTTACGTCCCTCGCTACTTCCGCGGGTTCGAGAGGGCCGCCGCCCCCTTCTTGGGGGTGCTGCCCCCCCTCTCCTCGGTTTCGCTCGGTCGCTGCCTCTCTAGAGCTGCCGAGACCTGCTGGACGGCCTTGAGTTGTGTCTCTTGATCACAGCTCCTCGTTGCAGCCTCTAGCTGCGGCGGGATCGTCGTCTTCTCGGTGGCTTCGCGCGGATTTACGCTACAGTCCCAAAGGATCTGAGCCGCGGTGGCTCTCTCCTTCGCGCACAGTCTACACATGTCGCTCGCGTGCACACTCGGACACATGTGCTTAGCTAGCACCGGGGTGAGCAGGGACCCCGTCTGTAACTGTCTGTATAACACTGCCTCCTTCCGGGTAAGCCCCGGGTGAGGCGGCGGCATAGTCTGTCTCTTCAGTCTGTACCATTTCACTATTTCGTTGAAGGTGGTCATCTTGTCCTTGGCACTGCGCCGCGACCAAGACTCCGAGTCGGCCGTGCTTGCAGCCGCGCGGTTGGTTAGTCCTCGCGCGGCCGAGTTGGCCGTCTCGTTGTGGTTCACGTTTCCGCGTTCCGACACGTCACTGCCCATGTGGGCCGGAAACCACTTGATCACCACAGGACTTTTGCGTCCGATGTCTTCGGCCTTGCGCAGTATGCGCGTGGCCTCACTACATACCCTACCCTTGGCGTAGTTCTTCACTGCCGTTCTAGAGTCACACAACACTGTAGTGCATCCGGGGTCGGAAACGGCCAAGGCGATGGCCACCTCCTCCGCCCGGTGCGCTTCTCGAGTCCGGACGCTCACCGCGGTCTTCGTTGCACCCGTCGATGCCCCGACAACCACCGCCGCGTATGCGTCGGTGTTCCCTCGATACTCCGCCGCGTCCATGTAGGCGGCGCCTTCTTCTCTGGCGTGGAGGTCTACGAGAGCCCTGGCCCTCGCCAACCTCCGCTCCCTGTTGTGCTCGGGGTTCACGTTCTTCGGGATCGGGAAGACCCTGAGCTTTCTGTTGATGCTATCTGGTATAGGTACGTCTTTCTGCTGCTTGCCTTCCCTCGGTTCGAGGCCAAGGTCCCGCAGTATCTGTCTTCCGGTCCTCGTTTCAGAGAGACGCTCGAGTTGCGCCGTTCTCTGTGCTTCGGCTATTTCGTCCAGCGTGTTGTGGACTCCTAGCGCCATGAATTTTTCGGTGCTCGTGCCCCCGAGGAGACCGAGTGCCGCCTTATACGCCTTGCGTATGGTGGCGTCTATCTTGTTACGTTCACTCGGCCTCCAGTTGTGGAAGGCCGCCACGTACGTTATGTGGCTAACTGCGAAGGATTGAACGAGCCTAGTCAGGCTCTCCTCCTTCATCCCCGCTTTTCTGTTGGACACCCTCTTGATGAGTCTCATTGCCGCAACCGCTTTGCCCGCGAGCTTGTTGACCGTTTCACCGTTGGCTCGGTTTCGCTGGATGAGCAGCCCGAGTACTCGAATCTTTTCGACCTCCGGTATTAGTTGTCCTTCCGCCGTCTTGACCGTGATCTTGGGACGCTCGTACTTGACTTCCATATTCTTTCTTTTCCTGCCCGATCCTTTCGGGGGAATCACCAGCAGTTCTGACTTGGCCGGAGAGCAAACGAGTCCAGACCCGTCCAGCTGCTCCTCGATGGCGTTGACCGCTTCTTGCAGCGTTGTCTCGATGTGTCCGTCGCTTCCTCCCGGTACCCATAGCGTAACGTCGTCGGCGTAGATGGTGTGCCGGACTCCCGCTACTCTTTCTGGCCGGGTGGCCACCCCGATCATCACGAGGTTGAAGAGTAGCGGGGAGATTACCGACCCCTGCGGAGTTCCGACGCTGCCCAGCTTCTTCTCTTCGAGCTGCAGGTCTCCCGCACAGATTTCGGTGGTCCGTTCCGTCAGGAAGTCGATGTACTGGTATGTCCTCCTGCCCATGTTTAGCCTGGATACTTGGGCCAGGATAGCCGAGTGCCTCACTTTATCCAAAGGCGCTCTGCAAGTCCAGCCCGAGTACGGCTCTGTTGTCCTTGGTGCCCGTCGTATCGTCGATGATCTCGTTCTTCAGTAAGATCATGGCGTCTTGCGTCCCGAGTTTGTTCCGAAACCCGATGATGGAATTTGGGTAAAACTCCGATTCTTCCAGGTAACGCTGCCACCTGTTCATGAGTACGTGCTCGAGGACCTTTCCCACGCACGAAGTGAGCGAGATCGGCCTGAGGTTCTCTATGTTGGGCGGCCTGCCAGGCTTGGGGATGAGGATCGTCTTGGCTGCTTTCCATTGCTTGGGTAGCCTTCCTTCTTGCCAGCACTTGTTGTAGAAGTTCGTGAGCGTTTCGATGGCCGCTTCGTTGAGGTTCTTGAGCGCTCTGTTGGTCACTCGATCGGGACCCGCGGCAAACCTTCCATTGAGATCCTGCAGGGCAACTCTGACTTCCCAGGTCTGGATGTCGCGATCTAGCGTCTCGTTCTCTTTGCCTTGGTAATCCGGGTGTGTTTCCGTGGGAGTGGTCGGCAGGTACTTGGCGTCCAAGCGCCGCTTGACCTCGTCTTCCCCGTGTTCGCAGATTGCCTTGTGTAGGATCCTGGCCAGGTTGTTGTGTTGGTGGCCCTTGGTCTTGGTTTCGTCGAGGAGGTTCCGCAGCATGTTCTACGTCTTGCCCTTGTGCATCTGTCCGTCGGATTCGTTGCAGGCCTCGTTCCACTGTTGGGTGCATAGCACCCTGCAGTGGACCTCGATCTGCCTGTTGAGCTCGGCGATCTTCTTCCTTAGACTTCGGTTGGTTCGTCGCTTCTGCCACCTCGCCTTTATGGACTGCTTGGCTTCTATCAGGTGGGCCAGCCGACTGTCCATCTTGTCTATCCGTTCGTCCGTCTCTAGCTCTTTGGTGGCTCCTTCCGTCATCTCAACGACGTTGGCCGCCCATTGCTCGATGTCCGTAATGTCCACTTGCACCGCGGATAGCGCCTTTCGAAAGGCGTCCCAGTCCGTAATGCGATGCTTCCTTATGCCGGTGTTGCCTTGGCCTTCGAGCGGTACGACGACCTCCACGATGTAGTGATCGCTGCCCAGCTCTTGGCCCGTGTTTCTCCATTTCGCTTCTCTTGATCCTCCGTCAGTTTTGACGAAGGTAAGGTCCGGAGTTGTGTCTCTCGTAACAGATGTGCCGATCCTGGTGGGAAAGGCCGGATCCGTGATTAGGTTCAGTCCGACGTCGGTGGCGTCTTGCATCAGCTCTCTCCCCTTGACCGTCGTTCTGTGGTAGCCCCAGTCTTGGCTCGGAGCGTTAAAGTCTCCGCACACTACGAGCGTATTGCTCCCCGCGACTGAAGTTGCCTTGTGGAGCAGTGCCTTGAATTTCTGTTGTCCGTGGGACGGATTGCTGTAGACGTTCACCAGGAAAGTGCTCTCCTTCCTCTTCTTGCCCGTGATTACTTCCACCGTGCAGTGTTCGATGGCGCTTCTGCCGATCATTTCGTGTTCCACGAAGGTGATCCCTTTCCTAACGAAGGTGCAGACCCCTCTGCCCTTGCCCTTGGACGTGTCCCTTTTGCTCGGCGGGCTGTCGTGCGACCGGTAGCCCGGCAGTCTCGGCGTCTCTTCGCTGTGTGTTTCTTGAATCATTATGACGTCTGGTTTCCTCGTTAGTTGCTGCAAGTGTTGCTGCAGCACCGCTCTCTTGCCGGTAAAGCCGTTGCAGTTCCAGTGCCAGACCAAGAGGTCTCTCACTGGTGGTGTGGATGTTGCTGTACGTGCTGTCCCGTCCATGATTGCTGCAGTTTGGCGATGATCTGTGCTTCCATACCTTCTATTTGTGCCTGTATCTGCGTCTGCAGCTGTGCTTGCGTTTGCGCCATCATGTTCTGAATCGTGCTCTGTATGTTCGTTGTCATCTGCTGAACCGTTTGCGCGAGCGCAGTAAGGCTTTCGTTGGTTACCTTGCTGATCGCCTCGAGACGGTCGAGTCTGTCGTCCTGTTTTTCGATTCTCTCCATTGTCTTTCGTTCCTTGGCGCCCTCTATGGCTCTCCTCTTGGGAGCCGGTCCCGCCGCTTTCGTGGCTCTCAGGTCCACCTCTACCTCTGGTTCGTCCTCGGTTATCTCTTCTTGTTTCCTCTCTTGTGCGGGCTTCGGCAGCAGCTGCTGCTTTTGCTGCATCGCAATTAATGTCGTTAGCTTCGCGTTGATTTCCTTGATGGTTGCGTCCTGTTCGGCGATTCTCTGCTTTAGCTTCTCGTTCTCGTCTCTTAGGGCTTTTATTACCACCCCGTTCTCTTCTTGGAACTTCTTCGTGGCGTTTTGCGCCGGTGGTTGTCTCTTCTCTGCCATGTTTGCCTTGACTGTTTCGGCCCAGGCGATTCTTTCCCCCGATTGCGACGGTCTTTGGCGGCTGGCGCTCCTGCCTCCCTTGCTGTTGTCCCTCTTGCGGCTGCTGTCGCGCTGCCTCGAATCTCCGCGGTCTCTCGGCAGACGGCTCTCGCAGCGGCGGAAGGCTTTTCGGATCCAGTTGTTGCTGCATGGCTTCCATCTTGCGTTCCCATTTCCGTTTTTTGAGCACATACGGCATCTTGTACTTGTTCTTGCATTCCCTCTCGCCCGTTGGATGCTGTCCCCCGCAGAGCCTGCACTTGGGCTTGCATTCGCGTTTGTGATCCTCGCTGGGGTTCGCGATTCCGCAGCCGAAGCATACTCTGGTGTTGGGATTCGGGCATACGTCTCTTCTATGGCCGATCTTGCCGCATTGCCTGCACACGTCAAAGTGCTTGCGGTAAAGCCCGCACCTGACTAATATCGAGCCATACTTGACGTAGTTCGGTACTTTCTCTCCTGCGGAGAGTACTATCACCGTGGTTGTATTGCCGATTCTGTGCGCCTCCACCGCTAGGGTGTTTCACGGGTTCACGATGTTTTCGGCTATCTCCTCCGAGGTGTCGTCTACGGCTATGCCTCGGATGACTCCCTTGACCGTTCCGTCCGGCGCCGTTCGGTAGGCGCTGACTTCGTATGTCCTGTCTCCTACGTTAAGGGTTTTGACCTTAGAGTACAGCGTGGCACGCCTCTCGTCCGGGGTGCTGACCACGATGATGTTTTGCTGCGCGTTCGTGCAGATGGTGTCTGCTTTGGCTTCTTCCTTCGTTACTCGAGAAGCCGTCATGACGGCCGACATAATTATTGAAACCTCAGTTCTCGCTACGTTGAGACCTCCCCGTGGTCTCATGACTATCTTAGTGTCTTCCTTCGGCATGTCCATCGGCATCCTCGCCGCTTTCGTTACCGAGGCTGCAACTCTCTTAGCAAAGCTGGCCCTAGTCTTTGGTCTAGGCTGGCGAGTAATGGCGGCGGACTCACCGTTTTCCTTGCCGGCCATGATCTGCTTGACGCGCTTGCTGGAGGCCGACCAGCCTTCGACTTCTTCCGGTGTAATGTCCTCTCCTTGAACTTCAATGCACGTACGCCCGCCGAGACTGCCGATGCTCGGTGCTGACGTCATGTTGTCTCCCATCGACGTGGCCACTTCCATTTCGGACGCCATCTTGGTCGTACTCGTCGCCGGGTTAGGCCTAGCGGCCGGGCCCGTCGCCACTGGTGGCCGTACTCGTGGTAGGCCGACGTTAGGCTTAGAGAAAAGTCCGCACCGCATCAGAGAAAAGTCCTCGTAAATCGGGAGAATCACGTACCGCTTGGTCAAAACTGGTACCTGTCGATGCCCCGCACCTTCGCGCACACTTTGGTACCAAATATATCGCGGTAACTGTAAATTAACACTGCGTTAATTGGCATAATAGCAGGGGCCGATGAGAAGCACGTCCCCTCCCGTCGGCGACCGCAGCGCCCTCCTATACCACTCACTGAAACCATTAGAACGTTAGACCTTATTTTTATAGGTAGTCGCTGCCTGATCATAAATTGACCTATTGATGAGTGCTACCAAGCGATCGAAAGATATCACGGTATTATCCTGTTCCTGAAATTAATTCACCTGAACAAAATTAATTCACCTGAACAGCAGCTTGGACATGTTGGCCATTCGTCTTCAGGTAACAGCGCAAAAAACATGGACGGGACACAGGAGCAAGAACACACAACGAGAGCTGAAAGTCAGCGCTCGTGTGTTCTTGCTCCTGTGTCCCATCCATGTTTTTTGCGCTGTTACCTGAAGACGAAAAACCCATTCGCATCACACAACGTAAACATCGCTACATAAAAAAGGCATCACTAGGATTGATCCGTTTTTATTATTCGCCTACGAAATCCTGTTAGTCTTATTTAAAAGAAATCGTATGCCTTATCTTCGGTCAACTTTTTTATAATTCTTGAATGGGACAGCGATTAACAAGTTTTGGCAGAGGCCCGAGGCAGGCCAGGAAGGCCTGGACTTCGCTATTAAAGGCTCAACTCTTTTTTTTTTTAATGAGGTTGTTGGGGTGCGGCAATTGGTGCGGCGCACTAGAAGTTAGTGACTCTTAAGCTACGCTTTTCCGGGATGATGGAGAGTGAGCGGGATACAGAGAAATTCTGGCCGCGGGATTATTTCCGTCCGCTTTCCGATCTTTCGTCTCGAAATTTCGCCTGACAGCGCGCAGTCGTTTGCTGTAGAAAAGAGTGGAGCAAGACGTGATGCTTTGTTACTTTGCTATATCTAACGCAAAAATGCGCTTTAAAATTATTCGAACATTCAACCGAAATGGACAGCCGCGTGTACACCGTAATTGAACTCAAAAGATAACGAGGCTGGTTCTTCAGATACCGAGGAAAAAATTTGCGTGTGTGAATACGAAATCAATGAAAACGGAGAAAATTTATGCAGGTCGCTTTATTCTGTTCATTGCCGGACAAAAAAAAAAATGGCCCTAGAATAATTTAAGCGTTTTATCTATGCAATTAGTTATACCCTGAAAACTTATGAAATTTAAAGGCTTGCCGCGCATTAACAAAAAAAAAAAAAAAAAAAACACAAATTGCTTCAGCGGTAACCTTCTCACTTAGTAAAACGCGACAAAGTTTTATCTCTCCGGTATTTAAAGTAGAAGTATTGTCACGTAGTGACGACAATGCCGGCGATAAAGGATCTGGATTGAAATTCACTTCAATAAACTCTTTATTTGGTTGACGTTCGCCTGTGAAAGAACTAAGCAATCGGCGGCGGCGATAGCAGCAAGCGTGCGCAGCGTGCGTCGATTTACGAATGCTTGTTTCACTCGCCAACGCTTAATTCAAAGGCGGCGAAGAACGATCTAGATAAAACCGCGAACGGTGACTAGCATACCCTAGAACATTGTAGAGGCGCGCGCGCATGTCTGGAAGATACACCTCGATGCATCTTCTGCAACTAAGGAAATGATAAAGGCGCGTCTCACGACAGCGAGCACGAACAAACCAAGAGTATATAATCGATCAGTGCGCTACAATCACAGTGATAAGGGCGCGTGTCGGCGGCTGATAAAAAACAACAAATAAAAATTTTGAATGGCTCGCTGCAATATGTTCGTGTTATTGCCTGCTACGAAGCTATGTCATTCGTTGTTTCTCCTTGTATGGTATTTTTAAAACACACGATGAAAACATCGTTCAAAATAGGCGCAAAAAAACAATCAGCCAGAAAGCTCTGAACAGCAAGAAGGCAGCACTGGTGACGCCAAGCATTGTGGTTTACCACAAGACACCCCACCCCCCTCTCGGAAAAAGAAAATGAAGGGATGGTAATGGAGGGCAGCACTGCACGAATACTATTTGGTCAACTAACCGGCATATATTCTTTAAGGCTACTATGAAAAGCAAGTTTTACAACGCAGTGGGGTGATGGAGGGAGATCAGCTCGGTGTGTCCAAACGTAGCGCGTACAACGTCGTGCGTTCAGGTATTCTCAGTCGAACAATAATGTACATTCTTTCGATATTGGAACCAAGCGAAAAGCTACAGATTCGACACTTAAACTTTCTGAGAGCACTGTGGTATCTATACTACAGAAATGCGAAAGCCTGAGCGTTGCTACTGCACTGGGTGCATCGCGTTTGTTATCATTGTCATTGTCACTAATTGCAGCGTCATTGTCATCGCTACTAATATCCTCACGGTAGACAAGCAGAAGTATGACACCCTTTTTACGATCCCGGGCGTGGCGTAGTTGGTTGAAGCGTTCGGCTGGGGATCCGAGGGATGGAGATCCGATTCCTGCTAGAGGCAGGATTTTTATTTATCAGATGACGTCATCAGGATGATTGACAGCTAGTTTCCCTCCTCATACCTCTGTTATTACCAAGTGGCACAACTCTCGCGTACGAGATTTTGTTTCATGAGCATAGAAAGTATTTCGTCTTAAACCGCAACGTTGCGAGAAGTCGGGATGTTCGAGAAAACAGCGAAGTCTAGCGAAGGCTGCTGAGCTACGAAATACGAAGCGAGTCATTGAACAAAACGATCCGACCATTGAGTATAAATGTAGTATTTATGCGAACAGGTTCGCAAAGGTCGCGTAGATGTGCTTTCATCCTAAGACTGAGTGATGTGTATACTTTATAGGGGCGTCACATTTCAAAACTTCGAATATTATTAGAGCGTAGCCATACTATTCGCACTGCAACCCCTAATGACATTCACTTACGCTTTCTGACATCGAGCCGCCGGAGTTGGCCTAGCGTGAGCGCTTCTGTTGGTGTTGTTTACTGAATCGCACATGGCGCATACCCACACAAAGGGATCGGCCAAGAATTGGGCCAAATAAATGAAATAAAATGAAATAAATGAAATGACCACACCCTTCATCCATCATAACATTCCTTTTATGCCCCGAGGCAATGAACTTCGCAAAAAAAAAAAAAAAGAATTGGGCCACTGCCGGCTTCTTCGTCTTCCTCGTCCATAGCACTACACCGGTCCACATAGCAATCGCCCCGATCGTGGACACAGATGCACGCCGCTCTGATACTACGTGGCTGGACGAGGGTTTCAGCAATTGTTTGGCCGGCGTTTGGCTGCTCAGTCTCGTCCTGGATCAGGTGCGTGCCGTTTCGAGTGCGTTAACGCTTCGTCGTAGGTGTCAGGCTGGGTCTGATCACTCAGACAGTATAGGTTGCCGAGAAGTAGTAGCGAAGAATACCCCTTCAATTTTTTTTACATATTTCATTATGCCTTGAGGCCATAAACAACGTTATTTAAAAAAAAAAGAAAGTTTGATCGACTCGAGGCAGATACCGACGAAGAGCGAGAAGTTCGCGTAGAGAAGAAACGGCACTATGATCGTGTAGCCATGATTAATAGAGCTTAAGTTCGAATAACTAGGTTTACCCGGGACAAGCCTCCGAATTTTTTGTTTTTTAATCCAACCGCCGTTTTTATGTTCACTGAGCCCAATCTCAAGGTGGTAGCAAATTTTCTGTGCATTTGTTTTTCAAGATTTTTGTGTATAACTAATGCGACGGCTTTCAGTTTTGTGTGGCCTCCTCCCGCTATCCCTCTCTTCATTTTGCACCGTTTCTGCTGTATCTTGTTTTGTTTGAAATTCGAAAAAGCTTTGTATATATGCGAATTGGAATCCTCTCAACAAGTTTTCTGGTATTTACTTTATTACCAAAGGAATGTATCGGTACGGATAAAAGTAAACGGAGCACGCTTTTTCCTTCTACCATGTTTCACACTTTGAATAATTGAAACTGGCAGTCGTGGTATGTGCGAACTATTTGCCATTGCCCTTTCACTTGGACAAATATTGTTTTGCTATCTCCATTGCAGAAGGCATGGTTCTAATTTGAACGGAAAAGCGTGTTGCGTTTACATGTCCGCATCTGTATAATTGCAAGACTGTTCACTTGTCACCAAGCTATCATGGTGCCATTATTTATCATCTCCCTGTTATTCCCTTTTCGTGCGGTCTATTGCCGCTCGTAATAACACTGCCCAGCTCTAACCATTAGCGATCTTTATCACACGCTGAGCGAGCATGTTTGTTTCTGATAGCATTGAGAGCGTACATTCGATGTCCCCATTGTGTAGAGCGCTCGATGGTTGCCTTACCTGCAAGCAAAACTAGATCTAGCCCCAGCGGTTCGGTTACAGAGGCCCCATTTCAGCGGAAGTAGTGCCCCATAGACCCACAATCAACGTAGGCGCGAGCACAGTGCCCTGAAATCAGAGGCCGAAGTCTGATTGCATCTATTATAGCCCAATATGCCATGGCCAAGTGCTATACACAACGGTGACGCCGACTGTACATAGCGACCATTGCTTGAGACTTTCCATTGTAGTAAAATTTCACTTTTAGAGCAAATATAGGCGAACCAACATATGCTGCCTAGCATTATATTTATAACCGTATTTTGGCCGTGAATGAACAAGTTGTTCTGCGTCTGTTTCGCGTGCCGGAAACGCGTCGGCAGAGGCGATCATTCACAGGGAAGAAGGCACGTGCGTTGTAACATAACTGCAGTGTTTATTTTTTTTCCCTTCGTTTCCTCTCTACCGAGCTGAATCGAACCGGTTATAACCGCTTATTGTTACCTTCGCGAGCTAAACCTAAGCTCGACTGGAAAATGCATATGAATGCAGGCCTGCATTCCAAAGAAACTTAGCACTTTTTCGCCTTGTAGTCCACACAATGACTATTCCCTTCTGCGTAATAAATACGTGTGCCGATGCTCTTGTTTTTTTGCGCTATTCAATATTTGTCCACAGGCAAAAGCTGATGGCCCATCTTTTGAACTGCAGGTAGGTGGTAGATCATGTCGCACACTAAGTTCGGTTTTAAGGGCTTTTACCGATATTGCAACATGCTCCAGCGGATAAGTTGAAAGGTTCTGCCACTAGAGTTTTATAAAAAAACCTCTAGCGACGATTCAGCTGCATTGTGTCAGGGCTGTGATACGCAGAAGTGAACCACAACTACAGTTAAATAGTCAATAGTACGTTTAACAAAGATTTATTAGGGAAGCGAAACATGTAAAAAATAATCGACAGTTCTGTGTTGTGCTTTTCGGAGCAATAATTGAAGGGCAATACATTTTAACGAGCACATGAATATACACACACTGATACGATAGCGTACAATTGCATTCAGTGAGTATAAGCGACTTGGTGTATCACTGGTAATGAAAATGTGCCTTTTTAAGAAGCGGCGAGAAGTGGCGATCTAGTGCATTATATTATGCTCGATCGGTGACACTCGATGGAACATGCTTTTGTTGACAGTGCTGCCTCTTTTGTGTCCTATACGTATTATTATTCTTACTATTCCGACCAGTTTGGTACGAATAGGCTAAATACCCGATGAAAACAAGAATAAAAAAACTCCTCTAGAACATTCACAATAACCTAAGCGAATTTCTTTGATGGAGACATTCATTACTTTTGTTTCAATGCATTGCGAATTCAGTAGAGATCCCCTGCAATCTTTCTTGAGCTAAATAGTGCACAATGGATAGAGTCCACAGTTATGGAGTTTGAAGCTCCTTATCCATGCTATGCTAGTTGAGGAGCCGGACAGCAGGTTGTGCTTTGGTTGTTACCCATTTCACACAAATGGCCGGCAGCGGAAGCCGAACACATCACCTTCCGAATCCGAACATGTGTGTAGTACTTTAAAAGAGTTTTGAAGTCGAGAAACGCAATGTCCTCAGGGAGAGGGCATTCCGGGAGAAAATGTGTAGCCCATCACGTCACAGATGAGCGATGCAAGCATGACACGCAACGGAGGAAAGGAGTAGCACGATGCAAGACGGGCTGTATAGATGGCGGTAGCTGCACTCTTTCGGTGAATAGATTCTTCAGCTGTAGGAGGCGCCATCCCTTCAGCCGCTTTTTAGCTTCAACCTGGGCGGCGCGCATTTGTCCCCATGGCTAGGGCCATTAGCGCGCCTCGATGCCTCTGGCCGTAGTGCTACCGTAACCCGTGCTGCATTCGAGGCTTGAGAAGCATTCGCTCCCAGCCGCTTCTCTTCCAAGTCAACAGCGGACGCAGTGTCCCTCACTTCCTTTGGTCTACAGGCACTGCCACGCTCAGCCTCTTATCGGGTCGGCGTAGCTAGCATGCATTCACCGTTTTCAGTGCCGGAGGCGCCATTGAGTGGCCTAATTAGGTATCTGGAAACAATGCGGATAGGTTTGCGTTGGTACGAGTTAATATTCCGCCCGGCGTTATAGCATTAACTAATGACATGTTTACAAATACAGGGGGCGCTCGCGGTCGGCGGAGTGGAAGCGGCCCTGATATCGCCTGTGCAGTCGTCTACTACATTATATATGTTCGGCCTCATAACAAGCGTTGGCCGTGACACATTTCACACATACAAAAAACAACTCTGAAAGGATGTTTCTCGCCATCTGTTGGTACAAGGCCGCGTCCAAGGCAGAGTGAGGAAGAAAAAAAAAAACATTCGGGGGAAAGGTTTTTTTTTTTTTTTTTTACATTTGTTTCAAGTAGAAGGGGGGTCACGTTGCGCCTTATGCCTATGCACATTTATTAAAAACGTGTGCGATTCAAAAATACATTGCGTTTAAGCGAGCTTTGTTTAGTACTTTCACAGCCTGCCGTACGGTGTACTCCGCTTTTCTTCGCAACGCGATAGTGTATTACATGCACTGTGAGATAAAAGACCTGATTCAAAAATTTTTGCCTACATGTATTCTTACTGAGCGGAACTCCAGCCTCTACCCTCAGCCGCTAATAGCAGCGCCAGTGCATCTTACTTATTTCCCAAATAGCCATTGGCCTATAGACGAACACATTTTACCTATAAAACAGGGAGTTATATATATATATATATATATATATATATATATATATATATATATATATATATATATATATATATATAACTCCCTGTATAACTCCACTCCCTGTGGCCGCTATATATATATATATATATATATATATATATATATATATATATATATATATATATATATATATATGAAGGAAAGAAGCCAACAGTCGGCGAGGCCAAGGAAAGCGTTGGCGATGGTACTTTGTCTCTTTTTTTTTTAATGTTTACTTGGATAATCACAAAAATTAGTAATGTTATCTGTTTAGGGGAAAGATAATTAGACACAAAGTAGAAGAAAAAACAACGTGCCGATGGTGGGATCCGAACCCACGACCTCCGAATAACGCGTCCGGGGCTCTTCCAACTGAGCTACATCGACCGCTGTCCCCCCTGCTACTTTCTTGGGTATTTATGTTGTCTGTATACGAACCTTGAGAGTGTTCACCAGCGCCACCCTCAGCCATATATATATATATATATATATATATATATATATATATATATATATATACTTGTTTACTTGCAACGTTAAGTCCGTAAACTGGGATATTGGTGGACTACGTGAAGTTGAACAAAAAGTGTTGAAATATAATTTTCCGCTTTTAAGCTGCGCTCTTATTCAGAAATCACTTTTCGCATTGACACAGCGCCGAACAGTGTAAATCAGCCGCACATATTTTGCACAATATTGGGAACAAGCCTAGCCAATACACTCCAGCTTGCGTGCATAATAGATATCTTCATTTATAATTTTCCATGTATTTGAAGAGAAAACCTTCAACAAGGACGGCGAAATGTAACGAACTCACCTTACAAAATACAGCTGATTTCATTTCCTATTCTTTAACTGGGGATCGGCTGATGACTGAAAATGTTTGGTTTGGTAGATATCTGAATCTCAGTAGATTACAAGCGCCTGAAGAAAATGCAGACGCAAAGTTTTATTAAGGTGCTTCCGTGAATGAATGTGTATCTGTTTTGTCCTGGGACATAAAACATCCGAGAAACTTTTCTATACGTGACATGTATGGGATATAGCGCTAGTATTTACTCTTTTAACTAACAAATACGCCCAAAAAAGCTTGGCATGTACCGCGAAGTTACATCACTAGACATTGCAATATTTTCTACTCAGTGCCACACAAACAATTTCGGCGTTAACAGTCCATTCATTCCTTTGTCTTTTTCATAAATACATAGGCTAAACAGCCTGTCTCGTTTTGTCTTCTCCTCCTCGTTTAAGCTATTATCTTGCCATAGCTTTCGTAGTTATACAAAAAGTGGTTCAACAGATGGTATTAGCTTTGCTTGAAAATTTGCTATCCAATATAGCTGTTTATTTTTCAGTTCATCGAGATATTTAGTAGCGAAGCTAATAGGTAGTTTCCAATTTTTTTTTTTGCTTCTTGTCTTGGGAAAATTGCAAGTATTATTTTTTTTTCCCTATATGATTGTCTTTTTAATGTTTTTAAATTAAAAATTTTTGCAAATGATCAATGCATAAAGCAGAGGCAACACGTTTGTGAAGCCCAATTTTCTACGTAAAAGGGGCTTTGTAATATAGAACAGAAGCTATCAGCAAGTAAGCGCGCTTACTTCCACACACTGCTCATAAAAGTGATAAAGGGCAATAAAACAATTCCGGATCTCAATAACAGAACAGTAGAAGAATGCCTTTACCTGATTCATGGGAATCTTTGCGATTCTCTCGCGAGCTGATTAGTTGGCATTGTCAAGACTGCTTGTGTACGCTATTATGCAACTTTATTTTCAGCCATGGCAACAAAAACTTCTTAAGCAATATATATGTATATATTTCGCACTTTTAGTGTTGTTGCCTCACAAATTATATTCTTGCTGAATGTGGGGCGGCAATTGTAGGCACTTTCTGCGTGAAGTATTATTAAATGCTCTGCACGCCAGTAGCAGACAGCACCCAGTCCTTCCACTCCGAAGCGTTTCACTTAAAGCAGTTGGATGCAAAATTATTTGTGCACCTTACATCGGATGGTCACAGTTTTGACACGATTTCAACTTTTTAGGAGAACAAGATTTCTTCCAGCAATTGTTCAACTTTCTTTATGTTTTAATAGATGTCGACTAGGCTGCTGTTTTTTTTGTGTTATTTTTTATTTACACGATACTGGAGACCTGATATGGTCCAAGCAGGATTGGCAAATGTCGAAGAAAAATCAAGTTTCAGGAACAATAGTGCACTTAAATGAATACAGTGAATGAACAGCAGGCGGGTAGAATATGAAGACAAATTTACGCAACGCTAGCAAGGCGCTTACCAACTTGACGAAAGTCGTATATTTAAAGGACTGAACAAGAAAACTGTAGTGATCCCACTTACCACAGTGTGTGTGTAAAAGTAAGAGAACATTTTGTTCAGGGGATGCCTCGGGACGAATCGCTATGTGTGGCCTGCGCCGCTGCAGTCAACTAGAAAGATGGCACTCCGTGTGGTTCCAGCCTTTTCACTGTGAAAATAATGGCGCTGTAAGCGCGCACCTGTCCCCAAGCACATACGCACATAAAATACTCACAGGTGGAGCTCAAGTTTCACAACTGGCAACGACGAGACAATGTTAAGTTCTAAACTGGTGCCGGTTGTCAAGATCGCGTCTTTCCGTACCAAACGATGCAACCACCAGGCAGATGAGTTTTAAAATTTCTTGATTTTTTTTTTTTAAATTTTGCTGCTTTGGTCTTAGAAGTATTTGATACGTGATTCGAATGCTCCCACTGCTGGAAACCTATAGGTGGCAGAGGCTATAACACTCAGCGGAAATGCATAAAAATAATGCGACTTTTAAAAAGCATAAAACGGAAAGTAATAAATAGAAAGCGCGGCCCATGGAGATGCTTTCAGTTCCAACAAGTTTGGCTCAATACTTTTTTAATTTTTTGAGTTTGAGGGCACTAATCCAATTTTTTTTTTTTGGCTGGCTTATTTTGAACAGTAATCATCGTTAAGCTTGTGTGGTCATCGAACCGTTATTAAGGGTTTTCGCTGTTTCTTATACTTAAGTCCTTCTTTAACAACTTCAATAACGGTGCGTTTGCCCCTTTTAGGATTGAACTGAGCGAGTACCGTACGGCAGATGAGCAGCGATTGATGCGCGAAAGCAGAAATGGCAGTTTCTGATTATCAGCATTTCACCCGCAAATGGTTGACGGTTTCGTTACATCGAGAGGGCGGCAGGAACAAGATGTTCGTGGAGCCAGTGCATGCTCTCCAGCCAGGCGCTTTTTCCACCCAAGCACAACCTCTGAACACCTGGATGCCTCATAGCAGCGGAGCCCCAACTACCTGGACAATCCAAGCCACCTACCAAGAACTGTTCCTTTGTCCATCTCATACACATCGAAGGGTAGCTTATTATATTAGGGGGCTTTAAAACGCAGGCAGCTGAATAAATGGTACAAGATGGGCATATTTGTTGAATGATCATACATAGATTATTGAAAAGCTGTTTCTTTCCGAAGGAATAGCCAGTAGCTGAACACTCCGTTCCCATGTATTCTGCCAGCAGGTATTGAAGGCCAAATACTGAAGACTGAAGAGTCAAATAAATATTTTATTATTTTTTCTTAATACTTTTGCTGTTTTATCTAATGAATACATTCTAGTTGTTTACAGAAATTTAATTGTGCATAGCTCCTTGAAGTCTAAAATAGAAAAATCAAATCACATAACCATGCGGAATAACCTGCTGCAACGCTCGACGATGCCTATCGAATGCGCAGGTTTACAAAGGGAAATGAATGGAAAAGCCTGTGATAGGACCATGAAGGGAAACCCACTGGTTCGCCAACCTTGGAAACCCCACTGGTCTAGCGACGTTGTCCTACATGGGCTATGAGTGGGAAAGCCAACAATAGGGCATACTGGCAGTGCTAAACTGGTTGTACGATGGAACAATATTGGAGTGAACGATGACCCAATGATGTGGAATGTCGATTCCCCGAGAGCCATTATCAGCCCAATATTGATGCCACTGTTTTCCAGTATTAGACCATCGTCGGTCCAAAGATGGTGTGCTGCTTGGGTCGTTTCCAACTGTGAGACGCTCCGCAAAGATTTGGCTCGTAAGCGCTACCCGCAGCACGTTATTGATGATGCCATCAAAAAAGCTGCAGCGCAAGATCACCGTACCATCTTTAATCGCAAAAAGCCTGCGCAATCTGGTATCCAAACCAACCCAATCTTAACTAACACAGAATCAGTCCCAAGCGTGAATATTATTCTTAAAATGCGCATAGTATTCTTCTCGTAAGTGAAAAAATGAGTCTGCTTTCTGAACCACCCCGCGTCGTGTACAGAAGGGCGAAAAAACATCATAGCCATAGTGACCTCATCAAAATTAAAAAATGACCCAGTCTCAAGACAATCTCTTATCTGTGCATGAAGATTTGTTGCTGTGTGAGAGTCCCATGCTATATTTGCATATTAAAAAGTTCGCCTTATTAGCATTTTATATGCGAGACATTTAACTTCAAGGGTTGCATTGCATATTCTTGGCCTTATGCCCCATAGAACTTCATTTGTCCTACTGCACATATCATTTACGTGGGCATTTCACCTCAGGCCTGGAGAAAATATTTAACCTAAATATTTATGTCCTATTACCCTTTTTAGTTCATTTGCACCAATGCGGTATTTATAATTCGGGATCACGTTCTTTCTTCTTATAGCCATGCAAAATTATTTTACACGGTTTTGATTAATTTGCCCCTGATTACACCATCTTATATTTCTTTTTGTAGATTAGAGTGAATTAAGGTTTAACTGGCCACTTGGAGATTTCATCTTGGTATATATTACGCTCTCATCAGCAAATACCCTTTGAGAACGTCAACATAATCTAGCAAAAAATTAATAAATACCAGAAATAAAAGAGGCCCCAATACACGGCCTTGAGGTACTCCAGACGAACAAGCTTGAATCTTTTTTTTTTTTCGAAGAGTTTGCCACAAGGCATAAGTTGAGAAAGGGGGAATGGGATGCAGGAGATAAAGTTAGTCTTGTCAGATGTGTTACCGTTTTTATGAACTGCATCTAGATTTATCTTCACCTATTTGAACATACTGTTTACGACAGTGAAGTTACGATGTAAATCGTTTTGTTACATTAGCTTTTTTAATGTATTTTGAGTAAGAGTTTGGGGTGAGCTACTTTATCAAGTGCTTTCGCGAATTCTAAAAATAGTTAGATAAACTTGTTCTCGGAAATTTATTGCTTGTAAAAGATCATGAACTATTTTAACAAGTAGCGTTACTGTAGACAAGCCGTAGCGAAACCCATGTTGCGAAGAAGACAATAAGTGGCAAGTTTCAAGATAATTTGAATGATGCTTACACATTATGTGCTCATGCTGTTGGAGTAGGTGCTTGTAAGAGAAATGGACCGATAGTTAGTCTTGTCAGATGTGTTACCGTTTTTATGAACTGCAATAAATGCTAGTTTCCAGGCTGTAAAATTTTCATTGGGAGAGATATATAGCGGCCCACTCTGCCACTCTGCATACCTATGTAAAAACTCATTTGGGATGCTGTTTGGACAAGGGGATTTCTTAACGTTAATGGTCAAAAGAGTATTCAGCACTCGTTCCTCATTGATCACTACATTCGACGCTGAAGGGCGCTGTGAGGAGTTGTAAAAATTTGAAGTGTGTCATCATCTTCGGTGAAAATGGAGAATAAAATGAAGCGAAAAGTTTAGCATGGTCTTGAGGAATTTCTTCATCGTTAGTTTTACTTTTTTTTTTTTTTTTTTTGCGGGCTTTACATATCTACAAAATTTATCTGGTGTTTGAGGAAGAAATGTTTTCGGAGTGACAATAAAGGACCTGGTCTTTGATTTCTGGATAAGACAATTTAATTCCCACCCCGTGTCCTGAAGTCCTGCCAGGCTTTCAGTATTTCGACCTATACTGATCTCTACAGTAACCGAAGTAGTCAGGACAATAATGAGATTGGTAGTAGTGAAAAGCAGTGACGAAGGACACGGTTAAGAAAGCTTTGGAAACTATGAAAATGGGGAAAGTAGCTGGGGAGGTTCAGGTAACTACAGATTTGTTGAAAAATGAGGTCGGGGGGGGGGGGGGGGGGGAGGGGGGATATTGTGCTAGGAAAACTGGCCACTCTGTATACGCAATGCTGGATGAGATCGATGGTACCGGAATCATGGAAGCACGCTAACATTATCTTAATTCATAAGGAAGGGGGCGCAAAAGACTTGAAAAAAAAAATCAGACCAACCAGCTTACTGTCTGTTACGTATAAGGTTTTCACTAAGGTAATCGTTAACAGAATTAGGACAATCCTAGACTTCAGTCAAGCAATAGATTAAGCAGATTTTCGGAAAGGGTAATCCACTATCGATCACATCCATAGATTAAACAGGTGACAGAAAAATACTCGGAATATAAGTTATATAACCAGCCCTTATGCATTTTTTTTATCTTTTTCTTATTAATTTTTCTATGCTTTTCTCTTTATTCATGACATTTTTGCCTTGTATACCACTCCCCTCTGTAACGTCCGACATGGGCCTTGAGGGTGTCACGAATAAATAAATAAATAAATAAATAAATAAATAAATAAATAAATAAATAAATAAATAAATAAATAAATAAATAAATAAATAAATAAATAAATAAATAAATAAATAAATAAATAAATAAATAAATAAATAAATAAATAAATAAATAAATAAAATAAATAACATCTTGGGAAGTCATACAGGCATTGCGAAATCAGGGAGTCGACGAGACGTAAGTGAAAGTACTGGAAGATATCTATAGTGACTGCACAGCAACCATAGCTTTGCATAAGGAAAGTGTCAAAATTTCCATAGAAAAAGATGTTAAGCAAGGAGATACGATTTCTCGAGTAATAGTCACAGCTTGCCTAGAGGAACTATTCAGAGACTTGGAAGGGGGACAATTAGAATAAGGGTTGACGGAGAATACCTCAGTAATCTGCGTATCGCTGATGGCATTGTCTTGCTAAGTAATTCAGGTGATGAACTGCAAAGAATGATTGATGCTCTAGACAGGAATAGCAGAAAGCTAGGCTTGAAGATAAATATGCAGAAGACAAATTTAATGTTTCACAGCCTCGGAAAGGAACACTATTTTACGTTAAAAAGCGAAGAATTGCAAGTAATAGGCGAATATATCAATTTAGTAAAGGTAGTAACCGCAGATCCGGATAATGAAAGGGAAATAACGAGGTGAATAAGATTGTGATGGAGTGCATTTGGCAAGCACTCACAGATTATGACTAGCAGCTTATTGCTATCGCGCAAAAGGAAAGTATGCAACAGTTGCATCTTATCTGTACTCACCTATGGGGCTGAAACGTGGAGGCTAACCAAGAGGGTTCTACTACAGTTGAGGACAACGCCGAGGGCTATGGAACGAAAAATGGTATGTGTAATGTTAACAGATAAGAAGCGTGAAGAGTGAGTCAGAGAAATAACCCGAGTTAATGAAATTCTGGAGGAAATAAAGAAGAAGAAATGGGCATGAGCAGGCCATGTAGTGCGCAAAGAGGATAACCGATGGTCGCTTAGGGCAACAAATTGGCTTTCGAGGGAAGGAAAGCGGAGGAAAGTTAAGAAGTTCGCAGGGTCAAGTGGATGCAGCTAGCACAAGACCGGTTTAGTTGGAAAACAATGGGAGAGGCCTTTGCCCTGCAAGGGGTATATTCCAGCTGACAATGATAATGAATTCAACTGCAATAGAAGAAGTCCAATCTCGTCAGCTGGAGTAGCCGTGGGAGCCCTGCCGCATTCTGAGTTGAAGTGAACTAGAACAAGGAGGCCTCCGTGAAAAATTCCTTCTTCGAACGGGCCGAATGTTCTCGCTTGCTGCTGGTGCTGTAATGCGCCCAACGCAGTGGTTGTGCGCATTATCATACCTAAACAGAGATCCTAATACGAGCAGAGATGAGATATTTTATCTTCATTATTCGACCCAGACTATGAAGGCATAGAAAATGCTGGTCAAATTACGATCTACTCGCGAATGAAATCGATATGATCAGCACGACAGAATTTTTTACGTTGGCAGCATACGGAAATCCCGCCTAGAACCGGTATGAGCGAATAATCGTCTACAGACGAACCAAACGACGTCTTTTTGCGAATGCAAGTGCCGGCGTAGAGCAGGTTATGCTCTGGAAAGAAGGACGTACTTTTACAGCGTTATTTCAAACCTGTAGTGAATTGCCAAGCATTACAGTATTCATAGTGTGAAGTTTTTAATCAAGAGAGAAAAAACGCGCTTTATTATTTCTTATTATTGTTATTTCTTATTTTTCTTACTTCATTACTATAATTACATTGTTTAACCATTCTTAAAATGCCCAAAAATTAGCTTTTTGATGCAAACATATAATATAGTGGTTTTTAGCGGGTTTTGGGGCTTCCTGCTGCGGGATCTCTATTTGAATTGGTGATACACTGGGAACGGGTTGGCAGGTTGTCTCAATATGGTTTTGATTCACCATACGGTTTGTCCGGTGTATGTACGTAGTTCCTGCTGCATTTAAGCGGCACGCTATACACCACTTTGCCGCCTGCCATTTTCGAGCACGCTCCGCGTTTTTGGTATCACTTAAATGCGATACGTTGAAGATCTAATCACCTCTCGTTCACGTCGTTCTCGACATGGCCGAGTTGGCATGAACTGCCAATTTGGGCAGCTTCATTGAGATGTGAGGGTGATATTAAAGCCCTACTGTCCGTACCCTCAGATCTCGAGACAAACATGCCACTGCCTAACCATTCAGACATATTCATACATCTTGTTAAAAGCTAGGCTTTACATTGTGGCGTGGCGGCAAGCCGATGAAGAAACGACAGAACATGATCGATGGCGGTGGTAGATGACGCTTAGTGAATATGTTAGCGGGCCTAGCGTGAGCGGTGTTTACTCCGGCCACACTCATACACATGGTGTGGACTTGTACACATTACAACACAGACAACACAAACACCCTAGAGACGTGGGAGTCTCTCCTGTGTACTTCCGAGCCAGCAGATCAACGCTGGCTTATCCAGCGCGCGGTGGAGGCCGCGGCATCCCAAAGGATCCCCGCCGACCTCCTCTAAGTCAGCGCAACCGGTCCTTTGACTGGTCCCCTGTTTTTGGGCTCAATAAAAGAGTTCACCACCACCACCTAGCGTGAGCGCTCCTGTCCGCGCCACTGCCCGCTTCTTCTTCGTTGCTCGTCCGTGAGAATATCTACCTCGTCTGATGTTTCACTTAAGCACATGGTAGGCCGGGAGCGTATGCTTATTAATGAGTAGGTGCGAGAAAAAGAGATAAAATGTATGGATTAGTGGTTAAATACCTAACTTTTAATACTTGGTTATAGCATTCAGTCCCAATGTTGCCTATTTTCAGTTAACTCTTTGTTTATCGCGTCCATTGAGCGTCGTCCGCCTTCTAACGATAACTTAGCTCGATGATTTAGGAGCTTTCCACGTTGATTACGGACACGAAAAACCATTTAGCATGTAACAAGGCAACTAAGTTCTGTTTTCGAAGTTGCTTTCGTTTCATTTCTAGGCGCCATTTTTTGCTCGTTCTGAAGGAGCGGCAGCGCCAGAGGTAAACAAGTAAAGCAAGCTCGAAAATGTAAATCTCGTGACTTCTGTAAATCTGTAGTTGATCTTATCGACACGCGCAGCCTAGTATAGCTGCATTTGCCTTTCTTATTCATTTATGGTAGTGGCGACGACACGAACCGGGTTGGAACGTCTCATTTTCGTTTCTTTTTTGCTGGTCTGGTTTTGCGCGCCCTCATGTTATTCGTTGCAAAGGACACAATTCAACGTCGAATTTCAGTTTTTTTTTTTGTCAGATGGAGGCCTTAAGATGCCAAACATTCCATTCTTGGCGAATAATTTTTTTGTTCTTTGTAGGCTTATGTGTAATTTTACAAGCTTTGTTTGTTTTTTTTTGTACCATCTCGTTTTCAGCAAATAAAACTTTACGTTTTAACGAACATCGTGTTGTTCAAACCTATATGGTTTAATTTCTGCTGTTGCATATAGTATTAAATCTTATCTATCTTTCGCACAAAAGCAAGACTACTGAAACCTACATGAAATGTCTTTTTCTACAGAGTAGGGAAATAGTTAAAGGATCTAACCTCGAGAAATTGACTACATCTAAATGTTTTCAATCGAATTAGATATTCAGATTGCGAAACAATCTGTGTATAGGGAATGATATAATAGCACATTCGCTCTAAATACTCGTCATGGTTTTCTTTAAGCAAAACTGGCTGATTACGACTTATCCTGTAGTAAGACGTGAGAGACAAAAGTCCATGAAGAATGTTTGGAATTGTTTTACTAGTGTGGTATTGTACCACACCAATTACCAAGATCGATTTTACTAATATGTTTTATCAAGATCCAGTGTGGTATTGTAGTTAATTAGAGGGATACTGAGAGAACATAAACTGCTTCTCCCACATTTTATGACATTTTACAGGTAATATAGAACATTTTTATATGCGCTTATTTCTGTAATCTGTTGGGCATGGCTGTTGCGAAGAAAATTATTAGATTTTGACTAAGGCACTGTACAGAGTCGGCAGATGTAACCCGTTAAAAATTGGCAGCTGCATTTGCTTGAAGAAGAGCAGAGTCCAGCAAAGTTTCTTTCTTGGGTGCAGTCGCGAACTTGAGTCGGTAGTTCCCTCTAGTTCTGTTTTCCTGAGAGAAAAAACATCGGTAGTATCACATATCGATGGCCCCTGGCGATACCAGGAAGGCACCGGACAAGAGTTGCGAAGTTAAGGTGTCGGTGATTATCCACGAAGCTAATCCTTATTGCAAATCAAACAACGCGATATAATCAGTATGGAGATAGGAAAAAACTACTGGCTTTCAAATAATGGAGTGCAGATGTAATGCTGGAGTGGTTACGCGCATAGCATGTTGTTGGCTGGGGCGAGCAGTCTTGAGCTGTTACACATAACTCGAAAAGCGGAATGTTTCCGCAGGATGCTTCATACCTGTTCTTTCTTCATCAAGATTCATTGCTCGGCTTACGTAGCTATGATGATGACGGCATTGGAATGCATAACGATGCAGAGGCGCACGTGGCCACGAAGAGATGTTGGTTTAATAAGAATTTAGGAAAAGGAGAAAGCCCCCAGCGTGTGTACAACCATCTTCTAAATAGGGAAACGTCATCAGCAGGCGCCGCAATGGAAAGAGAGGGTTTATTCCAAATGCCCGAACGCACTCCAAAACAATCGTCGGCGTTGGGAGGTGTTCTAGGCCCGAGGACCATTACTGGAGAGGGCGCGGAAGCGTTCGATATTGCAGCTGTCTCGTTAAATGTCATTCGATGCCCGTATGTTCACGTTTAGGTGCCCAGATAAAGGGAACTCAGCGCCCGGATTTTCGCTCTCGGTGTTGGCTCGCCATCATCTCAAGGTCGTCGATAACGGGAGCTGAGAATATTTCCTGCTTATAAAGAGTAAGCAAATCATCTGTACTTACAGGTTCTTAAATATGAAAATAAACAAAGGTCGAGCAGTCAAGCCTTGATTATAATGACGTGTGACCAGCTCGCTTTTTCCTATTTTCTAACTCGTTCCCTTAGCGCGTAATATCGAAAAACCCCTGCCAGTTTCATGAAAGAAGAAATCCTCTCTTCGCGCAAAAAAGATAAAATTCAAATGTTCTCTTTCTTACTGAATGGTCCCGTACAGCCATTCAGCCTAACGGTGGCAACGGAAGAACCGGGCAGCGATGACCGTAAAGTATAACAGCATGAACATAGAGATGACTGCGCTTGGCCTGGCGTGTAAGAACAAGTTACTTTGAAAAATCAGTTGCGTGCGTCTTACTTGAATATCGCAATGTTCTTCGGTACAAATATATGTGCAATACTGTAAATCGCAAAGTACTGTCATTTTCAACAGTGGCCAGCAGACTATACGCAGTGACCCCTTATCTAGGATTAAGCTTACCTTAGTGCTTGAGCAATGAAGGAAGTACTCAAGTGTTCTCTGAACTATGAACGTGCATACTTGCGAAGTGGCAAGAATAAGCGAGGAATTGCTCACATTATAAACAGACATAGAGCAAAAGGAACCCGCACCAAACCTTTAATAGACTGCACGGAACAGCAAAGTGATCCGCGTTGCATTTACCTTGAAATTTTACCGTACTATGCCATCCCTAGTTACGGCTTGAGGTCCCGCTATGATGGCATTTTATTTATAAATGCATTCCAGAAGCAGAGTTTCAGAATGGTTCGAACATATTCTTTTTTGGGTTCGCTTTTTGTTCGACATCATGCTTCACTTCAATGTGCTACAGTTTTACATTCTACCATTTCACTCAAAGAAATCCTCAGCAGGTACAGAAATACTGCATATAGTCTGCGGATGCAAGACGAGTATGTGAGTGTGTTAGAAAATGTGTGCGGGTAATGTGCTGCGAGATCAGATTCCTGACCTTGAAAACTTATAAAGTGCGCACGAGTCAGGAAAGATGGGGAGAGCCAAGTAATGTGATACAGTTTCGACATTGTTATTTGGCTTGTACTCAGGAGATGTATTTCTAAGGTTGGATTCAGCATATTTTGAGGTGAAAGTAGTGCTCAAAAACTTTACAGTTTTCAATTTTCTGATATCCTTATCCTGATATACAACTCAGGGTAAAATCGACAGAATCAAGAGTTGAAACTTAGTATGGTATCTATTTAAAACGACAAGAGGTTACAAGGGAAGTAGGGCTTTGCGAATATTGTTATTTTTCGAATACTGATCAAATACGAATATGAGAAACATGCCTTCGAATATAAAATATGAGATCGTCGAAAAAGAAAAAGCAAAGAAAATTATAAGTAGCAAATATTGCTCGACTTGTTTTTCAGAAATCATGTTTTCTCGGTTTCATCAAGTGTCGCTTTGAGCGCGCTGTCTGGGAGGCTCTTTTTAAAGAAAAGAAAATTCATCATCATCATCATCATCAGCCTGATAATACCCACTGCAGGGCGAAGGCCTCTCCCATATTTCTCCACTTAACCCGGTTCTGTGCTAGCTGCATCCACTTGACCCCTGCGAACTTCTTAATCTCATCCGCCCACCTAACTTTCTGCCGCCCCCTGCTACGCTTTCCTTCCCTTGTAATCCAGTTTGTTACCCTCAGCGACCATCGGTTATCCTCTCTTCGCACTACATGTCCTGCCCATGTCCATTTCTTCTTAATTTTTACTAGAATATCGGTAACTTGAGTTATTTCTCTGACCCACTCTGCACGCTTCCTATCTCTTAATGTTACCTCTACCATTTTTCGTTCCATAGCTCTCTGGGTTGTCCTCGAAAGAAAATTCATTTCTTCCCAAACCGGTCCCATTGCCTTTTAAGGGACATGAATGCTTTGCGGAATTGGGTAAGACAATGATATATATTATTGGAGACATGTAACGTAACGAACAGTTTGCCACGTATCAGCCCGTATGCCATCAATTTAGAGGAGGACAACAACAACAAGCGAGGGCCGCCTGGTCTGCGCGCTGCACGGCTGAAGACATGCTCCTCGCGCCGCATATGAGGTCACTGGCCCATCATTGGTATATTGGCTCCTGCTAGGCCAGTAAAGTTTTCGCTTTAACACATGCAAGGATCCCTGAGGGCGCTGCCCTGTTGGAAGAAGAAATTTAAAGCTCTGATGTGATGTGCGCACGACCCATTTCAAGATTGTGGCCAGTTACATTTAGAAATGTGCTACACACGTAACTATTTCAAGCTTACATCTGCTGTCAAAGCAGAAAGCTGGGGTAGCTGGTTGGAATCCATTTGAAGTTTAAGAATAGCGCTTAAGACGAGGACACTGTGTCCCTTTTTTCTGTGTCCTTGTCTTAAGCGCTAGTCTTAAACTTCAAATAATTTACATCTGCTCTCGATTACGGGACAGGTAGGAATTTTTTTAGGATGCTTAACTGTACAGTCCACACTTTATAGCATTGTGGTGAAGCGCGCAGTGGAGGTGAAACAGCACTGAATTGAAAATGTTTTGGTGTATTCGTCAATTTTCAAATATTCCAAATGTTGTGAATAGCCGTCTTTCAAATACAGATACGAATCGAATAAAAAACATTCAATTCATATTCGAATTTTCGAGCGTTGTTGTAAACCTAATTAGAACATACACTTATTGACTTTCGAATTGCAGCAAGAATATTGGTTTGTCGCCATTGGGAGATTTAATTCAGCTGCAGTGGAAGCTGCCTTTTACATACTTCTATAGAACTAAAGCTTAGCTTGCTGTTCCAACTTGCGGTTCCCATGAGCTGTAAGCTCCAGCTGCTTGTCTTCCGGCAAAAGTACAGCTTCCTTTGGATCCACTTTTCAATGTAAACAAAGTGAAATAATCGAAGGCGATGTTACGAAAGAACATATTGGCGAAAATGTCATTACCCTCTGATACATCGCAGAAACTCGCTTTTAAACTGCGTCCTGCGCTAGCACAGCGTAGTTCAAGCTG
Source organism: Amblyomma maculatum (assembly GCF_055883805.1). Taxonomy (NCBI): domain Eukaryota; kingdom Metazoa; phylum Arthropoda; class Arachnida; order Ixodida; family Ixodidae; genus Amblyomma; species Amblyomma maculatum. The sequence continues at coordinate 23,263,985 of NC_139349.1, read as the reverse complement.
ACGCAGAAAAACTATGAGGTAAATATTTGTCAATAAATAGCAGAAAAATGTTTGCTTTCCAAGGGGAGGATCTGTGGATATACTCAATTTTAAGGGCAATCTTGCAACGTAAAAAAATAATTCCGTACCCAACTTTCAGTAGAAGTGAGCTTGTTAAGAAGTACTAGGCGTAACCGTCACTGTACTTTATTTTTGCCACCGGAAATAATGTGAACCAACGTCTAGTGTGGCAGTGCATAGATGATATCTTTATATTGAGTGCGTAGAAGGGTTATTCGGTTGTTTACGCAATGGCCCAGAGGCGTTGACGTAGCGGCTCTTGTGTTGCAGTGCGGGGGCGTGTTACCGGTAGAAAATTTAATGGCAGTCATTATTTATACGTTCTGGAGAAAGAAAAAAAAAGCGAACATTTTACAAGCAGTACGTAGAAGCGAAGACGCTAGGTAGTCTACATGTCTCAGACTCATTACATGACATAAAGGGCGACTATGATGCCATTGAGCCTAAAAGAACAGCTTGAAAACTGAAAGAGGTAACATGCTATTGTGTGATATGGCTCTTTACGGTAAATCATGGTACACTATGATATGGTATAGTATTTTAAGGCGTGACATTGTACGACATAGTATGGGGCTGAAATGTGGAGGCTAACGAAAAGGGTTCTACTTAAGCTGATGGCAGCCCAGAGATCTGCAGGACGGAAAACGGTAGGTGCAAAGTTCGGAATCGCGCTGAGTGAGTCAGAGAAGCAGAGTTAATGAAGCAGGACATTTAGCGCGAAGAAAAGATAACCGATGGCCGCTTAGGGTAACAAACTAGATTCCAAGTGAAGGAAATCGTAGATGGGGGCAGCCCAAATTCAGGTGGGCGGATGAGGTTAACAAGTTCGTAGGGGTGCAGTGGATGCACCTAGCACAAAACCGGGTTATTTGGCGGGATTTGGGAGAGGAATTCGCCCTGCAGTGGGTATAATACGGCTGATGATGATCAGGATTGAATTTAGGATATGTCGTGTAGGCTACACGGTTTATAACATTTATGTTTTCTATTTGGTGAGAATATTACAGGATGTTTTTAAAACAAACAAACAATGGCAATCTGCTCATGAGGCTTGCTTCATTAATTGCACCCCTGTCTTCTTACTTTGTAATTCTTCCCGGAAAGCAGAACACCTGCATCATCAACAAATGCTGTGACATACCGTGCGAACATTCACCGAAGTCAGTTACCTATAAAGAACGCATTAAATGCTTTAGTACAGGCTGCTGTGGCAATCAGTGCGAAATGTTACATGGTAGGCATCGCGCTCTTAAGTGCGTTATGTGAGCTTTCTTGGTGTATTCTAAAGATATAAAATTTTGCCTCACGGAACCCGTTACTTCCAAGCTGTTTCCCTTGCATATAAAAATATCAGTTTTGCATCACTTGCGTGACTGCTGGACTTGTCGGTTTAGAATTTGAGAGATTATCTTATGTATGTATATGCTATTTACTCTTTATTTTTCTCACGAACCAAAGAGACGTTCTTTGTAGAAAAGAAAGAAGAGCCACTAGAGAACGGCGCAGAGCTTGTTTACTCTTCTTTCACTTCTTCGGAGATATTGTCTTGTGACTCTCGTGGCTCGTCACTATCAACCGATGAATGGGCGTATGAGAGCTGCGTTGTAAAAATTGAAGAAGTGGCCTCACAACCAATACCACATGTTGTATGCACGGCTGGTTTCACCTCAGCATGATGTGTCGTGGACCTCGATAAGTTGTATCGATGGTACCAAACTGTTAGAGACGTCCTGGAGTCCACCCTCGAGTTTCAGCAAAACAAAAAAGAGTAACAGGAGATTAGGACCGACGTTGTGTGAAGTACCCTGCGTTAGATTAGTTACAGTCACTGTTACAGAAGACCTGAACTTGAGCGTCGCGTCATGCTGCGTTGAGCAACTTGAGCGCGCAGCAAGGAGCAGGCGACACCTGTACTCAGCTGGCCTTGCGCTCGCCCAAACGAGGAGTATAGAGCGATGTTTAGGCAGCGAGGGACTGTATCAGTGCATGTTATGAGATCTATCACCATCACTTGTCTCAGATCGAGTATAGGACATGTGGATCGAGTATGGCGCGATTAAGCATATAAAAACAGACTGAGCGCTGAATGAAGTGGTATGGTATATACATACCATACCACTTCATTCAGCGCTCAGCGCTCAGTCTCAGTCTACCACGCTATGCCATACCGTAAACTATCTTACCGTATACATACGGTAAGATAGTTTACGGTATGGCATAGCGCGGTAGGATATGGCATTTTATTTTATCATATGACATCGTGCGCATTGGCAAATGTCTTAAAGCGGCATTTGACCATATTAGGGACTCTGTAGCGGAGGGCCTCTGGGTAATTTCGTTAGCTTGAGATTTTAAACATACCTCGAAAACTCACAGTACAAGAGAAGTTGTGCATTTGGACTCCATCAAAACGTGTCCAACGAATCCGACATTCTATACCAAATTTCTGGGCTCAGCAGAAGATATCTATAGCTACTAATTAGGGCATCACAAGTGAAAGACATAAATCGGGTTAGGGCACTTCTATAGAGCGCGATTTCACTTCGTACTGGTCCGCTAAATGTTCGTCATAACCAGCGAAAAATGCAATATGATTTAGTCCTCTAGCTAGCATGCGCCCCTGAAGGAAGTTTTGTGTTATATTCAATTCATTGGCCTAAGTATATGCCTTATACTCTTCATTTGACCTAGATTGCCAGATGGACGCAATGTTTTGGGGTTATGTGTAGAATGCTCTTAGTTTCATTATCACAAGTTTCCGCAGGAACTAACGAATTTTATTATTGTCATTATTTTCTTTGCATGAATTGTTTACTTCTCATCTAGTTAGCAGTTCATCTTAGTCGATAACGCTTTTTTGTTCCTGTTATGTCTGGCGCAGCTTAAAGTAGCTTGCTCTTTACCTTGCATTTTCTAAAAGTCATGTATGGTATGCCTAACTAAGGCGCGAGTTCCGTGGTATTCAGGCGACAGTACAACACAACTTAAAATTACCACCATTGCATGGTCTATAAGACCGGGAATAAACTCATTGTGGGCACTTTGATTATTGACACCATGTCTTTTTGAACAAAGGTCACTTCCTTTACCCTTTGCGGATTTCTCATCCACTCCGCTTACGATATTTATAGTAGTGCCGAATTCAGACTGCATATAAGTACTTTAGTGCACACTTACAATTTGACCAAACATGGCCCCGTTATATTAATTACCACTGTATAATTTGCTATAAAGCAGTCCGCATTTCCGAGGGCCACTTCGAACACGCACCGATAAATCCTGAAAAACCGCCGTACATCATTCTAAACCCATCTTAAATCAAATACAATACCTTCATTTGTGAACTTGAGAAAGTCAATTTCATGACTAATGTCAACCATTTACATTTGCATGCTGCTCGCTTTGTCGCTCTCTGACTAGTAGTGCCTGATTATTGTTGAACCAGTTCTTAAGCAAGGAGATGAATACGAGATCTTAACACGTGGTCAAATCAGCCTCATTTTTCAGTCCGCAAAATTTATCGCCATCCATCACTCCTCTACGTTGTTTCTGTCACGACGTAATATCATCAAAAACATGATTAATCTTCCAAACCTAGACGTGCGACCTATCACTTATTTTTTTTTATAAAAATGTATTCATTCCCCGCTGTGGTATATAGCTGACCAGTGTGCGGCCAGTCATCGCAAAGGAAACAACTGTCAAGCGATTTAAAGAGCGCTCGCCTGGGCGCAGTGGGCTGTCAGCCATTCTCTATTTAAGCTAACTCAACCATTCCTTGTTCAGACAGTTAATGAAACAGCATGCGGCAATTAACCCCAACGAAATGGAGAGTGGGCCTTGAGAGTATTATAAGTTTTCGAATAGCAAATCAGTACCCATCTATTCTATCCTACATGAAGTATCCTGTCTGAATAATTCGAATAGCTGTAGAAACATTGCTCCCGGATTGAATAGGCCACGTCATACTTTTTCTTGATCGCATAAAAATGTTGACATAAGCTAAAGTTTCTACTAATATGAATCAGTCAACTATAAATGCTGTCACTGTGGCGGTGTCCCTGCTAATGCAGCCGCTCTTGGTCAACCCCGCGTTTTCCTGGACAGCGGACTTCAGAGAAATTATTTTTGAAGCTGTCCTTGAATGCTAATAGACCGGCAGTGCATATTTTCGGCCTGTAAACGGTAACGGGCAGGATGAAAACTTTGCCATCTAGCCCAAACATATTTTGTAAAACACGTAATAACGCATTTAGCTTGAAAGAACATGTTGTTGGGCTTGATGGTGCCAGGTCTACTTAGGTAAAAGCCACGAAAAGCAACACCAACACAAGAAAGGTAACGGGGCTGAGCAGCCTGGAACGTCGTTGCCTCCGTGTGTTAGCAGTGTTCAGTTGCAGGTTGATGTTTAGATGTTTACTATCAAGTTGCTGCAGCGCATCAAGCAGCATCAAGCTGTTGCTGGATCTGTAACTTGGCGTACGAGGGGAATTTGAAGCGCTCAAGTTGCAGCTATGTTCAGATGCGACGCTACACACTAAAAAGGACCACGCATGACGCAGGACCCTTTACTGTGCGATCTCGGAAAAGCGCAGCGATGTCGTCAACTTTCTGTTGCAGCAAGGCTCCCCAGTTGACTCTGTTGACGAGGTCAACTGGACGCCACTCATGATTGCATCGTCCGTAGGTCACGTTGAGATAGTGTCTGCTCTCCTGAACAGAGAAGCAAAGGTGGAAGTCGCCAACCAGACGGGCCAGACTGCTCTGCATCATGCGGTGTCCAAAGGCCACCTGGAGGTTGCTCGGCTGCTTCTGGAGCACCATGCTGACATAAGTGCGCAGGACTCGTATGGGCCGCTTCTCTGGTAGGTATCCCATTCTGCAGCTCTTTCTCGACGGCTACCGGAACAAGCTCGACATCAACTGCATCGATCGAGCCTGCAACACGCTCCTGGACCCTCAGTTCAGACTGGAAGGCCCCATCGTCAGTGACCGCATTCAACGGACAGTCTTTAAAAGAACAACAGCCGAAGTCAGCACTCTGTGGGCTCGATGGCTGTGCCACAACAAGATCTAAACCACTCGTCCTCGCCATGCAGGTTGTTAACCATCACAGTTTATCCGCAAAGAAAACTAGCAACTGCTTTATGATACAGCTCCCGAGCCCCCAGTGTTGTCTTGTTATCAGTGCCAATTGCCTTAATGTTGTTCGGCCTCTTCTATTGCTGTGTGGTGACATTGAGAGCAACCATGGCCCCAATAAGCTCGACGCTCTCCTTAGCGAACTAAAGAAGATGTCTTCTAGCCAGGCCGAGTTAGTGAACGAAGTACAGGGGCGTAAGGGTCAGTTGCTCTCAATGGACTAGAAAATGTCTAATCTGACCATACGCCTCAGTGCTCTAGAAAGCTACTGCGAAAATCTACCTACACTCCGTTCAGATCTAGAGGGTATCCAGACGACAGCAACCGAGACTGCTTGCCTAGTTCGTCTGCTAGAGGATCGCCTTGACGACGCGGAAAACCGCTCCCGACGCAAAAACCTAATCTTCTATGGTCTGCCTGTTACTAACCCTTCTGAAACATACTCGCAGTTCGAGGACCTAATAATTCGTTGCTTCTCCGAACATCTCGACACCCAGCTAAGTCCAAATGACATAGAACGTGCCCATCGCCTCGGACGCCACTCCGAAGACCGGCAACGCCCGGTCATCGTTAAATTTACACTCTTGAAAACTAAGGAATCAGTTCTTTCCAAAGGTCCGAAATTCAAGGATACCGGTCATATCGTCAGTGAAGACTTTTCACGCCATGTCCAAAATCGCCGGAAACACCTTGTAGCTTTTGTCAAGGCAAACTCTGTATCTTTTCCCTGAGGTTCAAAACGCTCCATTATTGGCCCAAAATACGATATTTTTGATGAATCAATCCATTCGGTACAAGAGATATCGTAACAATCAACTGATCCTTCCCGGTCAATGCGATCTTCGCGGTATACTCCTTGTGACAACTTTCCATTATCGGTAATCTTTACTAACATTCGCAGCTTCCTGCCGAAACGTGATGTCGTGTCAAATCTTGTAACATCGTCAGGCAGCAGTCTACTTGTTCTAACTGAAACATGGTTGAATAACGACATCACTGATTCAGAGATACTGTTCGACCTGCCTCATTTTCGTCTTTTTCGCACCGATCGCAAAGATGCTCGGGGAGGAGGAGTTCTGATTGCCGCCCATGAGCAGTTATCTTGTTCTACCATTGATATCACCTCAGATTTAGAAATTCTATGAATTATGTGCCGTGCATCCCCACTGACAATACTAATTGGTGTGTGTTATAGGCGACCTCGCAGCAGTCCTGACTCTCCTCGCAAACTTCACAATATTTTAAATGACATAATTTCCAAGCACCCTAAGGCACACATCCTCCTGTTTGGGGGTTTCAACTACCCCGATATTGACTGGCGCGAACAGTCTCAGCCTATAGCCAGTCAGGAAGAGTCGAATGATTTTAGAGATGTTTGCCATAAATCTAATTTAACCCAACTAATCTCCGAACCAACGCGTGTCGCAGGGGAAACGGCTAACACACTCGACCTCATACTGACCACCCATCCAGACAGCCTAGAATTCATTTCGTGTCTCCGAGAAATCAGCAATCATAAAGTAATCCATGCCAGTTTTAACTTCTCACCTTTAATAAGACAAACTTATCAGAAAACTATTAGCCTCTAAAATAAGAGAATCTATAAAACAATTAACACTGAACTAACTTTCTATCGACATTTCAAACGGATTTTCTTAGTAGAAGCGTAAACGATAACTGGATGCTGCTCAAACGTACGTTTCCTGAATGATCAATAAATACATTCCAACACGCAGTTTTTAAAAAAATAATGAACAACCCTGGTTTACAAAGGCTCTGAAAAAGCTCGAAAATAAGCAAACCCGCGGGCATGGGATAATTACTACAAAACCGAACACACGTACTTGGCGGCGATTAGAAGTGCGATGCGTTCATTTTACGAAGTTGATCTGCCAAAAATAATAACCGATAAGCCCAAGAAGTTCTGGAAAATGATAACCCCGAAGGAAAGACTCCTTCCAAATCTCACTAACAATTCTGGTGAAAGAATGACTGCTATCGAATGTGCAAACACGCTTAACACTGCGTTTTCTTCCGTTTTTACTAAAGAATTCAAAACACCATACTTTAGATTGTCTCTTATAGTCACCACAGCCATGAACGCGATAACCTTCAAGAGTAATAAAATTTCGTGCATATTCGACAAAATTAAGAATTCCTCGGCCCCGGGCATAGACGAAATCAATTCAAAGGTCTCGAAAAACATTAAATCAGTCTGTTCCAGCATTTTTTGTTCATTGTTCTCGCAGTCACTCTCCGAAGGAACCGTTCCAGACGACTGAAAAGTGGGGAAGGTCGTTCCCGTCTACAAAACAGGTAGTTCTGAATCACTTCTTAATTATCTCCTCATTTCAGTAACACGTGTACCGTGTAAAAGCATGGAACATGTCTTTTACTCCCAAAGCATGCAATTCTTGGATTCAAATAATTTCTTCCATCCATCGCAGCATGGATTTCGCAAGGGTTTTTCCTGCCAAACTCAACTAGCCATTTTTGTTCATGATATTCACGCCAACCTTGATATTTACCAGCAAACTGACTCCATTTTCCTAGATTTCGCTAAGGCATTCGACAAAGTACCTCATCAATGCTTGATTCTTAAACTTTCCCAGTTGAACCTACATCCGAACATAATTGCATGGACTTACGCACTGCTTCACGCATCGCTCTTAGTCCGCCGTCATTAATAACCAACCTTTCAACCAGCTTCCAGTAACCTCCGGCGTGTCACAGGGTTCTGTTCTCGGTCCTTTATTATTCCACATATACATTAACGATTTACCCCAGCATCAGTTCAGTTCAGTGGATCAGTCGTGTCCGACTCTTCGTGACCCTATGGACCATGTCACGCCACACTTTCCGGTCTCTATCTTCCTAACATCACATAACTTCATTATTTAAGACGTTGCTGTCACAACATATTCATCATCATTTTCAAGCACTGTTGATTTCTGTATTTTGTGGGCCCCACCCCTTATCTAACACTTCGAAAAGGGGTCCTTAACATAAATAAAGTGATGTGATGTGATATGATGTGATGCTTTGTAGATAGTCACTGTAATAACTAGTTTGTGAATACAATGAGTTTAAGGAAAACCTTGGAAAAAAAAAAACTGCTTTTGTGGAGCAATCGGCTAGCGCTCTGCTTTTGAACGCGCACAACAGGAGCTCGGAGCGCACTTTTTCTTGTTGTTTTAACAGATTGTTAAACACTGTGATGAGGGAATTCAATGCTCATTTATTCCGTAGGATGCGTTGCCTTTCCGGAGGCATTTTCAGAAGCTTTTACGCAAAAGTTGCTCTTTGGGTGCAAAAGTTTTGTTCACATAGATTTTATTTGGCTCAAACAAAAGTACCAGCTAACTAATACTTCAGAGTTTGTGCGAGATGTTCTTTTGTTTTTTAATTGCGTTCTGATATCATTTATTTCCAGAATACCTGCTCAAAATGCTTTCAGACTATCACGGACATTGGTGCACTGTGCAGTTTAAAGTTGGCAAATACGCGCCAGTAGCCGGTGTAGAGAAACGCGCCATGTTCTCTCCAGCTTGCCGCTGCTTCATCAGTTCTTTTTACTCCCTATGTCGCACTCCCGAAAGTTCTGGAGGAAAGTAAGTGGAAATAATCGAAATGGAGAACTGAAAACATGCGAATCTGCTGCGAGGCAAGGGCGTTGAAGCCATTGAGAAGCGGAAACGAAGACGCGATCGCCTCGCTGATGCCATGACTGCGGCTAATGCGTGATAAAATCTATTGTCGATTAATTGCACCTAATTAGAGCGTTTCCTGCACAACAAAGCATAGATCTTTGATCTACAAACTTCGAGCGTCCTTGTTTTAGGTGCCCCGAGCTAAGCATCTGTGTGGCATGGGTGGCACAAGCCGTCGTTCTTGGTGTAACACAAGTTCGCTTTCCTCTTTTCACGTGCCAGCTGCGTTTGTGACGAAACACGAAAGCCCCGTAGGCGAGTTTCCTCGAAACAGCTTTTCGCTTCGCGAAACAGGCCTCCCTCCGACGCCGCATAGTATATTCTGCTGCAATCGTTCTCTGCGGAAAAGAGATTTCAGCCCTCCACCGCGGTCCAGTCATTTGGTGGCTCTCATTCTTTTCATTTTATATTTTTTACAGCGGGATTTCAATTCGAACGATGGCCTACTGGGCAAACCAATGAGCCGTTGAGACAATGAAGTGCTGCAGACATGGTGGGACACCACGCACCAAGCGATAGGGGCACAGTAAAGATCACATTAAGTTAAATATTTCATAGCCGTTGTAGGCTTAGAACCCTTGGTGCGGGAGAAGATTATCTCCGGCAGCCGCTGCCCACCAGTCTAAAGCAATGTTGAGGGTCCAGTTCAGCGGAAGATGCGTTGCCGGTGTTGTGTCGGGGAGCTCAAGTCATGCGTGAATGTCTTGAATAAAACTAGTTGGAAGTAAGACTTGCAATAGGCGTTATAAACTGGCGCATGTCTGAAACGACTGAATTTTGTAAAGTGATTGGTTTTATATAAAAAAAAAAAAAACTTCGGCAAAATGCAACAATACCTCCCCTCACTGATTTCGTCGGGATGTTCTGGATCCATGCTCCGTTTACGTGCGTCCTTGTGTTTGTGTTGATGACGTTCCGCTTTAGTAGCTTCTTGCTGCTGTTGGCTTTCGTCTTCGAACCAAAAGCAAACTGCACAAGGCCCCATAGTGCGTTCAGCCGCTGGAGAGCGCCTCTCTCTCTCTCTTATATTTTAGAGAAGCGAAGACTTGCAGGTTCTACAAATCTTAAAATCATTGGTGTTATGCTAACCTAATCATCTGTAAATAATGGGATTTTTTTTTCTTGAACGGGTATTCATTACAGTGAAGCAGGCTTTGTACAGTTGTGAGAAAATGTGTATATAACATTGATATGGTGGCGGAGCACAGGAAAACCGCATTTAAACGCCATCTGCGGCGTTGAACGGCGGTCAATTTCAATGCCTGAGTTGGTTTGGGCACTTAGACTGCAACAACCATAATCATTTTCAGAGCCGTCTTTTTTGTTAAAAAGTCTGTGTCGTCAATTGCGCGCGCGCAAAGCACGACGAAGTATCTGTGGCCTTTGCATTTGTGCCAATACAATAATGTACAGGCGATGGTGAGAGCTTAACAGCTTGAAATTGAAATTTTAGAATTCTTTTAATTATTGCAAGATTTCAATGTGCAGGAGCCAATAGGGGCGACCAGTCAAGAGCCGCACCTGTAGCTTTGCTTGATGCCGGCATTATCTTCTCAACGACGTTTGGACATTGCCGCCTCAGCTTTAAAAAGCAGCACATGCTCTGTGGGGGCCGATGTGGGCGAAATGCAGGCCGACGTTCTCCGCGAGAACTTCGTTGTCGAGCTCGAGAACTGGATCTATCTGGTACAAATGCAGCTCTTGCAATCGGTAGCTTTAATTTCGGCCTCTGCTAGAGCTCACCGCTCACCGCTCGCCGTGCGTCAGTAATCACGCAGTGGCATTTGCGATATGGTTTGCGCTATTTCGCCCATCGACGTAGATGTGCAAAACAGTTTGTATCAGAGCAACGAAAAAACAATTTCAACTTCGAATCGAAATATCTCCTCAATAAATGCGTCTTTTGCTGACGGCCAATTGACAGCTAATTCCCAAAAAGCCCAATGTTGAATTTGCTAACACAATAATTGTGATGGATATGTCGTCAGTGTCCCTTTACGGAGAAGCGGTCATGACCTCGTTTTCTCGGGCATAGTCGGTCCTGACACTTGATCTGAGTGCTTGTTGAGACGCTATAGATAGACAATTCTCTGATGATCAAGCGGTTGGTTCCGCAATAGTACAACTTACGAAGGGCAACTGAATAGTCCTAGCGCCATGACGTCAGCACACCCATTGGCCAGGTTTTCCTGGTGAGAGCGCAGCTGGTATGGGCGGGAATAAACCTTCAACTGCGAGCCCATGTCCAGTTCCTAACATTGCCGTATCGGGCGTCACAATGTGTAGTTACTACGTCACCGCGCTGTTTCGGTCTGCCTTGTGACCAAAATATGCAGCGAAAATTAGAGAAGACAATTAGAAAATGATATTGTTACGAAGACGACGAAGCGTGCAGTTGTGCGGGGCGGAGAGCTCACGCTAGGCCTGCTGGCCGTTAAAGCATATTTCATCATCATGTCATCATGTCGTTCTGTTTCTGTTGTGTCGCCGTGCTCCATCGCCTGCCATATGCCACCACGCAACATTTGGTTGGAGTTGCGGTTCATTCCCATCCTCGCTTTGCACCATTAACCCCAACCGTAACCCGGTTCAAAGGCCGAAAACCCGTGTAGATCACCGCCCAGCTCTGCCCCAGCCCTTTCTGCTCAAACCCGACCAGCTGCTTTCCCCAGCCCCACCACAGCCATGACCGCAACATACGACGACCAGGAAGAGCCCAAAGCCGACCTGACCGACGCCCGGATGTTTTTTTTTTTTGTACTTTGTGGGCTCATTGACTGTTACGTTTGCTTGTGTATAAGCCTTAAAACATTTGTTACATGTCCTTTAGGGTGTCTCCACTGCTGTGTATATGTATGTATGTACGGACCTAAACTAGCTTCGGCTATTGGCCCAACATTTTTTGCAATTTGTATTTTATTGAAATAAATGATTGATTGATTGATAAAAAAAAGTGACCTCACGACCACTCGAGCGAAGACAGCACCCCCGCCCAAGCCGTTCAGCGTGTTCATGAGCCCTGGCCTTCGGCAAACGGTGAACATTGGATCTAATGCTCAGGGGCAAGCATCCATCCCATCTTCGCATTCACTGTAGTGCCAGAATTTTATCTGAGTCCTCCGCTTGTGTTCATTTGTCACATAATGCGTTGGAGTACAAGCAATCGATCGGGACGATCTCTCGGTGGCCCCGAGTCATGTTACGAAGACGACGAAGCAAGCAGTGGCGTGAGGCGGAGAGCTCGTGCTATGCCCGCTGGCCATTAAAGCCTATTTCATCACTGTGTCATCCCGTCGTTCTGTTTCTGCTGTGTCGCGGTGTTCCGTTGCTTGCCATATGCCACCACGCAAGGATACTATCAGGCAGTGCAGAAGAGAGAAAAAGGAAGTGTGGGAAAGAGGACACCATTTTTTCGTTAACGCACCATGCTATGGTGGTCACCCCTGTAAATAAACGTTGGCATTGTGGTGGCGGTGCAGGGTCTCACCATGGACCCTTCTCGACATCCTGATCGTGCTCGTGAACCACCAGTTTGTTACCGCTTTGGTATGCTCAGTAACATATCCCGATTCTGCCGCTGCCGAAGCCAGGCTCCATGCTATCAGCGCCAATGAATCGTCGATCTAGATTCAATCCAGAAGTCCATGAAGCAATCTTTCAAACCTCTTCAGGCTCCTACCGCTACGAACCACTACGAAGCGACTCTCTAGATTCTGATCGGAGCCTCATTCCCCTTGCTCGCCGCTCCCGAAGTTCGCCTTTTCCCCACCGCCATTCGCCGCCACCTGGAAACTAGCGTGCGGGGCCGATGGAGGTGCGGTCGCCAGGTCATCGATGCTGCCAATTCATCTACCTGTCGTTATGCCAGAGAACTACCTGGAAGTGTTAGGGGACGGTGTTGGCGTTATGACCTTAGTGGATACTGGTGCTCGAGTGTCCGTGATGAGCTTAGTTTTAAGAATTGCCTCAGCTGTAAACTTATGTTTGGGACAGAACGGTCATATTTCTTGGCGTAGGATGAGAACCTTTGGTTCCGCTTGGTATTTGTTATAGAAATGTAGTGAACGCTGTACACGTGCTTAGATCTGAATTTATGGCAGTCCCTCGCTCTACGCACGATATTAATTATTCTAGGTGTGGACTTTTTACAACAGTATGACGCAACTCGCGACATCAACCGTGGCGGGTTATTAATAAGTCCTAGCCTTCGATCAGCCTTCATAGAAAAACCGCCACTGGCTACACAAGTATCTTCTGCATTGAAGATACCGTCGTTCCGGCGATGTTCGCTGTCTTCGTCCAAGTTGTATCCTCGGGAGCGGTTTACAATGCCTTCGATGCTCTGGTGCACCAGTGTCGAAGGCTTCCCTTGCCGGCGCGAAAAAAAGTACGCTGGTGCCCTGAAGCGTTGTTCGAGTGAACGAGGGCCATGTCCCGCTTTGGACTGTCAATCATTCCAACAAACCTGCAGTATTGACGCGTGGTTTGAAACTCGCCGACTTTGAAGAACGCTTTTCTGTGCTAATCGCCGCGTTCGGTGACGGCGTTGCTCATCCAGCTGGACGTCCTGATCTAACCGATTCTCAACTCCTGCCCATAATAAAGAAATCATTACCCACCAGCGACCGCCGGATATTGATGGAAGTTCCTTTAAAAGCAAGACGACGGTACTCTCGATGGACGTGTTCCACTTTGTTCCGAAATCAGCCACCACCGATTCCACCTTCTCGCACCCTTCACATAATTGACACCGGGTCGGTATACCCGATTAGACAGACACCATACCGTATCTGACCTTCAGAACGTAACATAATTGACGAACAGGTCGATCATATGCTGCAACAAGAAATTATTCAGGAACCATTAAGCTGTTTGGCCGCTCTTGTGATTATCGTAAAAAAGAAAGATGGCGCATGGCGATTTTGTGTTGGCTATCGCCGCCTGAACACTGTCACAAAGAAGGATGTTTACCCACTCCCACGCCTTGAGGATGCCATTGACTGCCTCCGTAGAGCTCCCTACTTTTCGTTTGTTGATTTGCGGTCCGGATACTGGCAGATCCCAAATCATCCGAAACAGAAAAAGAGGGCTGCGTTCGTGGCCTCTGATGTCTTATATAAATATGATGTCATGCCCTTCAACCCATGTGACGCTCTGGCTACCTTTGATTCACGGCCACCCTTTAGCGTGGATTGGAGTGGAAAGTTTTCTGGGGTGACCTGGATGACGTAGTGAATTTTGGGAGGACCTTCGCTGAGCATAATAGCCGTTTAGCTTCTGCTCTTAACTGCGTGGAGAAAGTCGATATCATGCTGAACTCTAAGAAGTGCTGGTTTGGAGAATGCCAAATCATTGTGCTTGGGCATCTGGTTAACAGAGACGGTGTTAGGCCCGACCTACAGAAGATTGAAGCTGTCAACAGCGTCAAAGAACCCAAGTTTTTGAAAGAACTCAGGAGTGTCTTGGGACTTTCCTCTTATTTTCGGTGCTTCATCCTAAAGTTTGCTGACGTGCCTACCGTCTCACATGTCTCTTGCAGAAAGATGTTCTTTTTAAATTGATTCCAGAATGTAATTCTGCGTTTCGTCAGCTTAAGTTTCTTCTTACCTCGCTGCCCACACTGTGTCATTCCAGCCCGACAGCTTCCACTGAACTCCACACTGACGTCAACGGCATAGGCCTGAGTGATGTGCTCATACAACGGAATTGTACGAATCAACACGTTGTCGCTTACGCAAATCACACCCTCAAAAAGTCTTAACGCTACTATACCATGACAGAGCAAGAGTGTCCTGCCGTTTATTTCGGCATACAAACGCTTTGCTCGTACCTTTATGAACGTGCCTTTGTAGTCATCGCCGATAATTGTAGCTAGTGAATCTCCGCGACCCCTACGGCTTGTTGGCCCGCTGGGCATTACGCATTCAGGAGTTCAACTATAGATTGTCGTACAAAAGTAGCCGCCAACACGCCGAAGCTGACTGCCTCACGCGGCTGCCCGTCGCGACTACACTTTGAGATGACAACTTTGACGACTACCTGATTGCCGTTTAATTACAATTACTGGATCTTGAGACTCTCCAGCAAGAATGGCGCAAAGGTCAAGACTTGTCCAACCAACTCGCCCAACAAGCCACTCTGGGCAAGATTTTGCACTCCTCTTTGATGAAGCTCGTGGTCCGACATCTGCGAACCCTTTCTGCATTCGCGATGGTTTTCTCTCCGAAAAAAAAAAAATTATCATGGTGCACGCTTTCTGTTCGTCGTCCCGGCTAGCCTCCCCTCCTCTGTTCTACACGCAATGCGCGATGAGGTCGCAGCTGGGTATTAGGGGTTTGCCAGTGCCCTTATCCGCATTAAGTAACGTTATTATAGGCCAAATAGTCGTTGCACGATTCAACGTTACGTGACTTCTTTTGTGCAGTGCCAGCGGTTCATCATGACTTCGCCGGGCCGCTTACATCTGGTGACACCACTGACCACACCCTACGAGCGTTTCCCCGCTCCACTAAAGTCGATCGCTCGGTCACCGTATGCGCTGTTCAGCTCACACGTTACCGCGAAACTGCTGCCATTCCTTCCGAAACCGCCGCTAACGTCTTTCTTGTTTCATGCTGTCGTCTTCCGCAGTGGGCCGCCTTGTGTCATTATCAGCGACTGGCCGCCAGTTTACGGCAGATGTTGTGGGACAGCTTCTGCGCTTT
Source organism: Amblyomma maculatum (assembly GCF_055883805.1). Taxonomy (NCBI): domain Eukaryota; kingdom Metazoa; phylum Arthropoda; class Arachnida; order Ixodida; family Ixodidae; genus Amblyomma; species Amblyomma maculatum. The sequence goes on along the minus strand of NC_139349.1, from coordinate 23,248,369 downwards.
TACTTGCCAATTCCGCGACTACACCTCACCGCCCCCAGACAAATGGCCTCGTTGAACGTACAACCTGGACACTGATGAACATGCTTTCGATGCATGTCAACTCTCATCATAAGAACTGGGATATGACGTGCTTGCTTCCCTTAATTACACATGCGTATAACACCTTGAGACATGAAACAACTGCTTATAGCCAATTTTTCCTTCTCTATGCCCGTCCGCCCCGAAGTTCTCTCGACACCATGTTACTGTTCTTTCTCGACACCGAGTCTTATGTATCTAACATCCTCTGTCGCACTGAAGGGCTCGCCTGGTTACGCACTCTGGCCTTGTAGGACCGCTCTAAGCAGCGCCACGATCGTCGGCCCCAAGAGTCAGCTCGGGACTTAGTAAGGCTCTGGATGCCTCTCCGTAAGCGTGGTTTATCCCAGAAGCTGTTGTCGCACTGCCCAGGCCCATTTATCGTGCTGAATTGGATGAATGGCTTGAATCACGTGGTGTCTCACCAATCTTCCCAAGGCCACCTTCTCGGAAAACACAAGTTGTACAAGTCGAAAGATGAAGCTCTGCCACCCTCGGGACTCGGACTGACTTCCCAGGGGCTTCGTCTGCGAAGGGGAAAATGTCAGAGAGCGCTGAATAGCGAAAAAAAAAGAGTTAGAAAGAGGAAGGAGCTCGCACCTTTTCTTTAACGTACCAGGGTAAGGTAGAGCCACCCTTGCAAAATAAACCCTAAAATATCTGCAGTATTTGTTATGAAAAAATTGTGTTCGAAGCGGGCTTCTGACGTCCCGAGCGCAATGCAGATTGCACTGAGATGCAGTGAAGTTTTATATTTTCATGCATATGTCCAATAGTTCTTGAAAATGTCATATGACAGGTATGCAAGCTACAGCTTATGGTAGTTCTTGTAAATATTGAGTACTTAAAGAGAACACATCTGTTACATAAATGAGGGCTTTGTGAACAAGCTTGCATAAGAAACTTGTGCATTTTCTGCTCAATTACTTACCACTCCGGGGAGTACGTTATGAGGATGGTAAATGTGGTAGCCATATCAAAAGAAGTTTTAAAGAAGGCTCATATTGGACAAGCTTGTTCTCACCATGGCATTCCATTATTGCGCTTTTTGAACACTTTGCCAATAAACTTGCCACAGCACAAAGAGCTTAGATGCTCTGTTTTGCGGCAAGCTTATTGCAGGAGTTTTCAAAAGTGCGCAAATAAAACATCATGATTAAAATATAATGCAGTCCAGAAATTGACATACTTGCGGGAAACTGCAGCATTTTGTGAATAAACAACGAAAATGATGTTATCGCCGCGTCTTCGTTGAAATGAAGTTGAGAATGCAGCGGAATCCCGTCTGGCCGAGAGGAGGGTACATTTGGTGAGTCACCGACCATTCAAAAACAGATCTCTGTTGGTGTTCTGGCTCTTTGTACTAGGGCCTTGTTCACAACGTGAACAAAGCCCCCGTGCTGGGAGCCGAAACTTCGGCAGAAATCTTCTTGGTCTCGACTTTTTTTTTTCAAAGACCACGTGCTGGGGACCCGAAATGTCAACATGAGCCTCTCAGTAGTCAGCGACTTTTTTTTTTTGCTGAAAAATCTTCCTTAAAATTAATTGCCGTTCTTAAAATGGCATCAAAAATTACATATTTGTGTCAAAATTGATTGCATTTATTTATAAATATATGCAATTGCCACGCCCATTTAGTAAGATGCGCTGCTTCCGCAGTCATGTTCCGACCAGTGGCATAAACAAAAAAAAAAGAAAACTAGAGAAATAACTTATCTTCAGTTCGTGCCTCATGCAGCACTCAGTTGTGACACGCAGCTGGGAGGCTTCTGGAGACTTTTGGCGCTACTTCCCCATCAGGGCTAGCGCTAGTTAGAGATAGCCGAGATGATGGTTTAACCACGCACAATGAGCAAACAAAGCTATCTTCCATCAAACGGTGTAAAAACAATTCTGGAGGGGCGAGATGTAGTCAGCCACTCCTATACAGCATCTGCAAGCAGTAGGCGCACAGAGCGGGCTGAAAGGCAAATGAAGTGCTCGTACTTTGGAGGTAAGTAGGTTAGGAGGACAGGGACAAACACGCTGTGGGTTACTGCAAAAGGCTGTTCGAGTGCAGCTGGCTGCCTCGTTCTCATCCCTGGGTAACTGCGCGAGCCCGATTGTGGGCGGCCTTAAGCGTGCTTGCAGCTATGAACGCTTGAATCTATTCGCTATTCTTAAATCAATCATTCAGAGACCTTGACTGGGAACGTTTAGGGATGAGGGTTGATGGGAAATGCTTGACTAATGTGCGATTTGTTGATGACACTGCCTGGCTAAGTAGTTGAAGGGACGAATTGCGAATGTTAATTACAGACCTAAAGAGTCATAGGATTCTGGAACGGTAGGCCTTAAGTTAATTTGCAGACATTTAATAATATTCAGCAGCCTGTCAAGGAAATATCTGCTTAGGATAGGTAGCAGCTCTCTGGAAGCGGTAAGGAAATTCAGCACATGGAGGCGAAACAACTAGAACAATAAAATCGGGATGGAGCGCCTTTAGCAAGTGCTCTTACATCATGAATAGTAAGTATATCGATAGTATACTTCAAGACGCAAGCGTATAGTAGTTATTGCTTTGTCGGTACTCACCTATAGAGGTTAAACGTGGCGGCTAAAGAAAAGAGTTCAACTTACCTTAAGAAATAAATTTAGGAAAATGAAGAGAGACATTGCAAGGAAAATGATAGATGGAACGTTAAGAACAGGTAGCGTGGGTGAGGTAACGAACGCAAGTTACTGACATTTTAGAAGAAATCAATAAGAAGTGGGCGTGAATAGTACGTGTAATGCGAATGAAAAATAATCTATTCGCTGAGGGAAACAGCCTGAATTCAGAGAAAAGACAGACGTAGCAGGGTGTGCAGGAAGTTACTTGGGCAGATGAGATAAGGAAGTTCACGGAGACCAAATGGATGCAGATGGCGAACGACCTGGTTAACTGGAGGGGTATGGGTGAAACCTTTTTCCTGCGGTGGGTGTAGTCGGGTAGGTGAAGATGATTACAATATACGAGCGAAAGTAATGCCATTCATGATCACGCTACCTTAAACTGGATTTTGAACTTTTCACGAAGCTCCAGTTCTAGAAAACGCACGTTTTTTATGCGATAGTAATGGATCCGCCTTGTCGTGGCGGAGGGGCTTGCAAAACTCGACGAAGTCGTGAGCTCTGCTGTGTAGGACCATCCAGGATAGACAGGTCACGGCAGAGAGTTCTGACAAAATGTGATTCACTGGAGAAGGTAATGGCAACCCACTCCAGTATTTCCTGTCAAGAAAACCCTATGGCCAGTCATAATAGCATTAATGATATGGCGCCCGAAGATGAGCCCCCCAGGTTGGAAGGCGTTCCGCATGTTACTGGGGATGAACAAAGGGCGATTCCTAGTTGCTCCAGGATGAATGAAGCGGCTGGGCTAAAGCCAAAAGAACGCTCAGCTGTGGATGTGTCGGGAAGCGACCGGAAAGTCCGATGTTGCAAGGAGATATATCACATAGCAACATGGAATGTAAGATCTATGACGCAAGGTAAACTGGATGCCGTCAAGCGAGAAATGGACAGATTGAACATTGATATCTTTGGTATCAGCGAGCTCAAGTGAACCGGAATGGGAGAATTTAATTCCGGCGACCATTATGTCTTTTATTGTGGGCACGAATCCAGGAGAAGGAATGGGGTCGCTATCATAGTAAACAGAAGAATGGGCAAAACAGTGCTAGGGTACAACCCCAAAAACGACCGAATGATTTCACTTCGGATCCAAGGTCACCCTTTCAACATAAGTTATCCAAGTCTATGCACCAACCACTACTGCTGAAGAAGCTGACGTTGAGAAATTTTATGCTGACCTGCAATTCCTTTTAGACCGCACTTCGTCATCAGACGTCCTTTTTCTAATAGGAAACTGGAATGCTAAGGTCGGGAGTGAAGAAATATCCGGAATTACTGGCAAGTTCGGTCTTGGGGAGTCAAATGAAGCTGGGCAGAGGCTAGTAGAGTTTTGTCAAGAAAACAACCTGATCATAGCGAATACTTATTTTCAACAGCACAAGAGGCGCCTGTACACATGGACTTCACTGGACGGTTTGTACAGGAATCAGATTGATTCCTGTACACAAGGTAAGATGACGCAAGGTAAACTGGATGCCGTCAAGCGAGAAATGGACAGATTGAACATTGATATCTTTGGTATCAGCGAGCTCAAGTGAACCGGAATGGGAGAATTTAATTCCGGCGACCATTATGTCTTTTATTGTGGGCACGAATCCAGGAGAAGGAATGGGGTCGCTATCATAGTAAACAGAAGAATGGGCAAAACAGTGCTAGGGTACAACCCCAAAAACGACCGAATGATTTCACTTCGGATCCAAGGTCACCCTTTCAACATAAGTTATCCAAGTCTATGCACCAACCACTACTGCTGAAGAAGCTGACGTTGAGAAATTTTATGCTGACCTGCAATTCCTTTTAGACCGCACTTCGTCATCAGACGTCCTTTTTCTAATAGGAAACTGGAATGCTAAGGTCGGGAGTGAAGAAATATCCGGAATTACTGGCAAGTTCGGTCTTGGGGAGTCAAATGAAGCTGGGCAGAGGCTAGTAGAGTTTTGTCAAGAAAACAACCTGATCATAGCGAATACTTATTTTCAACAGCACAAGAGGCGCCTGTACACATGGACTTCACTGGACGGTTTGTACAGGAATCAGATTGATTATATGCTTTGCCGGCAGAGATGGAGAAGCGCTATACAAGCAGTAAAAACAAGGCCTGGGACTGATTGTGGCACCGATAATCAGCTTCTTGTTGCCAAATTTAAGCTTCGATTGAGGAAAACGCAGAAAACTTGAAGGCCTTTCAGGTATCATCATCATCATCATCATCATCATCATCATCATCATCATCATCATCATCATCATCATCATCATCATCAGCCTGATTATACCCACTGCAGGGCGAAGGCCTCTCCCATATTTCTCCACTTAACCCGGTTCTGTGCTAGCTGCATCCACTTGACCCCTGCGAACTTCTTAATCTCATCCGCCCACCTAACTTTCTGCCGCCCCCTGCTACGCTTTCCTTCCCTTGGAATCCAGTTTGTTACCCTCAGCGACCATCGGTTATCCTATGATCCAGGTATGATCTGGATCAAATTCCATCAGAATATGCAGTGGAAGTGAGGAATCGATTTCAAGAATTAGATCTAGAAGACAGAGCCTGAAGACATGTGGACTTATGTTCGTAATATAATACAAGTTGCTACTAAGGTAGTTCCAAAGCAAAAGAAATGCAAGAAAGAAAACTGGTTATTCGAAGAGGCTTTGCAAATAGCTGATGAAAGGAGGATGACAAAAGTTATGGGGGAAAGAGAAAGATACAAGGTTCTCAATGCGGATTTTCAGAAAATAGCATGGAGAGATAAGAATGCCTTCCTGAACATACAGTGCCAAGCAGTTGAGGACAACAGCCAACTGAGGAACACAAGAGCTCTGTATAAGACAATGAAAGATATCAAAGGAAGCTTCTGTGCTAAGCTGGGCGTGATAAAGGCCAAACTAGGCAGGTACCTCAGTGAAGCCTCAGAGATAAAGGAGAGGTGGCAGGAATACACAGAACAACTGTACAAGAAAGACCCGAATGTGCAAACCAAACTTAAGACGGTTGTGATTACTGATCTCGAGCCGGGCATCCTGAAGAGTGAAGTTGAATGGGCCTTAGCCAGCCTTGCTAAGACCAAAGCTAGCGCAATTGATGGCATTCTAGCTGAGTTGCTTCAAAACCTCAACCATGACGCTGTTAATGTTCTGTATACATTATGTCAGCAAATTTGGACAACCCTGCAGTGGCCACAGGATTGGAAGAGGACAGTTTACATCCCCATCCCAAAGAAAGGCAGTGCCAAAGATTGTTCCAACTACCGCACGATTGCGTTTATTTCGCATGATGGCAAGGTGATGTTGAAAATCCTCCAAAGTAGGCTGCAGCAGTATGTTGATTGGGAGCTTCCGGACGTGCAAGCTTGGTTTCGCAAGGGCAGAGGAACTAGAGACCAAATTGCCAACCTTCGCTGGATCATGGAAAAAGCAAGCGAGTTCCAGAAACCCATCTACTTCTGCTTTATTGATTATGCGAAAGCATTTGACTGCGTAGATCACTGCAGATTATGGCAAGCTCTCCAAGAGATGGGAGTTCCAATTGACCTCATCTGTCTCCTCAGGAACCTGTATGAAGGGCAAGAGGCCGCAGTCAGAACTGCGCATGGTCTTACTGATCGGTTTCCGATTGAGAAAGGAATGAGATAAGGATGCATACTGTCACCCTGCCTATTTAACCTATATAGGCCGGTCCGGACGAGTCTTTAGCTGGAGTGAAGATTGCTGAAAAACGTATCAACAACTTTAGATATGCGGATGATACCACTTTAATGGCAGAAAGTGAGGTGGAACTCAAGAGAGTTCTGATGCGCGTACAAGAAGAGAGTGAGAAGTTTGGGCTTAAAACGAACTATAAAAAGACAAAGATCATGGCCTCTTGCCCTATCAAGTCCTGGAGCATCAAGGGACAAGAAGTGGAAGCTTTGACAGACTTTCTCTTCTTGGGCTCCAAAATTACCCCGGAAGGAGACTGCAGGCATGAAATTAGGAGACGCCTGCTTGTGGGAAAGAGAGCCATGGTCAGCCTTGACCGCCTAGTAAAGAGCAGACACATTAGTCTGCCAACCAAGATCCGTATAACTCGTGCTATGGTCTTTCCAGTTGTGATGTATGGATGCGAGAGTTGGACTGTCAAGAATAGAAGGCTGACCGCCGAAGAATTGACGCGTTTAAATTGTGGTGCTGGCGGAGACTCTTGAGAGTTCCTTGAACTCCCAGAAGATCAAATCAGTCGATATTGCTGACCATAAACCCTGACTGCTCAATGAAGGGTCAAATTCTAAAGTTAAAGCTCAGCTACTTTGGTCATCTGATGAGAAGAGAGGAGTCGCTGGAGAATGATTTGATGTTGGGAAAGGGTGAGGGTCACCAGAGAAGTGGTAGGCAGCGAACGCGGTGGTTAGATGGCATCCTCGAGGCGCTGCAGATGAAGTTATGTGATGTTAGGAAGATAGTGAGAGACCGGAAAGCGTGGTTTGATATGGTCCATAGGGTCACGAAGAGTCGGACACCACTGAACGACTGAACTGAACTGAAGAAGCAGGGAAGAAAGTGTGCTTGTAACTGAACATGTAAATGGCATTGTTAAGTAAAAAAGAAAAAAAAACTTTTCTCATGTTCACAGTTCTTCTTTTCCGCACGCAACCGGGTGCAGTTCTCCCCACAACACGTCTGGTGACGCTGGTAAACGAAACGTAAGGGGTGCCATGGGAGTGGGCTGCACGTACCCATATACCTAACTTCCATTACTGCATCCATTGAATACACTAGACTTAAAACCGGTCACAAGTCTCCCACAACGTGCTAAAACTAGTTTGGATGAGTGAGGACGACCAATAAATGCAATAGGAAAGAAGACAATGCAGCTGTTCAATGCAATCAAATATTACAGGAGGAGGATAAATTAAGGGTTTATACTTGCTTTAGCAGTCGCGGAATGTTTCATTAATTGCATGTTATAAATAGATGATTTGTCTTAACGAGACGCTTATCAAGAAAAAGAGAGAGCGAGACAGATAAAAACCTTTAATTATTGGCCCTGGTTATGCTCGCCGGCTAAGGCGATGAGTTTGGACTTATACCGCCTCAGACACATAGCGATTTGGGCAACGATCTGCAGCCGCAGTAATCGACGGGGTTGACCAGGAGTGATCCATATCTTCTAGGAATAGAGTACGTGGGTTGGTAGGGACCTACATCGCAGGTAATGTGGTGACTGTGTGGCAAGTGGGCAGATTCAATGTGGTTTGTTAGGGACCGTTTTCTAAAATAGAACATGCCGCGGTAGAGGAACGTTGCAGTAGGACGATGCACATAAGTGCCCAGCTATGTCAGACCTTCAGCAAGACACGGAAGGCCACATGCGTCCAGCCAACTACATACATTAAGACATCGTGAAGAAACGCAGGCACGATATAAAAACCACGTAACGTTTGTAAAATACACAAGAGAAGTTGTTTTAATTCAGAATATTCAGCCAAGGAAGAGCAAGCATTCACTGTGGTGAATTTGTACCGCACATCGGCTGCGTTCAAATGCACACTAATGTGAAAAAAGTGGTCCTGTGGCTCCAACATGAAGCTTTCTTGCCGAATGGACAATTTGAAAGTATAACATTGTGACAGGCGAAATCCGACTGCTACTCCATCAGCGTCGATACACTTCTTAATGTCCTCTTGAGAAGGCCTCTGAAAAAACATGATCGAGAAAATAGCACAAGTATAGAGACAGTACGAACTAGTGAACATAGAGAGGCACCTGCCTGTGTTTGGTCGCTCGTCCTGTATTTGTTCGTGGGCTATTGTTTTTCCTCTTGTTAATTACCAACACGTCCAAACATATTCCCGGCTCAACTGAAACGATTCGCTGTCAGCTCGAAAACATTGACTTCCGCTTTTTAATGCTGTTGTCATGTGTTAACGTGTTTTGCTCTGAGGCAGATAGCAGGCCTTCATTCGGCTCAAACACCGAAACTGCCTTAACCGTAGGTGAAAGCCTCCAGTGAAGGCAGCTGTCCTCTGTCTCTCAGTGCAGCTGAGAACTCTGGCCTGGGTCTGCTCGGGGGACGAAGTCCACCAGGTAATTTGTGGCCAACGAATATAACAAAAGTTAAAATTACAGTCTATGCGACCTTCCTGTCAGCCCCGCCATGGTGGTGCAGTGGTTAAGAGTCCCGAATACTGTGCCGGAGTACTCGGGTTTGATCCTGACCGCCGGCGGCTGGGTTTCGATGGAGGCGAAACGGTGTGGTGTCCGTGTGCTCTGCGATGCCATAGCACATTAAAGAACCCCAAGTGGTCAAAAGTTTCGGAGTCCTTCAGTACGGCGTCTCTCCTAGCCTCAGTCGCTTTGGGACCTTGAACTCTGCAAATCAAACCAAAACAAACCAAACCAGCCTTCCTGTCAAACGATCAGGGATTTCTACAGGTAATAATATTTCAAAAACGCGAATCAAACAATTCCCGCTCTGAGAGGAAAATAGACGTTCAAACAGCAGTCGTAAAATCAGCTGACATTAAATGGCACTCTTAGCACATATTGCTAAGAGTATCACGCTGGTTCAGATTCGGTCTTGGCATGCACGCCCCTTAAATGAACAATCATCCTATTTAACTGCATTTTTGAAGAAACAGCATATTCAAAATGTTGGCCAATCAAACGCGTTTTTCATGGGCTGTGTGATGCAATTAAAAGGAGCATTTTTAAAGACTGACCAAGAAATGGCAGCGCAGTGAGATGCCACAGAGAGTGTGCGTGTAAAACCAGGCCTTTTTTCAAGGGCTTTTCTCTAATATCCGGCAAGAGTATTGGGCCTTTTACAATTTATGAAACAGAGCACAATTGTTTCAGAGCATCACGAAGGCAGCAAGTCACCGTAAAAGTAAAAATGTCTTTTTTTCTAAAAGGAAAGAAAGGCAGTAAGATTATAACCTTGTACAAACGCTTCCTAGAGATTGAAAATAGGATCCGTGGAGACAAAGGAACAAATAGAATAAGAACAGCTGAATAAACCCAAGCGTTACACCCCATAATCATGGACGATCTGAAACATTAGAAGGTACAATGACATTTGGTGAAGCGTGAACCAAATTTACTTTAAAAGTGCCCATGCTGTCAGTACAAAGTGTTACGAAAAACGTAAAACGTTTAATTATCTTTCAGCTTAAACCAAAGCCGCCGGAAAAGGCTAATATGCCTCATAGAGTCAAAAGGCGAATCCCGCACTCTGGTCGGAAAAACTTTGTGGAACGCTGAACGTAAATTATTTGGGTACATAATAGAACTTTAGCGACGAGAAAAAGATTTCAGGCGGTCGTCCTGCTGAAAATCGAAGTACCATGAAGAACAAAACTCTTAGCATAAAGCGATGGCACACGTACTTTAGAGCAATGTAAACTATGCTTAAAACACTCAAAAGGACTCGAATGCACATGTGTGGCCTAAATGTCTAAGCAACACGAACGTATTCAGCCGGTGTCGATTCCCACATACCAAACCAGAGATCGCAATTCTCTAAACTATAAAGGCGAGCATCGGACACAGATTCAGCCTTTCGTTTTGTTCATCGGTGCTTGCAGTAAAGATCAGGTTTGGCGTACTTGCTCTTTTCTTCTGATCTCCGGTTCTTCAGTGAGTGCCCGTCGGCTTACCGGGTGGCATATAGTTGATACGGGGAGACGAAGCATGTTGAACTCAGTACAACAGACAAAACTAAACTTTTTTGAAATTATCAACAAACATTACAGTAGCGCACGTGCAAAAGACTGAGGTGATTTCACTTTCATCGACAAATATTAGCTAAAACCTAAGCGCAGTTCCACGCGCTGGCGCGCTATTCAACACTGAAGCTCGCATGCCTTCTATCATGGCTTCTCCGTAGCCGAGGTTCGCCTGCTTTTACCTGCTTCCCTTGTCAAACACTAACCCAGAACCAATTAGCGAGGGTCCCTGAAGACCTAGAAGTTATAGCTTCCCTTATTTTTAGAACGGGATTACCTCTTAGCGAGAATATTTAAAAATCGATCTTCAGGAACAGAGTTATTTGCAATCAAAATTTGAAATTGCATCTTCGCGCTTTCTCTTCTCTCATTTAAGCTACAACGCAGGCGCTGGCGGACCCCGCTGGCATTCGTTAATAACTATAATTTATTACCAATGCAGCTGTTCCCGTCTCAAAGGAGAGGTCCTCGACTTGCGTGTCAAGCTTAGCCGAAAGTCAGGTATCTGTGGTGACAGAAGGGGTGGCCGTTTGGTGTCCAGATTTCTCCTGTTCAAGCCAAAGTAAGAGTTTAGGTCAGAATTAAGAAATAAAACAAACTTTACCCACATCAAGAGACGATAAAGATGAACTCACTCTAATACTTAAAACATACAGCATGAAGCTGAAAAAAGCAAATGCAGAGCATGCAACCGGAGATGCTTAGTAACAAACATAGAGGCTTCAAAACAAAAACTCTCCGAGGCCACTGCAAAATCTGTACTCGCGAAATGCGTAAGCCTAAGCGTTGTTGTGTTGTCCGTGACATGTGTCAGCGGGATTCCGCGAGTGACAGATACCGTGCTAGCGCACGAAAGAAAGAATTTGTCTAACTCTCTCGAGGTTCTACGGACGAACGCAACGCATGCTTTGTGGTTTCTGGCTTGAATTTTCTGTCTTGAACATCATTTTTGCTTCTTCCGTACGATGCGCCTTTGAGTGGCAAGTTCAATGCTCAATATTCACGTATTTTGTTTGTGATTTATTTTGTGCAAGCGTACGGTCATTACCAGGCCTGAACTGAGGTTTCCAAAAGAGTCTAACTTGATAGCTGGCGGTTATGCCGTGTTATTTCTCTCCTATTGCCCTTTGAAATCCTGCCGACAGGTTTCTTATGCATCAGGGAAGAGCAGTTATCAAAACGGCCTTGTATGCCATGTTAGGCACTGGCTTTTGTTCAAATTATAGGGTACCATATCTAGAAATTAGTTCTGCCGAAGCTCATTTTTTTCAACCGAAAATTTTTCATGGATGCAAGTTGTTCACTTAAGAGAAGACTGCACCATACCAATTGACATATCTTTAGAAATCCTGTCGGGACGCTTGTGTATTTTTACCATTTATCGCGAAAAGAAACGCACCACTGGCTATGACAGTCTCAGGTACTGGATACGAGCGTGAGATAATAATTAAAAGCACGTTTTTGCTATCCATAGGAATGACAGAGCAGCCGGCATATTATACGGATAACAAGCACCCCAAAATCATGCAAGCAAGGACTGCACAGCCACAACTGTCATGCGCCCACGTTGAGCAACTCTACAGCGTACTGCTGTACGATTTACTGTCGCCGTGTTGTTTTGCCCTGTGCTATTGTGTCCACCGCAGGGGGCTCTGTTAAAGCATATGTTTGGTGTGGTGTGCGACACCAGGGACCCAAGCACAAACGTTTACCCATGCCTGGCATGGCCGTGTGAGGGAAAAAAGAGATCCTGGTGATTCAGCCAATAGAACGTGCTGGTACCTTTATGGTCTATCGGCGAATGCAGGACGCCAATTTACCCGGCTTCCAATAGAGTGCAGTTCCGTGCTGACCTGAACGAGTAAAATCGGTAGTCCTCTCTTCCCATACTCTCATTCATCGTTCACTGTCCAAACTTCTGTCTTACAACTGTCCTCTCTTCTGCTCTTTTCTTGTTTTTTTTTGCAGCTTATTGCTTGCGGCCAGGTGTAACGTTCTGTAAAGTAGCTACATTAAGTTGTCCCTATTTGGTTTAGCGGCGATGTACAGCTGGCATGGCCAGGGCTTGCAAATTCCTGTCCTACCCTCATGTTGGGCTCCATGGGGAACATGTATTTTTTGGGCATTTGGCACTTAAGTGATCTGATGAAAGTATTATAAAAGGCCGACCAAATGCACAGCCATGAAAGCGAAAAACGAAGTTATGTTTCAAAAACACAATGTCCTACTTAGCAAAGAAATACAGAAAAATGCAAAACAATCTGCACAATCCTTGCTTTGAAGTGCCGAGGTGATGCCTTAGAACTCGTTTACAAGGTGTAAAAAAATGTTCAGTGGTGACCTTCAGCTAGAACTTAAAGGTAATGTTCAGTATTCAAAACTGTCCAACATACTGTCAATTGGAGAGATTCCCATTTCAATCACAGCTGATAGATACATGAACACTGTCCGTGGTTTGACCTCTGGAAACGACTTCCTAAACCTGGCTGAGAAAGAAAGGCTCAGTTGAAGATCATGCCGGACAGAACGTCATAGATGTACACTGAGTAAAGATCATAAAAGACAGCAAAAACATTTTTACTAAGCACATAGTTCTCACTTTTGTATCCAGCATTCACTCTGACTGGATTGAAGTGGGCTATCTGAAAATAAATATCTGGCTTAATATACCATACCACAAGTGATGCTTCAGATGTAAAAATTTTAGCCGCGACTCGCAGAGCTGTCACGACCGCAAACGTGTGCTTAAGTGTGCATCTAAAGGACGCCAATCTGACAACTGCAACGCTGCGCCTCGATGCACAAACTGCGAAAGGGAGCACTTCGTATCTCACGGTGGCGTACTTCATACAAAAATAAAAATAAATCATTATTGTCCACATAAAAGAAAATATTGTTATGGGGCATAACCTTTGCTGAGGCACTGAAACGAGCTGTGTATGATCCTGCCTTAGCAGTGACCTTGTCCTGGTGCGGTGTGCTGCCCCTGCGCAACACATCAGAATAGCCTGCAAAATAGGTTCTCGTAAAGCGCAGGCCTTTCTGATGTGGTGCGCAATGCGGTACACCGCACCAGGACAAGCTCACTGCTAAGAAAGGGCCATACACGGCCCCGGCAGACGCAGACCAAGCTGCTCTGCCGTCGCCGGTCATGAGCATATCTCGGCAAAATCATGACTGCTCACTTAGGCTCACTCAAAGCATTTTGGTCAACTTGCGGGCTCGCTCTGACTCAGACTGGCATGGGCTAGGCGAACTCATGAACTCAAACTCATATATACTCGCAAATCACTCGGATTTATTCCGGCTCACGACTCATCCGGAGTCAAATTGCTGCATTTCACGACTTCTCTGGGCTCACTCACTCATTTTAACTAATCTAATTTGGACTCACTCATTTCTTCTCACGACTTACTTCGACTTACGATTCGTTTCGCCTCAATCACTAATCACGACTAATGACCCATATGGACGCATTCTATTTGTCTCATGGCTCACTTTGGTTCAAGACTGACTGTGCGCACACACTCTTTTCGATTCATGATTCATCTGGGCTCACTCACTCTTTTAGATCCACGACTGATTTGGACTTTACTCATTTGGGCTCACTCAGTTCGACTCAGGAGTCATTAGGACTCCCCCCACAGGGGGAATCTGCTAAAGCAGATGTTTGCGTATTGTGTGCGACACCATGGACCCCGAGCACCCACGTTTAGCCGTGCGTGGCTTCGCCGTGTCTGGGGAGAAGGGGATCCTGGTGGTTGAGCTGATTCCCAGTGTTTGGATCTTTAAGGCTCCTCGGCGGAGGCAACACTCCACTTTGGCCCACGCATCTCACGACGGCACCTCCAGGCTGACCCATCCGGGGGAATCTGTAGTCGCCTTTTCCTATCCTCCCCTCTTTCACCTTCCTATCTTCGTTCCTACAACTCTCTCGTCCTCTATTCTCTTCTTGTTTTTTTCTTACTTCCTGGCGGCAAGGGTTAACCTTGTGTAGACAAACTACCCTGTGTCGCCCCATGTTAGGTTATAGTTATGGTGTACAGCGGACGGAGGTAGGACTTGGTCGCAATTTCCTGTCCCATCCCCTTGTTGGGCTCCGTAGTGGGCGGCTGGTACCGTGGCCGAACAGCATACTTACTTTATGGCATCCTCAGCAAAACCAAATGATCGTTTTCAAAAAAGGTGGACCGATGTAACAGCTAAATTCTTTTCCCCAAAACAAGAAATCTTCCCCAAGTACCATGTCATCCACAGTGAAAACACTGGAAAACATACCCGGACAATTTCACCTTTTGTAGTGTCAAAGTCCCTAACAAACGTCCTCGGCCCCAGATACAAAGTAAGCAATCTGGCAAGCAGGGATCCCTGCTCAAACTCCAAAGCAGAGACCAGTACAGAAATCTTCATAAACAGGTCGCATTTGGGGACATCCCAGTAACTGTCACTGCCCACAGATCGTTGAACACTATTCAAGGTGTGATCTCAGAGAAGGAATTTCTGCTTCTCACTGAAGAAGAATAACTAGGCCTTTCCGAACAAAGTGTAATCAGACTGCACAGGATCAAAATCAGAAAAGACAACCAAGATGTGCCGACAAAGCACATAGTACTAACCTTCAATTCCAGCAAGATCCCTGACTCCACAGAAGTAGGCTATATCAAAGTAGACATCCGACCCTACATCTCGAACCCTAGGCGTTGCTTCAACTGACAAAAGTTTGGTCATGGCTCCCAGAGCTGTCTTGGCCGACAAACATGTGCCAAATGTGCTTCAAATGACCACAAATCCGAGGAGTGTGATGCCACACTACACTGCGCAAACTGTGCTGGTGGACACGCCGCGTACTAGCGGTCATGTCCCTTTTGGAAGAAGGAAAAAGACATAACAATAATAGTAAAGGAAAATATATTATTTAAAGAGGCACGTGAGCGTTACATTGTTGCACAGGGCACATTTGTTTTTACTGCTAAATGAAACTATTCCAATGTTGTGGAGTGTGGGGGCGGCGCACCACAACAGGATCTGGCCTCTGCCCAGGCACAGCCTAGGGCGAGACCATCCCCGCTCCAGGCAGGAACAGCAAGAGCTGTCCTGCCATTGCACAAACAGGGCCCGCCAGCCTCTCAAGCGGTAACCCACACGGCTTCCCCCCAACAGGAGAAGCCAGATACCCCCACATCCGCGTCTCATTCGTGGACCTCCATTGCCTCTGAGTAGGCAATGGATACAACCCCTTCTCCGCCACTGCTGCAGAGGCTGAATAGCTCTCTCGAACGAAAAAAAGAAGAAACAAAAACGTAATAACTGGACCAGACAAACCACGAACTTGCGTTTTTTATACAAATCCCCATAACTTGTTAAACATGGCGTTCCTCATTCAGTGGTACTGTCGTGGATTTCTTAAAACCTACAGCGACATAAAAACCTTTTAGGCTCACTTTCCTTAGTATCGTTATGTATACAGGTATGTATACAGGTGATCCCAACAAAAAGGTTTTATAAAAAACTATGAAGTCTTCCGGTGCGGCCGAGAGCAGTCAGGAAGGCTCTCTGGAGGCGTTGAAATTGTCGTCAGGAGTGATGTTGCAACTAGCGAAATCAGCCTAAAAACCAAATTTGAAGCCGTGGCTGTTACCGTCGTTTATTTTAAAACATTAACAATATGCTCTTTGCATCTACCACCACGTTTAACCATAACCCTTGCTGACTTGGAAGAACTTCTGCAACAGCTTCCAGAACCAAATCTCATAGTCGTTGATTTTGATGCCCACTCATCATTTTGGGGAAGTGAACTAACCGATGCTAGAAGTCGTATTTTAGAAGATTTTATTTTATGTAACGACATCTGCCTTCTTAACTGGAATGAAAACGTACTGCTCGCTAAGCTCCGGAAAAATGAGGTACTTAGACTTATCATTCTGTTCACCCTGCCTTTTTAGCAGTTTTAAATGGGATGTTCTAGACAACCCTTATGGGAACGATCGCCTGCCTGTGGTTATTAGCCTTTTATCCTCCCCAACAATCATCTCTGCTAAACCATGCCATTGGAAATTGCACCTGGCGGACTGGTCATTATTTAAATCAGCTCGTCTGGAGAAAATATTTTCAGATAGCCTCAGTGTGGAGGAAGTCAATGATATATTTACATCCTGTATTCTCGCTGCCGCGCATCTTGCCATTCCATAGAGTTCGGGAGTGATAAGAAAAAAATAAATATTGGTACACACAAGAATGCAGGGTAGCAAAGAAAGAACAAAATAAGGCATGGGGCGTTTTTCGTAGATACCCAACATACAAAAATCTAATAATTTTTAAAAAGGCCAGAGCTAAAGCTCGACATATCCGTCGTAGCACTGAAAAAACGTCCTGGCAAAATTACGTATCCTCAATAAATAGTTCAGTCGCATCAAAATATTCAACAACAGACCATCTGGTTCGCCTCGAAAACACAGTCAGAGAGGCTTTTATACACAAGCAACACTGCCTCGCCATTTTCTTTGTCCTAGACAAAGCGTACGGCATAACCTGGAGGTTCGGGATCCTACGTGACCTAGTAGATTTAGGGATCCGTGGGCGAATGCTGAAAGTTCTGAATGATTTTCTATCAAACGCACATTTAAGGTGCGTTTAGGTACTGTCAAAAACCTTTACCCAAGAAAATGGTGTTCCACAGGGATGTATTTTAAGCACAACGCTTTTTAGTTAAAATGACTTCCATTTCCAAAGTAATACCAAAATCTATTATGTACTCGATCTACGTCGACCATCTTCAAATAGCTTGCAGCTCTTCAAACGTAGCAACATGTGAGAGGCAAGTGCAGCTAACAATGAATAAACTAGTGGTATGGGCAGACAAAAGTGGATTTCAGTTTTCTCCAGAGAAAACAGTGGCAGTTGTGTTTTCACTCAGACGTGGAATATAAACTGACCCCACTCTGCATTTCAACGAGACCGAATTACCAGCTAAACATGAGCTCAAATTCCTGGGGATAACTTCTGACAAGAAATTCACATTCTTGTCTCATACAATACCCTTAAAAAGAAAGCTACCAAATTCCTAAATATACTCAAGGTCCTTTCAAGGGAACACTGGGGGTCCGATAGAACATGCCTTTTGAGCATTTATCACTCTGTTGTACTGTCTTGTTTGGATTACGGTTATGCAGTCTACGGGTCTGCAAGAGCATCATTCCTAAAACGACGGGACCCTGTGCACAACCTGGGTTTGCGTCTCGCATCTGGTGCATATAGAACCTCTCCCATAAGCAGTCTCTATGTTGAAACAAATGAACCCTCCCTCGAATACAGAAGAACCATGCTTATATTTTCATATCTCCTCAAAATACGCTCATTAGAAAAACATATATGCTACCCTCTTGTTATAAAGTGCAGCTCCAGAATGTTGTTCAATAATAGACCGCAACTAATCAGACCCTTGCTACTCCGGTGCGAGGATAAATGCCAAGAGCTGGGAATACTAAATTCCCTCCCTGATATTGAATCAAGGCACGATCCACTACCATCGTGGTACAGCACCCCTCCCCCCCCCCCCCCCCCCATTGTTTGTGATTTCACATTGACTCAGTTATGTAAACAGAAAACACCACATTAACATATTTTGCAAGACTTCTTAGCTCTTAAAGAAAAGTACTCAAATTGCACAAAGTTTTAAACAGATGGCTTCAAGACAATCAAGTATGTTGGAAGTGCAGTAGTGCAAGGAAAATGGGAAAAAAATATTGACTACCTCAGTGTACGAGCATTTTTACCGCTGAGTGTTATGCACTTGCTATGGCAGTAAGAAAAATAGCCAATGGGAACATCACAAACAGTATCATTTGCACAGACTCTCTAAGTGACTTAACCGCCCTTCACCACAAAAACGCAGTTGCTCCACTACTTGGAGACATCATACATAATATATCAGCAGCCTCTGCTCAAGGACGTAACATTTTGTTGGGTCCCGAGTTATGTCGGCATTGGAGGCAATGAGAGAGCAGACGTTTGCGCTGCTCAAACCCATGACAAACAGATCAAGAACATAAATATTCCTTACAAATACTGCATGGCGCTAGTGCGTTGTCAACTAAAGGAGAAATGGCAGTCGTCATAGTGTAGGAAGGTAAATAACAAACTCCATTTGGTGAAGCCAATTTTGGGGAAATGGAAATCATGTCATCATCAAGAACGTTTCATAGAAGTGATTTTATGATGATTCCGCATTTGCCATACATATTTGACGCATACTTTTTTGTTGAGAAAAGAAAACAAACCATTGTGTCAAGAATGCGGAGAGGAATTCACCATGAACCGTGTTTTATTTTCGTGCGCAAGACTTGAAACACAAAGAAACAAGTATTTGACTAGGTTTTACAATGAGCACATTCTGTTTCATCCAGCAATGATTTTAGGTGAAAATGGCCTTGTTGATCTGTCAGGCGTTTTTAGCTTTCTAAAGGAAGCAAATGTTTTAAAGAAACTGTAGAATGAATACATATACTCCACTCTACTCAAGATACAACTTTGTGCCTGGCGCATATGCCTGGCTCATGATAGCCTGAGTCGCTTATGCGCCACTAAACCCAATACAATACAATACAATACAATACAATACAATACAATACAATACAATACAATACAATACAATACAATAAAATACAATACAATACAATACAATACAATACAATAAATACAATACAATACAATACAATGCAGTACAATACAATACAATACAATACAATACAATGCAGTACAATACAATACAATACAATCATTACGACTCAGTCGCTCACTTAGCTGAGCAGTATCTTTTGCGCATGAGGCCTTGACGAAGATGATCACCTTTTACGTAGGAATTTCGTTTATTGCGCTTTGATTTGGTTGATATGTCTTCACTGAGTGAAGAGCTGTGGTTTTTACTGATTTTATCAAACACAATCAGGGTTTAATAATGCGGGCTTCAGCAGAGATGAAGAAAAGTCTAAAAAAGGTTGAGGGGGCTTCTGTCCACCTTATTGCATATCAGTAGCAAAATTCATCTCTGCGCAATGCACAAAATGCGCAGGGGAACGCACGCAGGAAGATGTCCCACAGAAGTATCTCTTTCGGTCACTGAGAGACATAGCTAAACCTCTTCGTCTACTAACCTCTACCCCTGAGGGTTACATCGGGCTCCCTGGACGCTCGCGAACGGTATACCGGAATTCCACTGTCACATCTTCCAGAAAATAAAAGTTTTCACCACTGCCACCACAACCACCACCACCACCACCACCACCACCAAGGCCTCACTCACCGCAATAAATCTCCTTCCCTAAAAGAAAATGGCCTTGTCGAATTTTTTATCTATTTCTGATTTTCGGATGGAAGTAAACCTCCTAAACAAACTAGCGTATTTATAAAAAGCACCTATTTTACCCTGAGTTTGGCGCGTGATGCCCTTAGTGGCATATGCGCCATAAAACCAAACAGAACACAACACAGCACACAACGCTAGTATGCTGTCGCACTGTTTTTTCCCTGTGCTTCATTATACGGTGTGTGGTTTGAAAGGCTGTTGCTTTACTGCCATATTACCTTCCCCGTGTAATGTTTTATCGCTGCGCTGTTTTAGAACATTACCTCCACTCCCTCCTTTTTGCGAGTTTCGCCTCATTACGACCCCTAGTACCTAATATGTTTTACAGATGGCGTCATGCACTCGCGTGCCATACTGTCACTCGATAATTTTCAGAGTACCGCGAAGGTCCCATCACGTGCTGGCAACCATGACCGGCACGGCCATGAAGCCCAGAAACTAACCAAGCGCGGAAGCGAGCCAAGATCAAAGCGACAACAGCAACTGAGGCTGGGGCCGGTGGAACACTCGTGAAACTTGGTTCAATGACAGCTGAACCTCTACATTGCCTGTGCTGTTTCGACGTAAGCTATTTCCTTGCGTGCTATTCGTTCTTTCCGAGCGCCTAAGTTCCTGCATGTTGCTGCTTTGGGAAGTAAATTACGGCTAGACACAGCGCGACCCTTTTTCTTTCACGCTGTGTAGCCAACTTCTTCCTTTTGTTCTACCTCACGCGTTGTTGTGTCGCGAGCGAGTAAAAGTTATGAAACACTTCATGAAGATGAAGGAGCCTGTTATATGTTTAAATTCATTTATTTTTATGGCTTATGCAGATTTTATCTCCTATTGCTATCACGTCTGCTTTCACTTTTTTTTTATTAACGTTTGCTTAAGGATCACCAATTACCTTGGTTTAGAAACAGCCCAAAAAATACGTATACTGAACTCTAGATTGCCCTATTTTACTTGCTTTAATTTATGGTCTCAACCTTTCGATGGCTGGAAAAATATTAGGTGAATTGGGCTCTAAAATATGGAAAAACAAAAGGTCGTTCAGCGCACGCAGGAGGAGCCGTCTGTGAAAACCGCACAAGTGTTTTACCCCGCTTTACAGGTGCATGCATATCATTAATCGCATGCACAGGCTGGTTGTGTCTCGCGCGCAGTATTGTCGCGCCAGTATTGCGACACCAAAACTAAACATAACACGAAATAACACGCACATGTAGTACCATGCAACTGGTTGTATCACATGCTGTCTGCTATTGTGAAGCGCAAAGCCCCTATGCATCTGCACAACATCTGTCGTGTTAATGCTGAGGAAAAGAGTTTGTGCCTGTAGTTTTCCCCCTTTCGTTATGCGTGAGAGTTTTGCGAGTGCTTTGAAGCTCCTTGTTTTTACGTTTGAAATGCCCACTGCACCCACGACAGCGTCAGTTGAAGCTGATTAAAACTGCGCATATTTTGCACTCGCTTGTAGTTATATGCCACCAGCACTGTTGAAAATGTAACCACACAGAACGGCTTTATCACGTGGCCTATAACAGCAAACCTTCCGAGCGATTAAGAACTGTCCAAGTTTTCGATTGCTTCAGGCGGCGAAAATGCAAACGTGCCAGTGTGTGCCCAGGCATCAGTTTGCTGCTTCGGCTTAAGATCAAAGTGGGATGTATTCTTTCTTGTACAGCCTGGAATGTGCAGTAGGTGAAGGCTGAGGAGTCTGCTTTGTGTTTTCTGACCTCAGGTAGTCCAGACTATAGAGTTTTAAAATTTTCTTTAATAACTGTGCATAGTTTCAAGGGATTGTCTAAACCTTCGCCGTTTTGATCTGGCGTGTTTGGGAGGAGGACGTGTTGGTGGCCCGTTACTGAGGCATATATTCTGCTGGGCGGCGGGTCGTAGACTCCGAACAGCAATGCCACAGATGACTTTTTATGCGTTTGCAGGGGCCACTGTTAGCATTTGAACTTGCGTTGTGCCTGGTCTCCAAACCTGGCGCTGGCACCTAGCGAGTGTACGGAAGAAGATGATTCAGCGCCCACGCAAACGACGACGAAGATGGCTGAGTTCCTGGCCGATCAGCTGGCGCGCGCACTCGAAGCTCGCACTGTCTTGATTTAGTTAGCGAAACCTTTTCATGCAACTCCAAGTAACCCGGGGGCAGCGACAATGTAGAGCTGATGGTTAGATGCATCGCCTGAGAGACTGATGATGTCCTTTAAATAACCCTAACCTGATCTATATGACACTAAACTACCCCACCCAGATGACCGTTAGGTTGGTTATTTGAAAGGCAAATACAGTCAAAACTCGGTTTAACGAAACTCGTTTTAACAAAAGTCTAGATTTAACAAATATATCCCGATTCCCTTCAGGCGCCCTTATGATTCGCGGGGCTGATACAAATAAAAGCAGAAGATACATGGCCTTGGTGCTACAATGCGCGGGCGTTTGGAGTACGTCGTTCGTTTAAACAAAGGAATTCGACCTCTCAAGTTTGATTTCATTTCAGAGGGAAATGGGCACACAAAACGCAGGCAAAACGACAGCACACAACCCGAATATTTGCGGCTGTGGTCATTTCATTTGTTCGTAGGAGCTATAAAAGCGTGCTTATCTGGGGCACCTGTTAGTACCACTAATGTTTGCCGCCTAAAGCCCCTTAATGTGAGAGGTCACTCTCTTTTATTATATAACCAACAGTACAGAATGATGAGGCCAAGAAGATGGGAGTCTAGGCAATACAAATCCATGTGAACGTGGGTTGAGGTAGGAACTCAGTTCACTCTGAACAGGCCGAGATTTTCCGCCGTGTCCAGGTTTCAGGTTTCAAAGGCCGTGGAGTCTCGATACTTGGCGCAATATTTATCCTACTATAGCATTCAAATTTTAAAAGGGTTCTATAATAACGACAATATGTTAAAGGGGCCCACAAACACCTCCCGAGCATTGCTCGTAAATTATCTCAGTCGCTAGGTTATGCTGCGATACACATCGGAACGTAATAAAACACGTCTACGCGCAGCACAGGTTCCACAATCCTATTCAAACGTTGGCGCTCTCTTTCCTTCGACCTTTGCGGTCACCTCTTCTCCTCTGTGCAACGCGTCTACGTACATGCGCTTTCGAATGACTATTCGTCTGCTTCTTTGCGACGTCACGCATCCGTAACTACCACTTATGCCAAAATAATTGTAATACGCTTAACTTTTAGTTATCAGGAATAAAAATTAGAATGTTTTGTAGACAGAAACTTTTTTTGAAAGCTTTTTTCCTTGCACTTCCGGTCTCGCGCGAGCACCGCGGTAACCACGGTAACCACGGCGCGGTCGTGCGTGAAGACCTCGTTTCAGTTCCCTGCGGGGCGTTTTCCGCTTGTGTATGTTCTCGTTTCTGGTGTATCCTTTACGAAATGGACTTCGAAATCGGCTTACCGGTCTCCAGCAGTAGGTTGGTGACTTAAATGCCGTGCCCCAGTGCACCGCGCCGTAGGTATTGCAGCAAAATGTCGGAGGCAACCGCTCCGTTCTCGTGTCCACCAAACCAAAATACGCACCTCGGATCGAGTCAAGGCGACAACATACGCTGGTAAGTAATGTGTTTACTAGCCTGAATATAGCTCACAGATAAACTATGGTTTCACAGGTGCAATGAGTTAGTCATTGTTGTGGTGTATCATTACTGTGGTGGTTTTTAAAATCCCACCGTCTGAACTGTTGACTTGATTGCGTCAAACGCGTTTTGTCACGTAGTAAGTTTGTAGCGTATGAACTTTTGTCTTATAGTAAATTAGCTAAGACAACTGTACCTATCTGGCTCGGCCGTACGCGATGCGCGAACTCGTGGTATCGTGTGGCGGCGTTGGCAGCTTTCGGTCCCTGATACTGGAGCAGACTGCGGGTTCGCATTGTACGCAGCAGCAACGAATTAAGCACCCTTACCTAACTTACTACGAGAAAATAAAAGTTACCGCAATATCAAAGCTCCGTGTGCAGTTTCACCACAAACGACTGAGCGGTTGAGCCGGAGAGATACAAGACGCCGCGGTAAACACGTATTAGGATTCGCATGCTGTGTCTGCCCCTTGCAAGGTTTCACATGACGTGCAGGGATGAGGAGGCACCGAAGAAACAAAGAAAACAACTTGATTTCGAGAGAAGGCCTACAGCATTTCTCTAGATAAGTCCTAGAGCATATCTGACTGGTTTTGTGGTAGCTTGTTTTTTGTTTCATAACAGCAGAAATGCTGCAGCCGCCATGATTCGGTGAACTGCTTTTTTGCCAAATGACTGGGTCTCATACCTCAAAAGAAGCTTCTACAGGCCCAGACCAAGGTGCGTGCTCAGCGATCTTCGACAGCGATGATGAGGAAAGCCGCTGCGTCCGACTTTTTAATGCTTCAGCATTGTATGGCTATGTAGCCAGCTCCGCATGGGCGTGACCTTGTTGGAGCTGTAAAAGAGGAACGAGTTGATATATCGAAAAAAGATTTGTACGTTCGGATAGAGTGCCAAGAAAGGTGTGCAAATGACAAAATTGTTGATGTGGGTTAATTAGGTAATTAAGAGCTAAATAAGTGTGTAATTGGGAGCCAAGAAAGCCGCCAGCCAACATCTGGTTTCGTTTATTAGCTTCTGGTCACATTGTCGGCAGAAATGCGAAAACCTGAGCGTGGCTTCTGAACGCGGTACATCGCGCGTCCCTTGGGGAACACAACCAGGGTTTCGTTGAACGCATCAAAGTTCACCGGCGTTCTATAATTGGTTTACAGGAAAGGAAAGGTGCAGTATTTTTATCTCGCGGAATCCCGCTCACACGTCGCGTGGACAACACAGCAACGCTTGGGCGCACGCATGCCCCGCTGGGGTGGTGCAGTGGTAAGACGCCAGACCACTGTGCCGGAGTACCCGGGTTCAAACCCTACCTCGGCGGCTGTGTTTCGATGGAGGCGAAACGAAGTGGTTTCCGTGTGCTGTGTGATGTCAGCGCACGTTAAAGATCACTAGGTGGTCGAAATTACTCCATAGCCCTCCACTACGGCTCCTCTTTATCTCCTTTCACTTACGGCGCGGTTGAGGAGTCCACAGAAAACAAGCGAGACAGTTACCGCGCCTTTCCCTTCCTATAACTCAATCTAGGCTTACCCATTTCTCCAGTGCAGATTCTGCAGTGATCTCGGAATTTTTTTTTTTGTTTTTCTCTTTCGTGTCTTTTTTTTTTTTTTGTGATAGCCTCCTTGCTTTTCCTCCCCATACTTTTCTCATTCTTTCTCTAATTGCCGTCGGTCTTACCCTTCTTTCCTGACCACTTTTATCGGTAACCTTTAATGGGCTTCACGCAAGTTACAGCTCAAGGTGTGCCCGGCGTATAGCGGCTCAAATCAGTAAATCTGCCGTATAGCCGAGTTGTCTTACAATACACAATTGATATAAAAAGGTGCCCGGAATGAGCCTTCACTGAAGAACGTTTTTCCTAGAAAAATAATATTACGCACCCGCCAATTTCTCCTTGTGTACGACGAGGGGGTAGAATAAGTAAAGAACACAACTGCTCTGAATGCATTGTGGCGATCTGTGGTGAAACCACCACGCGCTCGCTACTTTCTGTTCATTGTGTAGCTTACGCAATAGAGTGAGTGAGTGAACTTTATTAACTGCTCGGGGATCTTTTTCTTCGCCTCTTCAACTGAGGCTGACGAGCGGTTGGCACCCCCAGTCCAGGGCACCAGTGACTTTCGCTAGTTTGCGAGCTCTTGTGACCAGGTAGAGTTGAGCCTCCTCCGGGTCAGAGCTGGCCAGCAAAGCCTCCCACTGTCTTTCATTTGGGTTTTCAATTTTTTGTAGTTGATGTGAGCTGCATTCCCATGTTATGTGGTACAGGGTAGGGGGTCTTCCCGCACCACGGGCACTCGTCTCTGAATGTCGTGGGATGCATCATGTGTAATATGTGTAAATTAATGAAGGTGCCCGCCTGTAGCCGCCTCAGATCTATGGCCTCCTCGTTGCTGAGCTTTTTATGCGGCTCTGGATATACTTTCCACAAGCCTCTGTAGTGTTGTAGTATTGTGGTGTAGTCAGGGTTAAGCGGAATCAGGTCCTCTCTCGCGAGACTGTTGGGCGCACGGCAGGTTGCATGTCCTCGGGCTACCCTGTCTGCGTACAAATTCCCTGTGATCCCTGCATGCCCTGGAATCCTCGCTTGTGGCTCGCTTGTGGAAGTAAGGATTTGGTGCGCTACCTTAGATAATTTACCCCGTTGAAAATTTCTGCACGCGGATTGAGAGTCTGACAGTATCGTCAGACTCTCTCCCGTTTCTCTTCCTTGCCTAATGGCCAGTACGATAGCCACTTCCTCTGCCTCCGTGACTGTACAGTTTTGGATCGAGGAGCTAACTACCTCCTGGCCTTCGCAGTCTGTGACTGTGGCTATCGCCCTTTTTGCGTTGGTTTCGTATAAGGCTGCGTCGGTGAACCTGGACGTGTCTTGTTGGCCAATTATTTTTCCACAATACTCTGCTCTTGCCTGCCTCCTTCCCGGGTTTAGGCGGAGGTCCATGTTTCTTGGTATGGGTCGAACTCGGTACCAATTTCTGACTTCCCGCGATACCTCTGTTGTCTTGTTATAAGCCTGTAGGTGTGTACTATATCCCAGTTTTTCCAACACCTGTCTTCCTGTCCTCGTTTGTAGAAGTCTGTTTAGCTGTGACTTGATTTGGGCTTCTGCTGATTCTTGTATTGTATTGTGCAGACCCAGAGCTGCTAGCTTGTGGTTTGGTGTGTTCTTGGGGAGCTTGAGTGCGGTCTTGATCGCCATTTTGATGATGGCGTCCGCTCTGTATTCCTCTCCTTTGGTCATATTGAAGTAGGGTAGAGCATACGCTACTCTGCTAATAACGAGGCTCCGGACAAATTTGAGTGTGTCGGGCTCCTTCATCCTTATCTTTTTGCTGGTCACCCGTGCTATCATTCGGGCGACCTGCTGGGTCGAGGTCTTGAGCAGATTAAGTGTGTGTTGACACCTTTGATTCGATTGAAGCCACATCCCCAGGATCCTTACGGTTGTCTTTTCGGGTACTGTCTCCCCTTGCAGCCGGATCTCGAGCTTGTGGCCTTGATCTGTGGAAGCAGAGCGGTTGCCCTTCCCTCGCCAGAATCTGATCAGTTCTGATTTTCTTGATGAGCACTACAAGCCCCTCTGCTTTAGATATTCTTCGATGACAGATGCTGCTTCTTGTTGACCAACAATAAGTACGAGGGAAACGTCTGAATGTGGCGAATATGTCGACAAATGGTGCAAGGTGTACATTTCATGATGTCATGGTGTATTTCTTGTGCAATACAGTGTTCGTATGACTCTAAATTACGAAATTTACTTTCAGAATGTCCCTTGTAAAAATAAGGAAATCTCCTTTGTTTACTATATGACAAAATCAAGACGTGAAATAGAGCCTTGATATGATTATTCTTCTTTCCCGAAGAGGAGTTTCTCAGAATGAATACTTTTCCAGACCCTAAAAGATTTTCAAATATTTGTTTCCGAGAGCCTAAGAATCTGGCCATCGCTTGGCAGCCGCGCCAAACCGTGACGACATCCTCATCTCTGCTGGCTCGCACTTGTCTTTGCTGCTTTACGCACGCTTTTCGTGAAACACGACTCCAGGTTACTGACACTTTCTGAAGCAGTACGCTGCACAGAATGTGTCTCCGAAGACGCGAACGAGATCACGGAAATTTCGGTGCTTCCTTTCTTGTGCTGCCACTAGCTTCCCTGGGCTAACGCGGAGGTTTACGACGCATCGGTCTCCTCGTTGCCGCCAGCTCTCCATTCAGTCCTTCGTGCGTTACTTCCGTGACAAAAATATAGGAAATCATCGACTTGTGCAAAAAAAAAAAAATGCTGAATTAAACTCTGTGCTCAAGCGACGCCTAAATATCCGTCACCTATAGCAGCAGATAGGTTTACAGCTACCGTTTTGGGAGTTGACAGGGTGATCAGTGACATATTAGTCTTATCGGAACCGATGGCCGTTCGTTTTTTCGCGGCGGGTTCATGGGGAGCTTCCGAGATGCAGCAGACCGGATCACTGCCATCGTGTGCAGCTATGAGCAGCATTTTGACTACCTTTTCAAGCCATTGGTGCTTCTTCGGTGTTTTCGGTGTCCGGATGTTCACGTTTTGGTGCTCAGATGTTCACTCTTCGCTCTAGATGTTGGCTCTACCTCACCTCAAGGCTGCTGACGTCGGGAGCTGAAACATTTCCTACTTAAAAATTGAGCAGAGAAGCTGAGGACCACCTACGTGCATGAAAGCGAATGCTCGCTCATGCGGTGCGCTGCGCTATGAAGGAAGGAAAACCCAAGAGAGGCCGTGGCGTCAAAATTTCTGAAGCCTGAATTGAAGCTTACGCCATATTAAAATTGCTCGTTTCGACGATGTCCCAGCCCGATTGGGCATTCGCCTTGAGGGCCAAAGAAGAGCAGACGATCTTGCTTAGCATCCAGCCTCCGGCACTTCGCAGACTCGAGCAACTTGCACGGATCAAGGAAGAAGCATTGCTGGCCCAATCGCTGCGTACCTAGGTGCATGTCTCGTACACAACGAGCACCCTTTCGCGCTAGAACATCCACACATAGAGCAATCATAGCATTGACGAGGTATCGACGTGCCCATCGTTTTTTCGAGGTTTTTTATCCGACCGTGAGCATGTAAACGTATTCTCTCCTGCGTGGTAAAACGTGAAGCGTGTACAGCTCGTTAGGTGCAAAAAGCCGTTGGCGTAGGAGTTGCAGCAGCTGGCATAACGGGTCGGAAATAATCGAGCGGAAAAATCCTTATTGGTCGCCAGGTTTTTAACTTACAGCCATATGACATCGTGCGGAAAATTAAAACCTTCCTATTTTTAAAAATAAAGCTATATAACGAATAGGTTAAAGACCCTAATGAAGCCAAAATTGACGACGAGATTTCCTTAAAAAGGTATTTCAAAAATTAGAAATATTTCAACGAAATAAATTTCGTATGCATGCCAGATGGGCACGCAACGCATGGGCCACGAAGGGTCGTTGATGCCAAGCGTTTCAGAGGGACACCTGAAGGGTAAGGGAACTATATTAACGTGTGTTTTCGATGTGTACTGATGTTACAGTAACAGTAATTTTAACATCGATATCATTTAAACAAGAAAAAAATACGCACAATGAAAAGACAGTGTTAAATGAGATTTGCGTCTACTCTTGTTGAAACGCTGGTTGAAGCGACTACACAACGCCTGAAACATGGCAAAAAAATGTATTGCGACACGCCTGCGCTAAGACTAACCGGTAGGCGATAGTGGTCCAGGCTTCTGACGCAAAGAAGGCATCCTAAGTGAAATATACGGACCACGTTTTATACTAACCATAACGGAATGCCTCCTGTTTTTTGCGGCCCCGTGCAGAACAGAACGGGTAAACAAAATAGCACATTTTCAACTGCAGTCGGCCGACTGTGATATAACCCTCGATAAGGCGATGCGGACACGTTTCCATGATGACACTTTGTTGTGACACCAAATCTGATGATTCCATGCTGAAGACCACGTGGCTTCCGCCACACTTTTTGCTATGCCATTTGGAGGATAACGGCCCTGCTGCCTTCTCTTTCCTTTATGGCTGCCGCGATTATCACTCCCCATGCTTTCTCGTGTGACGCGCGCCACCACTTAAGCGGTAGCGCGATGCCTTCTATGCTTTTCATAAACGCGTCCTTTCCACTCATCCTCCTACTCTGATGGCACCCTTTTCACTCTCACTATTTTGAAAATGACTGCTTCGCTAGGTCATGTGGTGTGCGATGGCTAAGGCACACAATTAGACGTAAATATGTCACCGGTTCGAATCCTTATCGCAATCTAGCCCTTGACAAGCATGTTAATTAACTTGACAAGCATGGTAATTGGGAAACGAAATAGTATGGTACCGCCCGAAAGTTTATGCGAAAAATGGTTGGGCCAAAGTTTTGGCATAAAATAGGAGAAATAAGGCGTTGCGTGAAGGTCCATGAATGAGGGATACCTAAAGGCTAACGGCGTAAAGGTTTAAGTGTTCAACATTTTCTGGTTGGTCTGCCAACAACAGCGATTCGGATCTAGTTTAGCAGCATCTTCTGAACAGCACAGGTCTAGTTCTCGCATCGATTAGTGGCTGAGTGGTTTCTTGGGACACAGGGATACGGGTTAAATATTGTTCCATATAGGTATCGGTGCATTGCTTACCAGGTGGATTAATCTTGTCTCAGGTGAGATGAGTAATTGAAAATCATAACAGAAGCATTTTAAAGATTTATTACAAGAAAACTGGCTGTTTATATAGTGCTATTTAAAAGCGCCACACAGATTCCTTTCATTTTGTCAAGATTATTGCCCCTTATGCATCCTCGAGTATTTCTGGACCCATTAGGAGTCCTTTAGGAAGAAGTGAACAGCATCCATTACGACTGTTTTGCCTCCAGTGCTGATGCTTGCAATCATCTCTTACAGCAACCTAAACAGCACATTGTCTGCACGAATGATGCACTGCTTTAGAAGAGTGCATTCTCTACTTCTTTCCCGGCCGAGCTGCGCGCAGTGCGGCAGTAGCATATGTGCACGCTGAACAGTAATCTGTAGCATTTGTACTCTAAGCGTTTCATGGCGTACCAGATGTCGATCATTTCATCCGCAGTCACATGGTGGCCGTAAACGGCCTTTTTGTACTCGCACAATGAAGACAACTTCAAATTATGTGTGCCAACTAGGTGGAATCTGGCAACACCAGCCAGTTCAGCACACATTCCAGTGAGGTAAACGTCTTCCATTGGGAAGGGTTTGACGTGGCCGGTAACCCTGTACAGCAAATTGACCACACGGCCCCCTATAACATACATGCCTCCTGTTATGAAATCTGGGCGCTCTTCTGACGGGTACTCTTCGTAGGAGACGTACCATTTGTCTCGTGGGTCCCGTGAAAACCTTTGTTTGTGGCTGAGATGGCCATAGATGGAATCCTCCGCTTGTCCATGCATAGCGCGGTAAAGGTTGCCCAGGTTCGGAAAGCTGTCATCGTCTATCTTTACCACAAAACGGGCTTGAGGACAGTGAAGCGTTACCCAGCGGAGCATTGTGACCGTCTTGAGAGTCAGGTTACGGTACGAGTCCTTGAAGTCTTCCTGCACAATATCTGCGTATTGCAGTGACTCAAGCTCCAAGGTGTGCTGCAGCTTTGTGGTGCTAGGCTTGCCGAAAACGAAAATCAGCCTGTTACCAGCAGACGTCCTGACGTCTCTCCCCCATGTACGTCTGATGACATTTCGGGCATAGGAGTAATCAGCTGCGGAGAAGACCACGAAGAGATAATCTATAGGAGCACCTGTGGGACATGTATTGCTTGGATTAATGATGTAGTTGGAAGGCTTGTGGAAAGTCCTCTCTGCAGGAAAAGACTCTTTCGCGATGTCCCGGTCCGGAAACCACAAAATGGGGCCTTTACTGTAGGAAGTGCTGAGGAGTGGAACAAGTACGCGCAAGGTGATGTAGGCTGCCACTGCCAGAAAGGCAGCGAGGAACACAATTTTGATGCGGCATTGAAACCAGCTTGCAGGTCTTGGCAGAAGTGTCTGGAAGTAAACAAAAATAAATATCCTTCCTTGAGTGGCCTTAAATGGGAGCTTTCTGAACATTCCATTAAACTCATGTCCCTTCTTAGTCCCACTATTCCCTTTTAGTTCCATGTTCCACTCCTAATCTAATGACAGGGTTTGTACTCGGTACGACATTTACCCTAGAATTTGTTCATTCATTTATGGCTATGCGTAATACACTGCGGGGGGCAAAGTCCTAAGAAGGCCATGGCGCAATTTATATCATCTAACCAATAATCTCAGACACGTGCACAAACAGGCGCGCATGTACCTGATACTCCAGAGAATGGTAGTAATGCTGAAATGCTTTCCGTAATACTAGATTGGCAGAGACAGCTGGCGTGCGACGTAACAGATATAAAATGCTTTCAGAAATCTGTACATGATCGGTCTGAAGGTCCTGATCCTCATGTGATAAAGCTTTAGTCCTCTCCAGCCGAACTACACGACCGATGCTTCCTCTATTTTTTATAATGCCAGCCTTCGAAATGGGAGCCGTCGGTAAGCCTGACTTCAATAGATTACCAAGCGCTGCCTTTGGAGAAAGACCTAGGAAACTCGAAAATTTTCTTTTTAAAGTTATCGACTGGCTCTAGGAAAGGCTGCTTGCGTCAAGCTTGTGTCCGGACGCGTGGCGATGGCGTTCTGATGATTGCTCAGTCCCAATCATACTCGAAGCTTCTGTCAGATTCTTTCATCGTAGCCTTTATGGCGCAGTTCTCGCTTCATCTGTGGCGCGGCGCGTATTCCATCAACAATCGGCTGGAGCGGCAGCATTGCTCGTCGTTTGCAGGGAGCTTCGGCGTTAGCGCCAATTATTACTCGAGCATAGCGGTTGGAATAGTTCAGGCGTTGTTTGAGGACTTTCGTCGATTATTGCAGTTCTTTGCCAGGTGATTAACGCGTTGTAAATTTGATGCGTTCGTTTAGTCCACAAAAGCGTCTCGCCCGCGCAGTTCTTTCTTTACATTTATTATGAACCAAATATATATGCCGAGGTGACCACAAATTAATCCTCTCAGCGCAGGACAGTTAAAAACAAACGCTAAGATGCCACTAACCTAATTGGTAGTGAGTAGGTGCTTTGGCATCAGCTGCAGCGCCATCCATTCGAGAATGAGTTCACTTTCCGCTTTTTAAAGCAATCGTAACTGTAGGCTACCGTGTACACACAGAAAAGAAAATTTGACGCCAAGATGTAGACAGCTTATCCTGGCAAAATAGCCGTGACGTGAAAGCTACTGATACCTGAAAGTTTGGAAAAATGCCGCCTGAGGGAAGATTCATCATGCCTTATTTATTTCATTCGGTCATTTTCTTTACTAAACATGCTTGAATCGAAAACCATTGGGGCTAAACTTACTACTAACGACCTTTACCCTCTGATCTCTGATTTCTTATTTACTACTCAGCAGTTTCAGTGCCACTGCAGAAATGTTCCAGCTTGTTTCTAAATGATATACAAGACTTCAACAAGTCGCCACAGCTTTTCTCAGGTATGCCAACGCCGCTAGAGCCCACTATCTGTGCCTCCTTTTAAAACAGCGCCATGTTAGCGCTTGCAGCACATTCACGTCATGAACTGTGCACTCTATGACCCGTCAGTTTCTGACAAGAAGCCTGATGACCCCAAATACGCAACATGTAGGCTCCCTAACCAAGAAGGATGTAGAGCGCCGCCCAGCGAAGAAAGAGAGAACGTTACGAAAAATTGCTTTCTCTGCTGTTCTCCGCGTGCCACCACTCAGCTGGTATCTCTCACTCACAAGGTTTTATATACGATTTCTTTGCCAAAACTACGTCGTAGCTTGCAAAACTAAGACTAATATATTTGTGTCGGGACATGTTTCAAAGAATTGAAGGGGAAATGAGGGCTCGTTAGGATATAATAAAAACGTCAACAGTCAATGGGCGCAAGGTAAACGTAGGAGATGTTTTTCATGTTTTGTAGTTGATACTGAGAAGCACTAGTCCTGTGAGGATTTTAGGGAGAAAGAATAATGACTGTTGACTCCTGTACCTATATATATATATATATATATATATATATATATATATATATATATATATATATATATATATATATATATATATATATATATATATATATATATATATAATATAAATATAATATATAATATAATATAAATATATATAAATTTTTGCTTGGATAATCACAGAAATGAGTAATGTTATCTGCTTAGGGGAAAGATAAACACAAAGTAGGCTTCTTTCCTTCATGTATTATAACGAGCACCCTCATTTCCCCTTCATTTATCTGCTTATATATATATGTATAAAAATGAATCACCACGAGTTTAAAAACATAACAGTTGATTTATTTCGACGTTTCGATCGGGATCCGGTCTTTTTCAAAAATGAAGTACAGGAGGTTACACGCATATTCTTAAAACCGTTAACAGAGAGGGTGAAGAAGGCGACAACAAATGGCATACACACGTACACCAGGAGAGGGGAGAGAGAGGGAAAACGCCTAGCGTAGCGCGCTGCCCCCCCAAAAAAAGTGTGTGAGTGGGGAGGGGGGGGACGAAAAGAAAGAAACGAAAAGTTGAAAAGGTAAACGAGGGGGTGGGGGAGGTTCAACATTCTACAAAGAAGGAGGAACGGATGCGCCATTTGTGAGCGACCATGGAGCGACCGCGCCGCCGCCAGCCCCGTCACAGGTGTGGTCAGTCGCGGCGTGAAGACAAAAGCACAAAGGGCAAAAACATCCAAATTGGCTCCAGACGCCGCCACACGTGACGCACCAAACAGGAGTGGTACACAGATTATAACTACATGGTAAGGCTCGTTATACAAGGAAATGTCAGGGCAAAAATACAGATAAGTGAGCATATGCCACTCTTACAGCCACTGAACTGTTACTAACAGAGGGCACGCTAAAAGAGATTGGAAGAGGAGAAATGCAAAGCGAGCTCTAGAGGATTGTAAAGTGTCACATTAAAAAATAATAACAAATACATGGATAGAAATGGACAAGGTACATTCAAAGCTCAAATGTTACTCAGTGGACATTATTCGGCCACATTAAAAAGTTAAACAGAGATAAATCCCAAATCTAGCGCCACACATTGATATAGTGGTTGATAACAACAAAAACATAGAGGAAAGAAATAGCTCAGCAAATTATTTCAAACAGCCATCTTATTGTGGTTGATTCATTAACAACATCACCATGCGTACATAAAGGCGAGTCACCAAGCAAGATGTAAACAGGACATTTATTACATGACATTTTGTCTGTTACCCTCGAGGTCTGAAAATTTTTAAAATAATTATTTGCAATTATTTTAGGGTTATAGACCTGCCTGACACGGCTCAAGTATGAAGGCAGGACAGCTTTTCTACTGATTCGTTGATACTACCTGCGACGGTGTTGAATTTATGGATGAAGTGCAATTCACAACTTTTGAGGTCATAGTGTGTTTTGAACCCTGACTGGAGTGCAGTAGCTGAGAAGTTATCGGACTGCATGATGTCCAAATATATTGATATGCTTTGAAAGAGGGAGATTTGGCCGTGTTCCTGCATGTGACCTGTGGTTGTTAATTCGAATTCTGAATGGTGTCGCTGTTTGTACTACGTGCTGAGCCCTGCAAGTGGCACATTCCAGAAGGTAGATAACATTAGCACTGTCGCACGAGAAATTGCCCCTTATTTGATACGTGAAAGCTGACGCTGTTCCTTTAGCAGAGGTAGCTGTTGCCTTCATGGGACACAGTTTGCATCTTGGTTTGTTGCATGGAGCGGATCCACTGAACATGCGGTTACCAACGGTAGATAATGTGATCATATCACGAATGTTCCATGCACGCGTGTACACAACGCGCGGCGGCGTGGGGAGCACTTCCTTCATCCTCTCGCTTTGCAGGAGAGAGTTGTGGCGTTTTTTGAGGACCGCGATAACGTTGGGAATAGATGCCGAAGGAGTAAGAATCAAGTTAACGTGAGCGTCTGTTGGTGCCTGCTTTTGGTGGTCTATGAGTTGGCGTCGGTTATGTTTCGAGGCTTTCTGGATTGAATCGTCGATGACAGACATTGGGTGTTTCTGCCGTGTTATGTCCGCACGGAGTTGCGCACAATTTGACTTGAAATCCTCTTCTTTGGAGCAAATCCTACAGTAGCGTAAAGACTGGCTGTACAGAATGGAGGTTTTACAGTGCCTTGGGTGACTACTCTGGAAATGTGAGTACTGATGTCTGTCGCTCGGTTTTCGTTAAACAGTTGTCTCAAGTTTGTTTTGTTGTGATAGTAACTTGGACGTCTAGAAAATTAATTGTGGATGCCGAATATGAAGAGGAGAATGAGATGTTAGCATGTGCGTTGTTGAAGGCGGCTATAAATTCAGACAATATTTCCTCTCCATGTGTCCAGACCAAAAATATGTAATCGATGATCCTCTTGTAAAAGACTAGCTTGTATTAACAACCGTTAAGAAAATCCATCTCAAGGCCAGCCATGAATTTATTGCCGTAATTTGGTCCAATTTCGGTGCCCATAGACGTTCGGCTTATTTGCACGTAGTGCTGACCATTGAACTCAAAATTGTTAAAATCGAGTACCAATTTCAAGAACTCCGCAAGCATCTTGCCGTCGATAGGTTTTTCACATTGTGAGCACTCGTAAGTATTGGCCACTGTCCCGATTCTGTCTACGTGCGGTATGTTGGTGTACAGTGAAGTGACGTCCAGGGTGGACCAGAAGGGAATTATCGGGAATGAATAATTCGAAAATCTCTCTAAAAACTACGTGGTGTCCTTACCATAGGAATGGTATAAAGGAGGAATATCCTCGATGAAGCCGTCAACGTAGCTGGATATGTTTTCAGTTACGGTTCCAATACCAGAGACTATTGGCCTTGCAGGGTTGTTGGCTTTATAAATTTTGGCATGGCGATAGAAGCGGCCAGAACCTTCATGCAAAGGAGTTGGAGCTTGTGCAGTCTTCCCATCAGTTTTCTTCGTTTTCGCCAAACAATTAATAGTTTCGGAAACCTCGTCTTTATAATTTACTGTGGGATCAGTAAAGCATAAAGCTGATTTTTCAATATTGTATTTAGCCCCGTAAGTATCGCCAGGGATGTAGCCGCTGTGGGTATATTTTCACCATGCTGATCTTAACCCGATAGTTGTAACCTTCGATCCCGACTGTGGTTCCTTTTTTCTGACAGATCTAAATGGCTAAGCATGATGTTGCACAGTAAACATGATCAACTCACATGGTGTTACTCGAAATTTTCTTGGGCTTTCTGGATGGCCACTTGTCCTAATTGTACATTGTTTCGAACCGTGCGAGGCTTGGTAATGAACAGCAAACTTTTTTTCTGAAAAATGTCTTTTAAGAATCGTGAATAACGCTATAATTTTCTTCGAAGTAATTGCTTGCATCAGTCTATATTAGCGTCATTAATTTAGCGTCTTGTATTTTTACCAATACATTGAAGATGTCGAGTTCGTTAGAAATCGACAGGATGCCCCCTGTTAAAATATAAAGCTTTGACTATGTTGTTTGGATTTAGAAATAACAATTGTACTGGACTGCATTATTTCCACGATTTCCAGTGACTCGAAATAGTTAGATTTCTTATTGTTATTCATTCAGCTCAACAAAAGCCGAGTAAACTCCCTGTGAGACGGCCTGCCAAATGGGGACCTGCTGGCGATGAAGGCACTTACTCTTCCTTATCTATTGTTACGGAGGCTGGCTAAGCAACCGATGGATACAAATCAGGTTATGGCAGCAATACTGCGGTTGGCGTTAACTTGCCGTAGAGTACCTCGTCCTGACTTCTATACCCCGTTGTACATATCAGCTTTTATTGCGATAGCAAAACTGTGCGAGGTTTCAGCCCGTCGCGTGGTACCGGGAAGGGCCACAATTTGGCCTTGAACAGGCGCGAATAAGCAGAAGAAGGAAAGAGGAAGTGAAGAAAAAAAAAGAAAGGGAGAAGAAAAGGAGGAGAAAAGAAGAAAAGAAGAGGAAGAAAAGAAGAAGGAAAAGAGAAGGAGAAGAAAAGAAGAAGAGAATAGGAAAAGGAAGAGAAGAAGTAGAGGAGAAGAAGAAGAGAAAAAAAGAAAAGAAGATGAAGAAGAAGAAGAGCGCTCGGTCACCAGCAGCTAATGCTTTCGTTCTATATTCGGTTCAGCAGCGTTGAACCTTTCTAATTTATATGTGTTAACCCTTCTAATTATATGTGACGCTCTCGCGTCATACTCTTAAAGGATGAGCTTAAAAGTCCCCAATAATGGCACCTTACAATCATAGGGCGTGACAGGGGAATAATGTAGCAGACAAAAGAAGCTTCCGCCGTTGCTATCGCAATTCAACTAGGTTTACCCAGAGTTAAACCACAACTTAATTTTTACTACTGTTTTTTGCGCACTTTTGTGGTTTACATCTTTTTTTCACGCTTTATTTTCATGTTCTTCTAAAGGCTACATCACATAGCGCACAACATAATTTTCCTGTTATATTCGCTAATAGAATTCGCGGTTTGCATGTCTCTTCCCGCTCTGCTTTCATATGTTATCCATTATTTGTTACACCCTACTGTATATACCCAACATATAATT
Organism: Amblyomma maculatum; assembly: GCF_055883805.1. NCBI lineage: Eukaryota > Metazoa > Arthropoda > Arachnida > Ixodida > Ixodidae > Amblyomma > Amblyomma maculatum. Next base: position 23,210,348 of record NC_139349.1, on the reverse strand, counting down.
CCGTCTCGCTTGCTCATCTGTATTATATTCTGCCTTTTTTTTCACGAGGAACTGGACTCAACATTAAATAATCTGCTTTCTCTAGCGCTTTGTTGCCTCTACTACCTGTTATGGGTGATGTGGATGAGCCACTTTACATATTCTTCGGCAGCAGGCAGAAATCTCAACCCTTAGATGCATATCAATAATTTTTGCAGCAAGCTAACCGTTCAGCACGTAATTCAGTCGGCAGAAAATGTAATGAAGTCGTAACCAACATTATAAACTGCAGTTTCTTTTTTCAACTAAACCATTTATGCTTTTTTTTTGTGCAAAGCTTGATGTTTATTACACTCGATGAGTGTTATTTCAGATTTAAAATATTCAGAAAACGTCGTTTATTTTTTAGGCTGACCTAAAATTCACTCTGTTTTGCGGAAGATCGCCTTGAATAAAATATAAACACATATGCGGAAATATGCTTCACCAACGAAAGTATCGCAGAAGAGCAACCGGTGCGGATGTCCTTGGAGCAAGCAATGTCTGCATTTGAGCGAATGCAAGGGCTCTCGGTGATTGTATACCCATGAAAATAATGAAAGGAGTGAAAAATTTGCATAAAAAAGTTATGCTATAGTAATCGAAAGGGAGTCGAGTTTCGTGGGCGTCAAGAAAGAAAACGCAGGCGCAGTGGCAGCATCCGTATATTGAGTCTCACGCATCATTTGTCTATGCCAGCGCCCGCGTATAAACAGATGTAACTTCTTCCCGTGGACAATAAACAAGCGAACAACTCGCAATTACCCTAGAAATATTATAAAGCAGAAAGATATCAGTTTATGCGAGCATAGCAAGCAGGAACAAAACGCGTGGCGATTGCGAACTCAGCCGCAGGGCGCCAGCGGCTGACATGCGAGTGTCACCAAAAAAAGCATAGGATTTAAAGAATATAAAGGCCATGTGTTAAATAAGATTTCTCACATTCGCACAGGGTGGCCGAACCTGCCGGACAACGAATCTTTCTCAAGTGTCTCAAACCCAGAGATGCACAAGATTTTCAAGCTTGGCCACTTGGGGCTCTAAAATTAAGTCGCGCAATTACGTCTTCAACAATCAGAGGTTAAAATAACTACTAAGGTCTATTAAATAAATAAATAAATAAATAAATAAATAAATAAATAAATAAATAAATAAATAAATAAATAAATAAATAAATAAATAAATAAATAAATAAATAAATAAATAAATAAATAAATAAATAAATAAATAAATAAATAAATAAATAAATAAATAAATAAAACTAAAACATGGGAAAACACTGGCTCTTTTGTGTCCTCAGGTGCTGAGTAAATTTGACGATAAAATACAGTGGTCCAGTTTATACCACTTTGTATAAATGCGTGATGCTTTGTAAAACTTACCAGAATCCATTTTACTTTTGCGAGATTTAAACTTTACACCCTACCCGGCATGCAAAAAGGAACTTACACGACAGGTGGAATTGGAAATTTGCATTTTGCGTACTGGGACACTTTTTACGCGCGCACTGCATTGCGGATAACAGCTTTGTTGAGCTAACAAGTATTTAACTTTTGTAACAGGTGTCTAGATAGGTGCCCAGGAAGAGGAGTGCTTTAAATGCTTACATGTGTTTATATATATTATAATCTACGAAATTATATTTTGCTGTTAATTCTAGTATCTGATTCTGATTCCCGCCCTCTTCTATAAACCATGTAAAACATTAGGTTGCTTCGTTAGGTTGCTTCGAAAACAGTTAGGTTGCTTCGAAAACAAATAAAATATAAACTTGCCACACTTACCTTCAAGCTGATTATCGATATTACATTCTTCATTTTAGTAATAAGTTTCTAGATGGCTTTACAGATATTGAATGGGCATGAAATTGTGGCCGCAGGAGTAGAACGTGCGCTGGCGCCAAGATAGACGCTACATAATTATCAGGGACTTTTACTCGCTGACGCAGTTTATCTGCATATGAGTCCTCAAAAAGGCTTCTCCCGTTTCAGAACCTTGTAAACGTTGCTGCACTGGCAAGAGGGACGTTTCAAAAGCTACAGAACATGTTTTACCATGCAGCTGGTATTGCCATGCAGCTGGTGTTACCACGTGGCGTCTGCTATATGGCAGGTATTTCGCCATTTACGAAACACGATGGTGAAATAAAAAAAAGTTATATCTCTTGTTTTATTCCAGGAAAAAGGGGGATTTAATTCTTTGTTTTATTCCATACCACTTTAGAAACGCTAATAGCGGAGTCATTATTTTCATAGGCGCATGTCTTGCTTTTCTGCGACTTCGCAGTGCGTTTGGTATATAGGCCACTATCACAATGAAAAACAAACAATTCATATTAAAACCCGAAAGATGCGAATTAAGCGTAATAGGTAAAATCTGCAAGAATGTTTCTAGTGTGGGCTTTCTCTTCTTGACACTGTGTCTATAGTTGAGTACACAGATTTTCCTGAAGATGTAAGGAAGGAGGACGTGGTCCTGCAAGATAAGATGGGAAAAAGATACTTTGAAACATCAGGTCTAATACAGAACTCATGCCGAAGCCTCTAGTTGCTTAGGTAAAGTAACTACAAAAACTTTCGCCTTGGCACTGCAGCTGTCTTTAGGAGGCTTGACTGAGATCTTTATGATCATATGTTCAAAAACTTTCGCCTTGGCACTGCAGCTGTCTTTAGGAGGCTTGACTGAGATCTTTATGATCATATGTTCAAAAACTTTCGTCTTGGCACTGCAGCTGTCTTTAGGAGGCTTGACTGAGATCTTTATGATCATATGTTCACGAGGTTAGTTGACCATAATACAGTTAACCATAAAGTGTGGTGCTCGGTAGAACTACGTTCACCTAGCACCTCCAGCAGTTTCATGACCCAGTGAGCCATGCAGGTAGGCGTATGGCCAAGTAGACTAGCAGGCAGAGCCAAGATTTAGGTTTTTAATCTCCTACACAGTCCTAGCCTGTGCGCGTCTCACGCTCCAACAGCTTCATCATTGATGTGGCTGGGTGCGGAGTCCGCGCGATACCTGGCACGTGACAAATAACTATCACCCTCAGAAGGCCAATGATAGCATTATAAATGCTTAAAATCTGAAATGGCCCTGTACTGAAAACATGTCACCAATGTGCAAAACCAGCGGATGGAAAGCAACTTCGTACTTTAAAGCAGCGAATATATTAATAATTTAAAAGGAGGCATTATGTGTCTATCGTCTAGATTAACACCTATACAAACAATGCAGCTGGAAATTTGTATAAACAGCTGAATCGCATACATGTGGCAAACTTCCGCTCGGGCTTGTGGGAAGCATGAGAATCGGCTGAGCAAACGTTCTTTAGAAGTGTTTAGAAAAACGTCCATGAAAATAAATTTTAAGCTTTGCCACACAATCGAAACTTGAACCAAACTGCAATGATTTCGTTCAAATCCCGTTACTTAAACGCCAGAAAACAAGGCTCGTATATTATGGCGCAAGAAACCACGTCGAGTGGTTCTTAAAGCTGTACACTTAAAAACGGTAGCGATTTGCGTTAAGGCGCTCAAAGAAAAGCCGGACAAGTAGGAGGACAATCAACTACCACCGTAAAAGCAAATTGGATATTAGATAGGCCCCTAGTGCTCGCGAAAATTGGAAATTTTACGCTTATAGAAAGGGTGCGGACAAAGAGATATATCCAGTGTTGTGCGCTTATAAAATTCTGCTACATCATAAAATGCTAACAGCGATAATAAAAAACAAGAGCACAGAAGACAAAAAAAATTGACATATATTTAATAACATTGCTCTTGCAATACGGTAATATTAGACACGGTCGAACGGTTAACACAGACTTCTGTAACGTTTTTTTATGCACAGCCACCACACCCTATGCCTCGTCAAGTTGTCATGCTCAAGAACCATCCAGACAGATTATTCGAATACATCTCGGAGCTTTCCGAATGGCCTCGTGTCGCGCAGATCACCCACTTGAGTTAGCAGACCGATATTGTTGCGCTTGGCAACAACCGCGCCCTCATAGATCGTTTATCTATGAGGGCGAAAACCGTTTGCAAAGGGAGGGCAGCAAGTGCCCTCGTGAGGCGGTAAACTTGCGTTTTGTTATTATTCCTTGAAAAGTGCGGCGCATCTGAAAAGAACTCTTATGACTTCGTTTCAGCGCTATTTGCAATTACAACAAAATGTCTCAGCTTACTTCCTTACCGAGAGTAATTGTCTACCAAACTGTTGTGAACTAGCAGCCGCCACGTCAAATTTGCAATGTGTTTTGCGCTGACCTAGATGTGGTCCCAAACATGGCGCCCAACGTCTGCCATTTACTGCAATGGAAGCACATCATTTAAGTCATAAAACGTCATTTTGACATCACCATATAGAGTGTATATGCATAACGTATTTCCCCCTAAACAACGTCAGTGAATCACCTTGACAGCATGCGGTACATTTCACCCCATTCGTAATAAAATCACAAGTGATTTCCTCACTACCATGTACAACTTGTTTTTCCCCTACAATTGCTTACATTTGTCACCCAGACAGAATGAATAGCTCTGCTAAAAATGCGCTTGTAAGGCCACATCATTTTGAAGTCACCGCAAAAAGCCATTTCGACATCTCGAAATTTCGCGCCACAAATTTTTAAACACGTGTGTATTCTGAGAACCAATCAGAAAAATAATATGGTGCCGAACAGCGGCCATGCGCTTTGAGAATATTGCCCCGTCATTAAACTCACTTACTCCATGTTTGTCAGATCATGCTTCACCATCACCATTTCGTGTGACGTGCTTCATGCGTATCAAATTGCACTTCCTATAGCTTGAACGTAGTGAGATGGCCGCGTAAAACGGGCTATGCATTCGAGCTTCCGACTCGTTTGTACAGATGTTCTTGTTCTTTATATATTGCTGGACCGGCTGCTTCCTGAACGTTCAAAACGTTGATGAAGCGGGTGATATAGAAACCATACCGCAAGAGTGTGGCAGCGGTTTAAAATGCAAGGAATACGGTAACTGCCGAGTGGTCTAACATATCAGCAAGGAAAACTGATCTGGTCCAGCGAATCCTTTCTGTCCACGCACCGCAGGTACGGATCCGGCTCCAGGAAATAACTTTTGTGCGTTTATTCTGCTTTCTTTTTTTTCACAGGTCGGTCAGCGACAGACGGGTCCTGTCAATGGTTGGTTCGACTCAGCATTCTGATGCTAACGCATTAGGAAGGAGAACATAGGTCACGCTGTCCTTTCCTCTGCTGCACCGAACTTTGTAAATTCAAACTCGTCAAACACCAAGCCATGCAGGCACGCAAAAACCAGACGATTGTATGGTTGTGACAAAAGAGAATTAGTACCAGTTCTGAAACAAAACTACGTTTATTATTCAGACGTAAACATTTGATTGGTTTTGTCGGCCTCAGAGATGTTTATTTTTATCATGATTTCGTCATCGCGCTAGCACTTGCGTAATTTGCTGCAGCTTGATGCCAGTACTTTCTGATATTGCCATTTTCTTTCTGTAGCGTTGTTTTCAGTCAGAATGGTCGCTTTATGATTCGGCTCTTGTATCCTATAAATACATGCAGACTTCAATTTCGCCTCAATGTCCCTTTGAGGATATGTTATGCACAATCACGTGTAAACTGGTGGTGACAGCAACCTGACCCCGCCGTGCGAATTATTAATTCGTATGTAACAAAGACACAGACATAGAAGAAGACAGGACTCGCGCTGTCTCGTTCTGTTTATGTCAATGTCGGTCTCCTTGTTACACGAGTTAGTCTTTTTAATTAATGATGATACATCAACTAGCCCAGCTTTCTGCCTTGTTCGGATTATGTCGTTGTATACCTTCTTTGATCTCATTAGTGACAATCAGCGTACCAGCTTATGATATGAAGAAATACTCTGCACATATGATAACGTGAATCTTACATGTATACTTATAATACTTACATGTATTAAAAATTTTTGAAGGGACAGTAAGAAGCATTTCAAATATTTTCGTATCGATGTCAGTAGAAGCGTGTTCTCACCGTTGTTTGCATTGCTTTTTTTCCTCAACTTTTGTGCTTTTATAGTGTATTGTTCCATCCCCTGGTACCAAACGATGGGCCCCTGTCTGTCTCGGCAAAGTTAACAAGTTCGCAAAAAGAAACGCGATCAACCATGTAGCGATGCATTTGACCAACCGCAGTCGAATGGCATGTAGGAACGTGCGGTCCGCACGATTAAGATAAGGTCTTCAAAAAGTACGCAGAGACAGTCACGCTGAATGTCTGAGTCGGTTTTTATTCCGCTACTGGCAGATACTTACCATGGCTGGCAAGTCTCCATCCGAGCTGCTATTAGATTAACCGCTACGGACCAGGCTGTACTGCTGCCTTCAGAATGCAGGCGGTGAACCATAAATCCAATGAAGCATGCTCGTCTACCATGCCGTTCTTTGCAGGACAGCCAGTGTGGTTCCTGAGTTTCCCCCTTCGGCATAAGTGGTTGCTGGAGTTAGCATAGGCTCACATGGTGCTCGGATGGCACCTGTGTCATCGCCGAATGGTAAAGCAGCGTCGTCATGAGGAACAGCTGCGACCGCACTCCCCGAAAAACTCCAACACAAAGCCCCCACCTTGCGCCTCAGCCCCCGATGCAACTCACCAATTGAAAACCCCAAACCAGCTTGCATGGCGAACCCTGTTTCAGGTTTTATGTGCATCAGCTGCTTAGCCGATCCACCAGGCAGCAACGGCCACCTAAAAGATTCAACTGATTATAGGGGAGATGTACTGCGACAAGTATGGATGCGTCATCAGTCAGGAGGCAACATAGTCGCGCGGCAGCATACTGCCTATCGCCATGGCATCATCACCAAGCGTATCGAAACGACGTACTAGAAATAAAACCAACTTTTTTTCAGCTTCTGTTTCCCAGACGTTCACTCGAAACACTACACCTTTCGCTAAATGAATATCCTTAGTGTGAGGTCATAGTCTGGAGCATTGCATCCTTGTCTCCCACTCTCTCAGCCTCCGTAGAGCTTAGCGTAATCACTGTGTGAAGCAGCGCTTCCCTGACACTGCTCAGAAAGGGGTCTACGCCATTTTCGTTGTGGTTTCAGGAGACGTCCGTATGACTACAGGCCCCGCGAGATGCAAGTCAACTGTGATGACCCTTCTAGAAAAACTTCTAGAAGGCGATTATTTTGATTTCCTTCTCATACTACTGGATTCTTAACCCCCCATGCATTTCCTACATCGAGTCAGTTCTGAGTGAACCTGCTCAAAGTGCATTTTGCCATATGTCCGAGTGATCCATTGCCTCTTATCATGCCTTGTGGCACTATTAACCCCTCTTAATTCCCTATCCCTATTTTTTCTGATATATTGCCTGCTCTGATTGAATTGAATGAGCTGGAAGTCATGATATTTTTAATATAAAACGAGAAGTTCTTTTTTTCAGTTCATTTTACTTTAGAGGCTTGTTTAAAAGAAGCCAGAGGTTAAAAGGTTTACGGGACACATAAGAAGGGGATTGTGCCGTTATTTTGTTCCCTTCTGTGCATTCGTGTTTTGTTTTCAGAAGGATGCGTTGGAATAAAAATGCACTCATTTAGTTCTTTTATTGCATAGCCTAAGCCACAAAAAAAAAACATAAGAACGTTAATGTCCATGGTTACGTCCCCTTACGTCACTACGACTATCATTGCCACGCGCAAGCCTTTGCTGGTAGCAGACATTCGAAAGCACTTGACTGAATGGCATGCCACAGCTGTTCCGTGAGAGCTACATCAACCTACATCAGCAGTGTTTTCTTTGTCTTTTATTCAAGTGGTTGGGATAGGATTAAAGGAAGCTCAGGTGCCTCTCAGCCAAGTGGGAGAGAGAGAAACTTGTGCTAGGCATACCTTATGTAACGTGCTTGCTTCGTCAGAAGTATAAGGACAGAGCAAAAAATTATTGCCCGTTACCACGGAAATTCCTTGGGAACTCTCAAACGCATACTCTGCGCAATGCCACGAGTCCTTGTCGGAAGTGAACTATTACCTGCGCAGCTGCATGGTTTTTATCACGAGGCAGGATCTGCTGCAACTACGAAGTTTCCGCGAATGCGACGGAGCCGATTCCCTAGCAGTGTCGAAATCCGTGCATTCAGAAAGAAACTACTGCTGGATTTTTGTCATTACGCAAGTACAATACGTTTATTTTGTATTTTAGGAATACTCTTCCATCTTATTCATATATTCGCTAGTTACACCTGACATTTCAAGTTTTTTTTTCTTTACACTAGTAGTTCAACTTGAAGGCTGCAGAAGCCGTACTTACCTGGAAGGGCATGTTGACGTTGAATAGACCATGTTGTATCTAGAACATTGACGCCAGTGTATAGACAGCATCTATGCGCCCGAGAAGCAGCTCGCTTCTTTTAGCATTTAAAGGCTTGTTAACGAATAAACATTTTACTGCCGAGTACTTCTACTACCGAATAAACCTTTGAAACTACTGGATCAAAGCCGCGGAAAAAGACGACAGAAATTGTCCTGACTTATGCTTGCGACGAATGCTGGCATCTTGGGTGCCCGCATCCGCCTTACGTAGCTCTACCTGGTACATGTGGCATATTTAGAAAGGAAATGAATTTGAAAACAAATGCCCACAAGGCCAAAGATTGTTGAAGGCACTGTAGGCATCGTGCACTCCGCATGATCACTGCTCTCTTGTTTATACTTACATGGAAAGGACCAACGAACGTCAAGAAAAGTATGCATATGATTTAACACGATGCAAAGTATTTTCGTTCTTGACATCATTTCTTATCGGGTTGCTTCGATATAGATGAGATAAAAATAGTGAACAGCCTACGCGCATACTTGTGGCGGGATAATTTCCGAGTAGGACGAATTATACCGCGACGTTTTGTAAGTCACCTACAACATTTAATTCACTTACTTGAAAGGAAATTACACTTTGCGGAGCTAAAATTATTTCGCAAAATAAAATGTTACTTATGAAATTCGTTAGTGTTGACTATAAGAGTCCGATAGGGGTAACAAACTTGATTCCAAGGGAAGGAAATCGTTGCAGGGGTCGGAAGAAAGTTAGATGTGCGAATGAGGTTAAGAAGTTCGCAGTGGTGAAGTGAATGCAGCTAACACAAGACCTGTTTAATTGGAGAAATATCGAAGAGGCCTTCACCCTGCAGCTGGTACAGTGCGGCTGATGGTGGTGTTGCTGATCGGAGTGCAACATGGGAATCACGTGCCGTAATATCTCCAAGTCTTATCACAAAGTAGGCATATAAATGGCATTTAAAGATATATGATCAGTGTAACTGCTTTATTCGATAAGCTGATGCAAACCGAAAAGTCCTTGATTATTCGCGTGGAATGGCGTAAAATGGTAGTAGAGGTGGTGATGTAAAGGGCAAGCGAAGGACGGTTACCTAGGCCGCAATTAACTCGACGGCGCGTAGTGTGCGCAGCTATTGATAGGGTAAGTGCCGTTCACGTCTGTCACCACCGGTGTCCTACCAAGGCAGGGGGCGTAATCGGCTGTGTCCACCTTTAAGGCATTTGCATCGTCATCGTAGTGTTAGTGTAGGCGTTTGCGTCTTGCTTGCCGTCGTTGAACATGTAAGTTAGAGTATGTATTCCTAGAAACGTGGGTGACCGAAGGCGAGCTTGGAATGTCGCACAAATACAGTTTTCGACCACGTCGTACCTTCGCAGTGAATGATGATCGGGTGATATCTGTTTTATTTAATTTTCCTTATTTTTTTTTTTGGGGGGGGGGGGGGAACCTTCATATCTGACACTCGCGACCTTGGAAGTAGAAATAAGTGACAGCTGACACTATTGTAATCAAGAGCATGCCTCTACCACATGGAAGATGGCAGGTAATTTGATTTGGCAGGGTTGCATTCGTTGGCGGTTTTGAACTAGAGTAGCTCTTTTAAGGTGGGAATGTGACATAGGGAAATGAAGACGGGATTATTGGTTCCCGATTAAGACACGTACGCTACCCCTACGCCAAGAAGGGACGTTAACCATATAGGCTATAGAAGGCTTCATATCTGTGTCATATACTCTTTTACATAATGTGGCAGATTATGACAGTATGCTGGTGGGTATGTGCGCGATAACAGCGGCCAAAATGAAGGGATAAAGCCAGGGTGATACAGCAAGTAACACATTACATGTACTCGAAAGGGGATCCACGAGGGGAGCTGCAGACGGGATTCATTAGCGTGGTCATGTCGTCCGTAAATATGGAGCTTGAGTACTCTCAAAATATCTGTGGCGAAGTATGTTTGCGCCGCAGGGAAACGTGCTTATGCTGGTCTCGTGCCGTTTGAGATGATGGAGATGGGGCACTGTGGTGGCACCGGCGGATGTCAGGCCGGCGCCTCTTTTATAACAATCAAGAACTGGTAAAGGAGTGCGTATCAAGTCAAGGAAGGTTGCCGGGGGAAAACAGAGTAGGCTAGCTCTAACTGTACACATCTGTAAAATATTTCATTTTAGTGTGTCGAAGAGCGAAAATATCTGCACAGGGACGTTCAAATTTCGCATTGCCGTGTGTCGTAATCGTCAGCTACTTTTTAGGGTCAGCGTCGATTCCTCCAGCAGACATACCTGAAAGGTGTAGGTGTATTTTCCTCAGGTCGGGAATGATCACAGCAACTGACAGTCATGCCGCAGAGAAGGTGGTAATTGTCAGACCACTAGCGAATCTGTGTCTAATGTTCACTGCCGCTGAGCAGAATGCTAAGCAATATAAGAAATGAAAGAGGCGACAGCCTCTCTCTTACTGCGAATAAATGCCTTTCAGGGAGCTCTTGAGATTAGCATCGGTTCCAGGACGCCTGTTAACGTCTCCTTCACAATCCTTTATTGAGCATCATGCCAGTAACCTGCCGCGGCTAAAGACAGTGCACAGGCAACCATTAAAGGGGCCCTGCAACCTAATTTGAGTGCATTGGTTTCCTTGTTTGCCGCAATTGTTGAGTTCTGGTGATGGTATTGGCAATAGTAATAACAAACATATTTCGGTGCCTATTATTTTAATTCGCTCGAGAACCAAAATCATGGTATGGACGGTCTCGTCCACCAGTGGTGGTTCTTTGCAAAGGATAAGACTTCAACTGGCGAGCGGTTGACGATTGAATAAATAGCAAATGCATTGCAAATTATGTTCTTTAGGAAAATTCGCGTTGTAGCATATTGTATTAAGCCAATCAATCCAACATGTTTGATTTCCACAAAAGCACTGAAAAGCAAGTGACACAAAAAGGACCAAAAGAAGCGCTGATTACTAATTTACATAAATACCTCCCCCTCGCTCCTCGCTATTGTAGGATGCCTGCGGATGTAGAGAACGGGGCGGTAAAATAGCGGACTCACGAAAAAAGCACAATAGTTGGGGGTGCATGGCGGCATAGGAATCCGTCCTTTCCCTGCCTCTTCCCGGTCTCTTCCCGGTCTCTTTGGTCCTCATTATATTTCTGCGAGGCGCCCGCGTCGTCTTACCCGTTGAAGAGAGGTCGCCAACTCGAGCAAAAACATAAAATAGAGACAAGGAAAAGATGAGAAGCCCTCTTCGACGAAGTTGTAGTGAAGTGCTTACGAGGCTTTGTCGACTGATGCCACCGCGTGTTTTCTTTGGGCGACTGAAAGGGAAACACGAAAGACCAGTAAAATTAAGTTGAGGGTGATTTTTGGCTTTCTTGCATTTTGAAATTTTCATTCCTTTTTAGCTCCCGTTCAAGTGTACTTAATTGTGTAATTCATTCCAATTCGCATTTGCGTGGCATAAAGAATTCAGTTCAAGCGCAGCGGACAGGTGTTGTAGGGCCTCTTTAACTGGAGGATCCTGGGCTATATAACAAAGTTCTCTATTTTGTGCCCAAACGCGCTGTTCACTGCGCGGCAGTAACAGACATGCACGCTAAAGAGTAGCCTAAAGCACTTGTACTCGAGGCGCTTCATGGCGTACCACAGGTCGTGCATCTCCTCAGCAGGCACATGGTGGCCGTAGATGGCCTTTTTGTACTCGCAAAGCGATGACAACTTCATGGTGTCCGCATCAGCCAGGTGTTTAATGGAGACACCAGCACGTTCGGCGCACATTCCAGTAAGATAAATGTCTTCCATGCGGAAGGGCTTGATATGACCGGTGGTTCTGTATAAAAGGTCTACCACGCTGCCTCCAATGACGTACATGCATCCAGTTATAAAATCTGCAGTTATATCTGCAGGGAGCTCGTTGTAGGGTATGTACCACTTGTCTTGTGGGTCACGGATTGGCTCGAGTTTGTGATAAACCCTACCGTAGATAGCGTCCTCCTCCTGTCCGTGCATAGCGTGGTAAAAGTTTTCCAGGTTAGGGTAGGTGTCGTCATCAATCTTCACTAGGAACCGCACCTGAGGACAGTGAAGCTTCACCCAGCGAAGCATTGCTACAGTTTTCAGCGTCAGGTTTAAGTAGGTGTCCCTGAAGTTCTCTTGCACGATATCTCCATGCTGCAGTGATTCGAGCATTAATGCTCTCTGTAGCTCTGCGGTGCTGGGCTTGCCGAAAATGAATATCAACCTGTTTCCAGACAACCTTCTCACTTCATTTCCCCATGTGCGTCTGATGACACGGCGCGCATTCACGTACTCGGGTGCCGAGTAGACGACGAAGAGGTAGTCGATAGGGATTTCAGCGGGGCACACATGTTTTGGATTGATGAGATACTTGTAAGGCTTGTTGAACTTTCGCTCCGCGGAAAAGCTTTCTTTTCTGATGTCAATGTCCGGGAACCATCTGAGGGGTTCTTCACAGGAAAGAGCGATGATGACCGTAAGGATTGAGCGAATTAAGATATAAGTTCCCAATGTCACCAATGCGACACCAGCCACAGCCTTGAAGCAATACTGGAACAGCCTTGCAGGTCTTGGCGAAAACAACTAGAAGTAGAGAAAACATTATTTCCGAGATGAGATTGACAGCGGTTTCTGTTCATTATTTTCAGCTGATATATAATACATTTCCTACTTGCGCGATATCATGTATTGATGATAAATTCAGCATCGTCAATAAGGATATTCTGTGCAGAATAACATAAAATATTTGTAAGTAAATGTACTTCGAGGCGGTATTACTTGTGCATTAAAACTTCCTACTGGGCGAGTTGGTAGTTCATCTTGACGTAGGGCTTTTTAGCGCGAACAAAGACAAGGACAACAAAGGTGAGACGTACACACACAAGCGCTAACTATCAACTGAGTTTATTTGTGGAAGGCATCATCATATATAGGCCGAAGGGTGGGAGATAATGAATCGAAAGCTAATAGCAATGAAAAATAAATAAATAAAAAATCACAAGGTAAAAGCCACGAAATCAAGACACATGCGCGGGTGGGCGTGTGATACGCTTGAAACGACACTTTTGGCAAAGTCAACAGGTAGTGGCGTTGAAAAAGTCAATCTCAGTCGCGAACAGAGATAACGAGGGTTCGCTGATGCACTCGTTACCCAGTTTGTTAATGTAATAGGCATCTATGCTAATCCGTGCCGTCCTATCTTTGCTTTTGCCAAGAACCTTCGTCTCCTCAAACCGGGCCACACATGCGTGACATTTACTGACGTGAGCAACAAGATGCTTATAATTGTCGTCGTTAATTTTTAATGTTCGGGCATCTTCCCCTAGTCAGTCATTGACACAACGTCCAGTTTGGCCAACGTAATACTTTCCACATGACATGGGAATTGAATAAACCACTCCATTGTTAAATGTTCCGCTGGAGTGGTTTATTCCATTCCCATGTCATGTGGAAAGTATTACGTTGGCCAAACTGGAGTGGTTTATTCAATTCCCATGTCATGTGGAAAGTATTACGTTGGCGAAACTGGACGTTGTGTCAATGACCGCCTAGGGGAACATGCCGGAAATTAAAAAATAATGACGACAATTATAAGCATCTTGTTGTTCACGTCAGTAAATGTCATGCATGTGTGGCCCGGTTTCAGGAGACGAAGGTTTGGCTTGGTTTGGTTGGTGGGGGTTAACGTCCCAAAGCGACTCAGGCTATGAGAGACGCTGTAGTGGAAGACATCGGAAATTTCGACCACCTGGGGTTCTTTAACGTGCACTGACATCGCATAGCACACGGGCGCCGTGCTTTTCACCTATATCGAAAAGCGGCCGCCGAGGCCGGGATTCGATCCCGCGGTCTTGGCAAAACTAAAGACAGGACGGCACGGATTAGCCTAGCAGCATATCACATCAAGAAACTGGGTAACGAATGCATCAGCGAATCCTCGGTATCTCTGTTCGCGGCTGAGATTGACTTTTTCAACGCCACTACCTGTTGGCTCTGACAAAAGTGTCTTTTCAAGAGTAACACACGCCCACCCGCAGATGCGTCTTGATTTCCTGGCTTTTAACGCGGGATTTTTGATTTATTTCTTTGTCATTGTTATTAGTTTTTCTGCGCTGTCCTTAATGCACCACTTAGCTGTCTGTAGGTGACACTGATTTTCCTGAGGTCGTCAATCTATATCATTGTTTTCAATAAATAGTGCTTGGTTTGCCTGCGCATTCAAATGAAAAGTGTTTTCTTTATGAATGTTTTTACAAATATATGACAATGCTTATGGAGAAGGTCATCGTCTTGGGTGAGCCGTAACTTAGAGTTAACTCGCCAGTTTGGCGGACATCTTTGTGTAAAGAGGATCAAAAAGCGGATATTTGCTAATACCATATCGTATCTATCAGCTTGCCCAAAACGTCGTGCTTAATCAGAAACTTTCAAGTTATGTTTTCATGATGCTACCAGTGCGTTAAATACAACACGGTAGGTTCATGTATCTAATTTGTTATGATTGTTTATGGCGATGACATTTTTGCGTTTCGTATTGTTATTAGTCAAAGCAAGGGGACAATTGATCTTTGCGGTGGTTAAATAAATTTTACGTAAACATGAGCCTTAGTTTTGAGTAGTGCTACGCAGTATCGAGGAAAAAATTCGTCAGGGTTAATTTTATCTTAGCGTCTCAGAATTTTCGCCGCTAGATTTTTACTGTCCGCCAGCGCAATTCTTCGAGCTCTATTCGATGTGTGAGTGGTCATGCTACATACTAAATAAAAAAATAGCCATCAAAGGAGCTAAACTTAACTTTTGGCGAGAGCCACTCAGGAAAGTGCCTGAAGTGTGCGGCTGAAAATGTCTTAATTTATGTGCGCTCTGATAATAAGGAAAACAAATGAACCCATATGGGTGTACAGCCGCACTATCTAATTAAGCTTCTCAAGGTGGCTGCCGCTAGTACCAGTCATCCCTTTCCTCTCCAAGTATTGGGAGTTCGGCAGAATAGGTCTGGTTGAATCTCACTAAGCCGCCAGGACGAAAATGCGTTTTTTTTTTACAAACCTTCGTAGTTTTTTCACATGGACAAAGCTGCATCGACATGCACTAGAAGGCAAACATTCGCGCCAATGTTTAGGCATATATGCAGCGAAATGTCAATATTTATTCCCAAAGTGCTCGGATATTCACAAAATCTACAAACGTTATCAAAGAAGGTAACGTGTTTGCGCGAAAAGGTGTCCTCTTTTATTTTCGCCGCAAAAAGTAATGAAACAGCAATAAAATTTATTAGCGAAAGAATACGCTGAGGATATGCGTCTTGTTCCCGGAGTAATGTTCTCATACTATCATTTTGATGGGCTTCATTTGATAGAATTGAAATCTTTGTTTCTCCATTGCTGAGATTTACATCAAAATGTAAATTTGCACGCATTATTTGGCAGAGCAAAATGCGGAGATTCAGCGCATAGAGCTGAGGTGTGCGTGTCAAAGGCCCGAAAGTGAAATCAGCGAGAAGATGGCCAAGAAAGCGCGTGAGGCTATCCTGATGCCGACCACCGCTATTTTGTTGCAAGGATTTCAGTGCGGAAAGGACCTGCGCAATTGCTTGCTTCTGCTGGGGATAACTACCAACGGAATTTCGGAGCTTGTTTATTTAACGATCAAGCTCTCCATTACGTCCTCGGCAACCCCTCCCGCGAGTACATAATCATAAGGTGTCCGTTCAAATTGTTTTCTGAGTGAGGGCTGCATACATCTCATGTTTTCGCACTACGGCGTCTGTAAAGATAAGTTCGCCTCACGTAAAAGTGGTCGACTCTTGACATTACTGTTACAAAAGGCGTTTGCCTCAGAGTTGAGTCTGTGTGCCTACCCGGCGCCCACATGCATTATAGAACATGATCACAACATCATAAAAAAATATTAAAATCAAGAATAACAAGGAAAACTAAAAATAAATAAAACTGAAAGGATGAAAAAATAAAATATAAAAGCTGAAGCAAAAGATAATTTGCATTCGCTAAACGTACGCAGCAATGCTACAACCGAGGTGTCCAAGCCAACGGTGATTTTCGTGAGCCAATGCTCCGTATCCATGTTCGCCAGCGTAGAACGGCTTGAAACGTTTTATTTTTTCATGTTCATAGGACCCGGCTCGGCACACAGCAAATTATCGCAGTCTCTAATTGCTCTGAGACGCGGCATTATGCATGCACTGTACAGAATGAGGCATGAAAAGGACGGATCAAAAGGCTATACTATCAGAGCACCTATACTGATGCAATGACGCCCATTTTCTGCAGGCAGCCAATCACCTCCCTGATAGTTAGCACTGTTATCTCCCCTGGCATCACAGGCAGCTGTCTTCTAGCGGTATGTCGAAGTTGCATAAAATGGTGGAAGGTACCTAGCATTTCTGCAAAACTGTCGAAATCAAGCATTATTACGGCGACAATACAAAGTTACATCCTTTTCGTGGCATACTGCTAGGGTCCTTCCTTTTTAACTGGCTTTTAACGCCCCGTGTTTAATAAGAACATAGTAGCTACCCATATTCTCAAGTGAGAATTTTAGTCGCAGTCCACTCGCAACTAGAAAGTACGGCGCTTGAGAAATAGGGCAAAGGTTTGAATAAATACGGCGTTTTTTTTTAGCACGAGAAGCTTTGGTAAGCAAAAAGGTACTGAGCGTTTGAAAGTGGTCGTTGGAAACGTGGACAGTCAAGGAAACAACTTAAAAATTTTCCGCTTTTTGATCTTTTGATATATTCATTTCATCCGACTTTTGTGTTAAGTTTGATTTTTAATTTTTGCGCAAAGAGCCAAAATTGGCCTCAGAAAAAGAAATAAAAAAATAGCATCAGACTCACCTTCCAAGTGATTCGTGATTTTATGTCCTTCATTTTAGGGGGTAAATTCTCAAGGACCGGGCAGATTTTAAACATGTTCAACGTTGCAGTTAAGGTAGGGTAAATAGTAAGCTAAATGCGGCCCGCTTAGCTGCAGTCAGTGAATGAGGACTGAAACTAAACAGGCGGTTCGCTATTTGATCTCAGTGGACGTTGTCAAGCGACGTTGTCACGGGCGGCAGCTGTTTATACAGGCATTTTTTTGACGTTCTGACGCTAACCAGTGAGCCGGTGAACATTAGCCGTTAAACCTGATACATCTATAACTGAGCGCTTGCGAGACGACTTGCTTTAAACGTGCAAAAAATTTCTTCTCATGCGGCGTTAGCTACATTTAGCTCTTTCAACTTCCTCCGTTTTACGCCGCTCTGGGGCTGTCTCAAGAGAAGTTTACTTATAGCGAAAACAACGAATATAAAGAAAAAACGCATGCAAAATAACAGATGGCAGCGTTTAGATTGGGTGTATCTCATAAGCTGGAAAAAACATCAGGAAAAAATAAATGCATTCAGACTAATTAGACTCTTTAATCGCTGCTGTAAAATACCTGTGTTTGTAAAAGTGATTGAAGGATCGTTAGCACAGACACTAGCACCTCTGGTTATACAACATACTGCCGAATGGAAGGTAGGAATGGTGATACCACTCCACAAATGAGGTGACTAGCATTGACCATATAACTGTCGTCCTATTACATTTACTAGCATTCCATGTAAAATTCTGGAATATATACTTGCTCAAATCTTGCTAGCTTTTTTGAAAATAATTCATTTTTTTTGTATTGTCGCCAACATGGCTTCCGCAAAACATACGCATGCGAAACGCACGTAGTATCATTCACGCATAAACTATGTATCATCCTTGACCTCTCTTCATTGGCCGACTGCATAATTTTAGATTTTTTCGAAAGCATTCGATAAAGTATTCCATAATTTAAATTGCCCCGCCGGGATGGAGCAGTGGTTAGGGCGCTCGACTACTGTGACCCAAGGATGCGGGATCGGATCCCGGTCTCGGCGGCCGCTCTTCAATGGATTCGAAAATAAAGGCGTCCGTGTGCTGTGCAATATCAGTGGACGTTAAATAACCCCACGTGGTCGAAATTTTCGGAGTCCTCCACTATGACGTATCTCATAGCCTAAGTCGCTTTGGAACGTAAAACCCAAAGACCAACCACCAACAAAGTATACACCGACATCCAGATGCTAAATTTTAAAATGGCGCGATAATTGTGTGTTGTGAAGTCAACAACACCCATTACAGATGCTCTGTGAGCTGCTGTTTTTCCGAATAAATGAAGCTTCTCCAGGAGTCCGACATGCTTTTACGTGCGCTCTACTGGTTTATAGTTACGGTCGTTGAAACTGGTCAGCCTAGATACTCTACGCGAAACGTAGTTTTCGAATGGCATGACAAACGAACGAAAAAAACTGCGCAGTTGCAGACGACTTCGCGGATGATATCCCGGCCACTGTGGTTGCTCGCGCACAGACAGAGGAAGCAGTCGGGGTGTTGTTTGCGCCAAGAGCTCTGGTTTGCGACGGCGTACGCACGGTGCGAGACGCACCAGCAGCCATGGTATCGTCTGCTCGGTCGTCTGCAACAGTGAGCAGTTTCTCCATTGTTCCCTGTTTTGCGCTCTTTTATTGTATGCCAGGATGTATCAACTTGCCCGGTTAATTCCTTTCTTGGTATCTAGGCTGCTTTAGGTTCCACGACCGTACTACTGAACCAGTGTAGCGCACGTAACAGCATGTTTAAATCCAGAAGAAGATTGAGCGATTCGAGAACACCAGCTAGCAACAGCGTCTGTTAGGGGTACGGCGGCCTCGCAACAAAGAATTTTCTCCCTGGTTTAAATATACAGACTCGAAAATTCGAAGGGAAGGAAAGCGTAGCAGGGGGCGGCAGAAAGTTAGGTGGGCGGATGAGGTTAAGAAGTTCGCAGAGGTCAGGTGGATGCAGCTAGCACAGAACCGGATTAAATGGAGAAATTTGGGAGAGGCCTTCGCCCGGCATTGGGTGTAGTCAGGTTGATGATAATGAAGATGATGAAATTTCCTCGCATATCTTGTCGCATAGCTTTTTAAAGCCCGTGCCAACTATGAAGGAACGACTACGTATACGAGCTCACGATGATCCAGTGCAGGCCGCTTGGTGACTCCCACGCGCACGTATCGCGGTGTTTAAAAAAAAATACAATGCATTTGAAACAAAATTTCATAATTTTGAGATATGTTTAAGTGCGTATTAGGCTTTTCTTCATGTAGGGGCAACATCGTACCAGCCCTATGAAATAGAAGAATGCTATTAGACTTTTATATGCATGTATTTCCATCGGGCGCTTTCCCACTCTGAATCTAGAAGTGGCCAACAGGGGCACTTAACGCAGCGACGGCCGTAGCGCACTTGGAGGTGTGCACGGAGCCTATAGCCGATAAGAAAATGCCACCAGGTACAGCTCATAAGTGCGTAGGGTTGCTCGACTTCAACAGGCGCCTTGCGTGGCTTCTTCGGGATGTAGCAATATGCTACGAGATTATGAAGATAGTAGACCTTTGGAAATAAGACAGCTCAATTCCTATTGTTGTTCTACTTCCTGCATATTTTATTGAACTAACTGTAGTCAGCATCTCATTTATGTACGACGATCTGCAAAGCAG
Organism: Amblyomma maculatum; assembly: GCF_055883805.1. Lineage (NCBI taxonomy): Eukaryota > Metazoa > Arthropoda > Arachnida > Ixodida > Ixodidae > Amblyomma > Amblyomma maculatum. Next base: position 23,190,425 of record NC_139349.1, on the reverse strand, counting down.
CTTTCTATTTTGTCCGTGCGTTCGTCTTGCCTTAGTGTTTTTTCACCATGGAAAGAAAAAAGGTTGCGAATTTGGTTCGACAACCATATTTACTAATTTAATATTCGCTATCGAAAAAGACAGCATAATTTTTTTTCATCACAGGAGGTATTTTATGTAGTGTCATTGGCTATTCTCAAGGCGCTGCAGATGAAGTTACGTGATGTTAGAAAGGTAGTGAGAGGCCGGAAAGCGTGGCGTGACATGGTCCATACGGTCACGAAGAGTCGGACAGACTGAACGACTGAACTGAACTAATGGCTTGAAAATGTAGTAATGGGAGATATATTCCTTTAAAAACCAGAATTTGCGAAAGTTTTGCGATGTTACTTGTCATAGTACAAAAGTACCAAAACATTCGCCTTTACGGTTATATGGATAAATATTTTGTAGACTTTTGGGCGCAATTCCGTCGCCTCTTCCACTGTGGACATGAGTTTAGGTCACTCGCTCAGTCGTGTATTGTAACTTAGGCTTCACAGATACCAGGACCCGACGTGAAGGCAACACTGAGTTTATTGCACGCCCTATGCATTTCTAAATATCAGTTGCATTCATAAAAGCTGTATTGTGCTTCATATGTTAAAAAATGCAAGAATACGATTTCTGCATTTTGTTTATGGCAAAAAATTCAAGACAACAACAAAAATCGGTAAATATGTAAAGGACTTTCAAAAGCGTTGCGTAAATGTACTGTATATGCAGACATGAACAGAATATTGCACGATAGTGCCGGCATTCGCTCCATTTATTTTCCTGCAAACTGTCGACAGCACAGTTTACTCAACAGGCGCTTTGCAGTCAACAAGTTAGAGTTCAATATATTTATGAGATCAAGAGAACGCTCCTTCAAGCAACAAGGTGCCAAATCGCCATCAAGAGGCAGGCGTAAGCTTTCTCGCCTAAAAGTCAAAATTGCACAAACACAGACTAAGTATTTTATCTTATATTTCTAAGCCACCACTATTAAAATCACACTGCGGCATAAAGCCACAACTGTGCACCTATGCTTTCAGATTTAACTGTACCGAGCACCATATGCGTAGTAACCTTTTTTAATAACGTTAATGAAAACTTATAAGCTTGAGTAGGATTTTAAATAACGAGTAATTATTCTTTATTCTCCATAGAAGTGCAGCCATTTTGGTACAATTGAAAGCTCTACAGCTTCTATAGAATCTTCGTCCTAGTTCAATACGCCTTTTGTTCACGATCAATTCCCTCTTCTTATCATTCTGCCCGCTCACCGCCCTGGCTTGCTCAGGTGGTTAATTGCCCCAGAAAGGTGGTGATCTTTAGTTTGAACCCTAAACCAAGAAGAATGTTTCTTGAGCTATGAAAATTGTGAAAGCTGTGTACCTTTTCTCTGAATTAGCATTATGGCTACGCTAAAATTGATGGTAACGAGCCATCTGCTTACTTATTTAAGGCTTGTTTAGATTACCGATGTATATTTAGACCCAATAAGAATACATCGCGGCCCATTAACTTCAAAACGAGCGTGGTTTGAGTTTCCTGTGCTTATGCTCTCTGCTATCACCTGCTATCTTTATCGTGTGGAAATGGGTGAAATTCTTGCCCAGACGGTACTCCCTAATTGTTTATACGGTCCTTGTTTCCCACTTTAAGCCTTTAAATGGTGCAGAAAGTGTACACTTTCTGCTAGGCTTGCTCCAAAATTCGCCTTTCTTAGTTTCGTAGTATAATATAAGGCACGGATTTGAAGGGGTGTTAACGTCGGAAGTCTCATTGAGTTCTTTTCCTTTACAATTTAACGCTGAACTCTTGCAGAAATAAACTCCGCGCAGCGAAAATTTTATATTATGGTGCTAGATGCTCCTAGGGAGTATAGCTTAAACTGCAGTACTTTCCTGTTTGTTCGAAGATTCAGCCTTGTTATCCGTTCCTACTGATTGTGCCTGACGGGTTGATTGACCTCAAAATCCGTCGATCGCTCAGCAGGACATAAAAGTTATAAACACCAGCGTTCCATGACTCCAACTTCCAGGTGAGCAGGATGTAAGAAAACTAACGCTCAAATATGTAGAGAACTCGGGCCAACGTCTCTAAGATTTTTTATTTTTTTTTTGATGTCACATTTAAAAACCAAAACTCTGCTTGCTTGTAGGTAGTTAATAGCGGAACAGATTAGTGTAGACTCTTTCACAATGAAACGAAAACCGACAAACATTCTACTACAAACACTACAGCTTTTGGGCTAAAATGCTTATGTTATGCTAATTTACTGCGTTTGCTTGTGCCGCCGGCGTGCCTTTATTAAAGGGTAGAGGATGGACATCCTTTTCGATCGATGATATGTTTGATGCTATTGAAGCTGGCTTAAATATTCTTGCGCTGCGGAGATGACGGATGAGACAACTGTTGCACGGGCGGGTTTTCTAAATTAAGCAAATAACTTGTAATGGGACGTTTAAGGTCTTCTTTGCTTTGGAGTGGTTTGATTGGCAAGAGGTAACGTCAAAAAGCGACTCATGCTATGCGGGACGCCGTGTTGGCGGATTCCGGACGTTCTGACTACCCGGGGCTCTTTAACGTGCACTGAAGTGACACAGATCAGGGGCGCCTTGATTTCCGCCTCCACAGTAAAGCAGCCATCACCGCCAGGATTCGATCCCGCGTCCTTGGGTTCAGCAGTCGAGCGCAGTGACGGCGGGGAGGTGTTTCTTGCTTCCAGCTCTGCGATAAAGTAATATCTACGAGGGGTGGAAGCTGTATATAAAACTTAAAATACGGCGTTTTTTTTTTTTGCTTTCTTTAGTTACCAACTCACATTACAAATTTGAGAGAGCTGTGCGTTACTTTGACTTTCGCTTTAGTGAGTAGATTATTATCAGAATATTATGACAAGCACAATATTACGTATACAACAAAAAAGAGCTGCTTTTGAAATCCAGGTATTTCAATATGTATTCCCAATTGCCTCTCCCACAGAACTCTACTCTTTCATGGGGTATATTGCACAGAAAGAAAGGATTATACGGCATTAGTGGACGAAGATTAAGACACAGAGCTCCGGCCATCCACAAACGTGCATCATCACGCTCAAGGAACGGTAGGTGCTTTTGCCATTCCCGGAACACGAAAGTATCTACATATAAAGTAAGTAGCTTAATCACAGCGCCAGGCGATGTATAAATGAACTCAGACTCATAATAGCGACCGTGGGTCTGTTAACTCACCTGACTGCTGATTTCCATTAAGTTCGCCCTCTGAACCTCTACTGGCAGATGAATATGCCATTCAAAAGTGGGCAGCGCAAAGTACTGTACGCGCCGGCAGGCATTTGTTGAGGATATGTAATTTCTGTTGTGACTTGCCTGTATGTACACTTTTATGCACAGAGTTGAAGATTAGCAGTCGGGCTTCTCGTGGTCAACTTGCCACGTGCGCAGTGTCCGTTTGTCTTCTTAGTAAACCACTGATGAACCTTTCACCACAAACTAAAGTAGGCCGAAAGCTGCAATAATGGCCAAAAATGCATTTCGGGAAACCGCGTGCGATGACGGATTCCTGTGCGCGATACAAGCGTTCAGCTGTTAAACAATGGGATATTTATCTGTTACCTGCCGTGAGTAGGTTTAAACAGTAGTGTTTTGTATGCTGAGGCAAAGAGGTATATTAAGCGGCGCATTGTGCATTGTTAAAGTGCTTATTTATGAGCATGCTGCTGCTCATAAGTTATTCGCATTCGAGTGAGTAGTGTGAGCGCTGAGATGCCGACAGGAAGGCTGATCAGTGACTGATCAATTACTCGAGCAAATGCATTAGCTGTCCTTCCTTTTCTCTTTTTACATACCGCTGCCTCTGCAGTGCAAGTAAACGTCATGTGTAGACGCTATGGTACATCGACCAAACACGAATTTTCGCCTCCTCCCCTTCCAGGAACCGCTCTTATATATTGCTTCATCAGCCTAATTCTCAAGTCTTAATGGCGAACATTGTGTATACACCAAATATCGCTAGAAATTTGCTGTAGTAAAAAGTTAATTCCACGGAGAAGTCTGACTTAATTCCAGTGGTGGCAGAAATCGGATCTAAATCTTCGAGATTACAAAACAGACACACCGCACATAGCGCACGAATGCTTTTTCTTACTGCACCCAAAATACAGAATATTTACGCAAGAAAGAACTGTGAGTTGTATTTGACTGAAGTAACATGGCAAATTCTTTGAATAATTTTAAGGTTTCAATTAACAGGACCCACTCCGGTGCTAGTTCGCCAAGTTCGAAAATTTCACAATACCTTACAACAATAGCTTCCTTCAAAGTATTCTCTCATTGGTCGTGCATCAGATCTTCGTGATGCCTGGCACCCTGCTTCTCCATATAGATCATTTTACCGGAAGGAAACAGAGAAAGAGGAAAATGTTATGTATCCCCATAAATTTCGGCATTCTATTGTTGCCAGTCACGAGTAGGCTGTGCATTCTCATGCTTTTTGTATAGCACAGCAGCAATGAACCCCATTATTTGGCATTTAAAATAATTAAACCCATTTATTAGTGCTGTTCTTGATGGCAAAGTAATCGGGACAGCAATGAATCATTACCGATTGCACTAACAGTGAAAGATCCAATGACTGTTCGGGGCTGCTGTGTTCTGCTTCACCGCTTTCCACTAGAACTTGACTTAAATCGCCTAAAAACGTTATGTGTAAGCCTAATGGGACCTGAAACTAAGTACGATCTCCCGAATATGCTTTACCCATTCCACATTCGACTCGACATCTCGCCTCCGCACCGACGATAAGGTGGTTTCCTTGCGCCAGCGCATCAGAAGCACTTACGTTGTTTTTACAAAAATTAAGTCAACTGTCAAAACCAATCTTTTCTTGTTAGTAGGAGTAATAACAGCCATACAACCAACTCTCTGCTCACTGCCATGCTGCCGTCGCTGAGGCGCGGCTCATCGTCTGCTCGTACGTCGGCTCTTCCGCTGCTTGGGCGTCGCTGAAATTACACGTATTATTCTTCATTATGAGACAATGGCAGTAAGGCAGCTGTATGACTGATCATTGAATTTAGCGCTGAGCAATTACAATGCGTCTTCTGATGTGGGTTCGATGCGAAACACTATAAGCCTAGCGACTACTAGGGAATAATGCACTGCACCGCCGTCGTCCGCTGCACCGGCGGCCGGCACCGCTTTCGTAAGCTCGCTGCACCTGCTGCTGCAAGTACTGTAAACGTTTGGTCAACTTATATGGTGCAGTTGAGGCCGCATGTTTTCGTACGTTCCGCTCAACACGCCGCGCAAGCAATACTGCAACGATTCTGCTGGTATACCGCGTGGTCGGAAAGGCTGCGTAAAAGCGCCTCGAACGGTATTCTAGACAGTGGTTGTTTTAGGTGCCGTTCTTGAAAGATGATTTGGCGTGAAACGTACGCTGTTGAAAGCGGGCCAGCTCGATTGTACGATTTCCGTGAAGCACAGACGCCTAAATTCGTACAGCTCATTTCGCGATAGCAAAGGTTAGCGTCGTAAGCGCGGTGAACGTTGCCCGTGTACAACAAGCCTGAAATCCGTTAATGCGATATGATGAAAACGCAATGTCGAATACAAATAGGCCCTGTCGAGAGAAAATACACGACATGAAAGGAGTTTGTTTCATGGTAAACCAGTACGGCGAAGAATGGAAAGCTTAACTCGAAGTAAAAATGTATTCCTCGTTCGGTAGCTGCCCGTATGGTTTATTCGCTGTGAGCTTGTGTCTACAGTTACGATTATAATTATAACGTACGACTGAAAATAGGTGCTTTGTCAAAAATGAAACACAGGCATCCTCATGGTTATGTGTGACACTCATTATTAATGAGAGTTCGGCCTGTGGAAGCGGAGCGCAGTCCTTCGTAGCCGCTGTAGCCGCTTGTGCTAATTCTAATAGTTTCCATCATGCCAAGCGAATGGTGCGGTTTTTTGGCGCACTGTCGAGCACCACGGTACCGGAAAGCTTTCACGACCACTGCCAGTAGCCTTTGTGCATTGCCTCTAACACAAAATGAGAGTACTAGTGCTGTGGCTACAAGAAGGAGGCAAGCGTGATCGCACGATCAAATTTCTTACCACTGTGACCAACCAAATTTCTAGAATGATAAGCAGAATAACAAACAAAAGAAGGGGGATCAAGGAACTGTATACGTTCGAAGAACATAGCGAAGCTATGCTCGACTATAAGAGCAGAAAACTTAAACAGACCAAGTGCTCTCCTTACGAAACTCGGATATACCCTAAAAGACGACATTAACGCAGAAACCACAAATATTGCGCGCCACACATTAGTGATGCTTTCACGGTCAGACCACTGCCCAGAAATATGGACCTTGTCAATAATAATGGCAGAAGGAATGCCAGAGCCAAAACCCTTGACAAACACCTGACCACAAATAGTTTTGTGATTTACGTCGACGCAGCAAGGTACAAAGGCAGAGAGGAGACCGCAGCCGCGGTCACTGACTCATGAGCCAAGCTCACATACGGAACAAGTATACTAATTAAATGCATCCGCACAGCAGAAGTGGTGACAATGGCCCTAGCAATCTCGGAAGCAAACCGAAGACAGCACATGTGGGATTGTCTCGGACTAGCAAGCCGTCTGTCGAGCTTTCCAAAACAACAGGATTCATCGCATAGCAAACAAGTTCCTAGCCGGGCGGCCGGAAGGAACAGACCCAAGTAGGCAACACACGATTGCTTGGGTCCCCGACACTGGAGTGGAGGGCAACATTAGAGTAGATGCCGTCCGAGGTTTCACTAGCCGGACGGCGGAGCCATCGGTAGAGCCTTTCACAACACCAGAATCATACGGGGAAACAAAACAAGCGTGTAGGAGAGGCATAGAAAGTACGCACTTCCACATGACACAGCCGAGAACAAGCCCCTATACCTGGGCGTCTACAAACAAACACATATCCAAACAGAGTGTTGTAACACAAAATATGGCCAACACAATACAAAAGCGAATGTGTCTGGTCCAGAGATACTGCTACTCTATACCACACAACATGGGGATGTAGGGTAAGCCCAGTCCTGAGCAGCACCAGCATTAGCTCATGCTGGTGCAACGGGCCACAGCCGCTGCTGACGCCAACAGACTGCTGGACAGAGAACTGTTGACTACTGCTCTTTCCTAATTCACTACTCCTAACTCCAACTTTCCCCAATAAATTTTATCAATCAATCAGCACCAACGCAGTACGCACCGCGCAAGATGGCGTCATGAGCAGGTGGGCGGACTTTTCCTCTTCGGCCCCTACGGTGCGCCATCATCAAATTAAGATGGCGGTGCCAAGGCATCGCAACTAAATTGGTATATACTATGCAAGCCCAGCGCCATTACAAGATCCCATGGAATACCTTCGGCTATTTCATTGAGGAGATATCTGAAGCCGTGAAGGTTAAGCGGAAAATCCTTCTCAAGATTCCTTTGGAGCACGTCCCGGAAGAAAATTGCGTCCCAGTGATCCAAGAAAACATGGTGAATGGCTTCATCCTTGCTTGCATGGAAGTCAATGACTCCTTGTTGGCAGAAGATCAATACATGTGGAACTATAGTGAATCGATAGTGTGATTGTGGCCCTTAAATGCAATCGCGTGGTAGATCTCATAGACAAAACTTAATTAAAGGTGCCCATGCTGAAGCATTCTACAATGAATCAGCCGCTTCGTCATTAAAGGTCACAGCGATAACTTATTTCAAGGTATGTGCAGTACCAAATGGTTGAAATGCGATAAACAAGCACTTACAGGCTCCGCTTTGAAATATTTACTACTGTGATTCGAAACGGGCACTGTAGACTCCGTTAAATACATGTGACAGCCGCGCTTGGAGTGCTGTGCTTCATTCACTGTATTATATACCTCACGTTCATCAAGTACATATTGAATTGCGCTCAATGCCTATGAAATGACTGAAGCAATAAGCGCCAAAAAAAATATATATGACTGCACTGCCCAAAATAACTTCTATAAGACTTCGCGGTAGTGATGGCATTTCGTGGCCTTTACCGCAGCACCAAAGGCAACGAATGTCAGAAACTTCCCCACGACACGGAAACATTGCCTCAAATGCTTTATCACCTAAACATAAGACTGGCATAACAAGCGACTTGTTAACGCGAAATCAGCTCAAGCAATGCGTTCGACGAGTATATGCAATCTCTGCTGTGTTGCTTTAAAGCTTGTACATTTATGCAAAGAAAGATTATTGCTGGAGACCCCCGAAGGTTCTGTCGCAGTCCACTGGCTGCGAATAATGTTCATGCAATAATGCAAGCTTTGTCGGAAAATGAATTTATGACGCGACGAATTTTTAGACTAAGGGCGAGCAGATGGCGTGGCCGCTTCGCGCACCAGGTGTGCTTATGAAACCCGCCACCAGCGGCGAGGCAGTCTTGACGCAGTGATGACGCTGAAGAAGTGGGGGAAAGTTTAG
>NC_139349.1:23139432-23176932 GCF_055883805.1 Amblyomma maculatum | reverse complement strand
AAATTCGATGGAAAAAAAAACAGAGTATGGAATTATAACGAAATTGGAAAAGGCAGATTAGGAAAGAAGCTTTGTTTGATAACTCAAGAGGCAGTGCACTACGGTTTGGAGCTAGATCAGGGTGTCTTAGAACACGCAGCTACAAAAAGAAATTTAATAAAGAAGATGTCCATGTGCAGTGTGGTAAATCCACAGAAACAATTAACCATATTATACTCGAATGTAATGGTATTCATCCGGAAGCCGATGCAGGCGCAGTCGCTCTTCGTGAAGCTCTGGGTTTTACAGATACCAGGGGCGGGGTGAATGAACCTGCGGTGAAAGCTAGCAAAAAAAGGATTTGAACATTGGTGGCTTAAAAGCAGGAAAGTGACATAATGTTAGTAATGTAGAAAGAAGAATGCAATAAATATAATTATGGCATAGTTAACCAATCTAAAATAATAAATATACAGAGAAAAAATGACCATGATAGCAACTGCTAACACCCCGTTAGAAAGGGGAAGCTCCTGTATTCCATTCATCCATCGGACACGCCTTTCGAAGCAGAGTATGTCACGAATTTGGTTGATTAGATTAGTTTTGGTAAGCAAGCACTGACAATAGAAAGACAGTTAAATAAGCATGGCATTAACAGTCGGTTAATTCAGAAAAACAGAGGTCTGCCTTTTCAATTGCCTGAGGAGGTCGAAGACTGCATCAATGCTTCCTTAAAGCTTTTCAGTGCAATTGCATTTATCGAGTGCCTCCTCGTAGTGCGCTTTGTGTTGTATGTTTAATTTTAACTCTAAGAGCAACGGTTATATCCTTCGTGTTCTATTTATAGTTCTTCTCCTATTGGACTCTGTGCGAAGCTGTTCGACCAATATTAAAAAGGGAGCCACTGATGGTTCATTGATGGCTCCTACATTATGAACCAGAATGTTTGGTGTTACAAGATGCAGGGCTCCCATGAGCACCCACGCAGCTGTCAAGGCGCATTAAGAGACAAGCTGTCTGGCTAATGCTCAGGATTTCACAGTGAACGTGTTTAGACGGCATGATAGCCCATTTCTTACAATAGAGCGATACTCACCACCCCTTGAAATAAATTAAATGCGCCTTGAAAGATCTGGGAACAAGGCCAGAGTATCCAAGGTTCAAAGAGTTCAAATGAATCGCACCCTTCGTTCCTAGGGGCCTTCGAGAGCTAGAAAAAGGTTTATTTCGAATTTGGGTCTGAGTAGTCAAATCATCTTCTTCCTGATTTTAAAGATTACATTTAGGATTTATGTTGTGCATGGCCTAATGCTTCAAAAGCTGTTCGTCTCATAATACGCTAACCTCAAAGCCATCTATTTCGCAGCCCAAGTGCAAAACGTTTTATGCGCGAAATAGGTGAAAAAAAAAAAAAAATCCGAATAATTGTGTTGGGTCTAACCGGCTTCAGTTGGTTTTAGCTGATTTCAAACGGTGCTACTGGAACTAAATTGGCATTAATATGTTCCTTATGCATACCGGCTGGAAGTAAGCGAGTCTTAGATAACCGTCAAGAACAATCAAGGGTTCTAGCTGGCTTTCAGTTGGGCGCCAGTTGGGTCCAGCTGAAATCTGTCATTACTGCTGTGTAGGTCAGTTGTTCACTTTATTAATCTGAGCGTAAGCAGTGAAACCTGTGAGAAAAGCATTAAATTATTCGTTATAAATTACGGCTGCTCATAAGTGACAGCCGCCTCAGTAATTTGCCGTTGCTTTGAGTGGAGGCGCACGATTCTCAGACAGGTCATCGTTGAAGCTCTCACCAAGAGACCGAAGAAATTTCAAAGCCAAAGTCTTGAAAACGCTGATAGAAACGAAAATACCTTCATTCACTTAGTGCAAAGTGGAATTAAAAAGAGCAAACAAGTTATATGAACATACGCCCAGAAGATGCATTCATGTGAAATATTTAGATACATATTTTCCAGATTGAATCAACATATAACATTTCTGCAAAAAATGGGAACGGCGCTTAAGCTTCGCCTTGTAAACGCGATAGTGTGGCCTGTTCACCTTATTCACTCTATTCACAGTGTTCACTCTATTTTAGAGGAAAGCGCATGTACGCGAGTGAGGACCGGCATAGGTAGCCGGCATATGGAAGACAATAACAGTGTCTCAAAATACACCTAAAGGTGGAGCTTAAGCGTTCACCCTATTTTTAGTGCCCATAATAATTTCTCGTGGTCTCGTGGTGGAATTAGCTGCATTCTCGTAAGGTGTAAATTTATTCTGTGAATTGAAAGCAGAAGAGGTGTGTGATATATGCAAAAGTGCGTGTTTCTGTTTTAAAGTGGAGATTATGTGCTAAATATATATATACTCTCTTTGTAAATGCGGACAATGTAAATGTAAAATGTAAATGTAGATATATACTACTGATTTTTTTGAGCGTGTTAAAACAATTTCATGCCGATTCAGTAATGATGCCTTTTTGTACATTTGGAAAATCTTTAGTTTCCCGCGTTATGAGAGCGTTTGGAGTAATAAATATTTTTGCTGTAGTTTTTTTTCTTTTTTTTTTTTATATTTATTGCCTCAGGACATTATAGAACGTATAATCGCACCTTCTGTGTAAACACTGCCTTGTGCAAGCTTCAATTTGTGTTGATGGATAAATTAGAAAACTATTAGATGATTGGTAGCCTATTTACGGCAAGCATTTGCGAAAAGGTCATGGACAAGGTCAATCTGTAGTTCATCAGCTCTCACAAGCAGCATATCATCCCGCGCTATTGAATTAGCCAAAAAAACAACCACCCGAGAGGTTTTTTCTATCTTTTTTTCACGAATGCGCGTTCTTATTATCGAGTGATTATGTTGTGTGTCTTGTCATTTTCTAGAACAGCTCAGTGCAGATGCCAGTCTGTCCGTGTGTTCTGCGGGAATGTATGTGATCAGGCGATGCTCATAAACAGACGGTATATTCTAGTAAATAATATTCTCTCTGTAGAACACGTTTCAAGTCTCAAGCTATGACACCGGTGGTGGGGTAGGATGCAGCGATGGGGGGGGGGGGGGGGGGGAGAGGGGGGGGGGTTGTAGGGACCCTCTTGATTGTTTTTTTACCGGGCCCCCATTACTGTTAATTCGGTCCTGTCTGAGAAGTTGTTTCTGGGCGGAGGATTGCATGCGGCTACTCCAGGATAACAGTAGAACCAAGCAACAGGACCGGTGTCTAGTTGGCAGGCAGTTTTTGTGCATGGCGAAAGTATTACTTGGCTCATGAGTGGCTATACCCAAACTACCGCGTGGTTTGGTATAAAAAGTTTGACGCAGTTGTGCTTTGTGCCGTGGTCAAGGGCGAGTCGTACCTTTTTTCTTTCAATTTGGCATCCGTATTCTAGTCAATGTGGAGGCTAGTTTGAAGCAGGAAGTCGAACCAAAAATCTAAGTACCTTGATACAATAGGAAGCACCGGCAGGATCGCAGACGAAGCATCAGCCGCAACTGCTACGCTGGATGCCAAATGGTTTAGAAAAGCGGACGCTAGACAGGGCATCTTTGAGCGGTGTCTTGGAGTAAGGATATTGATCCTGTAGCCGTGTAATCACACTCGGAGGCTATTTTCTGAGCATTATCCACTGTAATGCCCGTAGACCTTGAGGGTAATGTAATAAACAAATTAGCAGCGTTTGGTCAGTACTTCGTCCTCGGAGCCGAAGATGACCGAGGAAGACGAAGCGTTGACCGAATGCTGCTAGTTCGTCTTGCCAATGAAGGCCAATGATAGCATTATAATTACTTAAAATTTGAAATGGCCCAGTACTGAAAACAAGTCATCAATGTGCAAAACCAGCGGATGGGAAGCAACTTCGTACTGTAAAGCAGCGGATATATTAATAATTTAAAAGGAGGCATTATGTTTCTATCGTCTAGGTTAACACCTGTACAAACAATGCAGCTGTAAATTTGCATAAACAGCTGAATCTCATACATGTGGCAAACTTCCGCTCGGGCTTGTGGGAAGCATGAGAATCGGTTGAGCAAACGTTCTTTAAAAATATTTAGAAAAACGTCCATGCGAATAAATTTCAAGCTTTGCCACACATTCGAAACTTGAACCAAACTGCAATGATTTCGTTCAAATCCTGTTACTTAAACGCCAGAAAAAGGCTCGTATATTATGGCGCAAGAAACCACGTCGAGTGGTTCGTAAAGCTGTCCACTTAAAAACGATAGCGATTTGCGTTAAGGCGCTCAAAGACAAGCTCGGAAAGTAGGAGGACAATTAACTACCACCGTAAAAGCAAATTGGATATTAGATAAGCACCTAGTGCTCGCGAAAATTAGAAATTTTACGCTTATAGAAAGGGTGCGTACAAAGAGAAATATCCAGTGTTGTGCGCTTATAAAATTCTGCTACCTCATAAAATGTTAACAGCGATAATAAAAAACAAGAGAACAGAAGACAAAAAAAAATTGATAGAGATATTTAATAACATTGATCTTGCAGTACGGTAATATTAGACATGGTCGAACGGTTAACACAGACTTCTGTAACTTTTTTTTTATGCACAGCCACCACACCCTATGCCTCGTCAAGTTGTCATGCTCAAGAACCGTCCGGACAGATTATTCGAATGCATTTCGGAGCTTTTTGAATGGACTCGTGTCGTGAAGATCAACCACGTGAGTTAGCAGACCGACATTGTTGCGCTTGGCAACAACCGCGTGGATAGATCGTTTATCTATGAGGGCGAAAACCGTTTCCAAAGGGAGGGCAGCAAGGGCCCTCGTGAGGCTCTAAACTTGCGTTTTGTTATTAGTCCTTCAAAAGTGCCGCGCAGCTGAAAGGTATTCTTATGACTTCGTTTCAGTGCTATTTGAAATTACAATAAAATGTCTCAGCTTACTTCCTTACCGAGAGTAATTGTCTACCAAACTGTTGGGAACTAACAGCCGCCACGTCAAATTTGCAATGCTTTTTGCGCTGACCTCGATGTGGTCCCAAACATGGCGTCCAACGCCTGCCATTTACTGCAATGGCAGCACATCATTTAAGTCATGAAATGTCATTTTGACATCACCAAATAAAGTGTATATGGATAACGTATTTCCCCCTACACAACATCAGTGAATCAGATTTCAGGAAGCGCCCCTTGACATCAAGCAGTACATTTGACCCTGTTCGTAATAAAATCACAAGTGATTTCCTCACTACCATGTATAACTTCTTTTCCCCCCTAAATTGCTTACACTTGTCATCCAGACAGAATGAATGGCTCTGCTAAAATTCCGCTTGTAAGGCCACGTCATTTTGAAGTCACCGCAAAAAGCCATTTCGACATCTCAAAATTTCGCGCCACAAATTTGAAACACGTGTATATTCTGAGAACCGATCAGAAAAATAATATGGTGCCGAACAGCGGCCATGCGCGTTGAGAATATTGTCGCTGTCATTAAACTGACTTACTTCATGTTTGTCAGATCACGCTTCACCATCGCCATTTTGTGTTACGTGCTTCATGCGTATCAGATTGCGCTTCCTATAGCTTGAAAGTACTGAGATGGCCGCGCAAAACGGGCTATGCATTCGAGCTTCCGACTCGTTTGTACAGATGTTCTTGTTCTGTATATATTGTTGGACCGGCTACTTCCTCAACGTTCAAAACGTTGATAAAGCGGGCGATATACAAACCATAGCACGAGAGTGTGGCAGCGGTTCAAAATGTAAGGAATGCGGCAACTGCCGAGTGGTCTAACATAGCAGCAAGCAAAACTGATCTGGTCCAGCGCCTTCTGTCTGTCCACGCACCGCAGGTACGTATCCGGCTCCAGGAAATAACTTTCGTGCGTTTATTCTGCTTTCTTCCTTTTTTTTTTTTCACAGGTCGGTCAGCGACAGCCGGGCCTTTCAATAGTTGGTTCGACTCTGCATTCTGACGCTAACGCATTAGGAAGGAGAACATAGGTCAGCACTGTCCTTTCCTAGGCTGCTTAGAACTTTATAAATTCAAACTCGTCAAACACGAAGCCATGCAGGCACACAAAAACCAGACGATTGTATGGTTGTGACAAAAGAGAATTAGTACCAGTTTTGAAAAAAAAAAAATTGGTTTATTATTCAGACGTAAAAATTTGATTGGATTTTGCCGGCCTCAGAGCTCTTATTTTTCTGATGATTTCATCATCGCGCTTGCACTTGTGTAATTTGCTGTAGCTTGATGCCGGTACTTTTTGATATTGCCATTTTCTTTCTGTAGCGTTGTTTTCAGTCAGAATGGTCGCTTTATGATTCGGCTCTTGTATCCTTTAAGTACATGCCGACATCAATTTCGCCTCAATGTCCCTTTACGGATGCCCAATCAAGTGTATACTGGTGGTGACAGCAACCTGACCCCGCCGTTCGAATTATTAATTCGTATGTAACAAGGACACAAACATAGAAGAAGACAGGACTTGCGCTGTCTCGTTCTGTTTATGCCAATGTCTGTATTCTCGTTACACGAGTTAGTCTTTTTCATTAATGATGATACACCAACTAGCCCAGCCTTCTTCCTTATTCGAATTATGTTGTTGTATGCCTTCTTTGATCTCATTAGTGACAATCAGCGTACCAGCTTATGATATGAAGAAATACTCTGCACATATGATAACGTGAATCTTACATGTATACTTATAATACTTACATGTATTAAAAATATTTGAAAGGACAGTGAGAAGCATTTCAAATATTTTCGTATCGATGTCAGTAGAAGCGTGTTCTCACCGTTGTTTGCATTGCTTTTTTTTTCTCATATTTTGTGCTTTTATAGTGTGTTGTTCCATCCCCTGGTACCAAACGATGGGCCCCTGTCTGTCTCGGCAAAGTTAAGAAGTTCGCAAAAACAAACTGGATCAACCATGTAGCGATGCATTTGACCAACCGCAGTCGAATGGCCTAGAGGAACGTGCGGTCCGCACGATTAAGATAAGGCCTTCAAAAAGTACGCAGAGACAGTCACACTGAATGTCTGAGTCGGTTTTTATTCCGCTACTGGCAGATACTTACCATGGCTGGCAAGTCTCCATTCGAGCTGCTATTGGGTTACCGGCTACGGACCAGGCTGTACTGCTGCCTTCAGAATGCAGGCGGTGAACCATAATTCGAATGAAGCATGCTCGTCTACCATGCCGTTCTTTGCAGGACAGCCAGTGTGGGTTCTGAGTTTCCCCCTTCGGCATAAGAGGTTGCTGGAGTTAGCATAGGCTCGCATGGGGCTCGGAAGGCCCCTGTGTCCTCGCCGAATGACACGCTGCGTCGTCATGCGGGACAGCTGCGACCACACACCCCGAAGAACTCTAACACAAAGCCTCCACCTTGCGCCTCAGCCCCCGATGCAACTGACCAATTGAAAACCCCAAATCAACCTGCATGGCGAACCCTGTTCCAGGTTTCGTGCACAACAACCGTTTCGCCGATCCACCAGGCTACGACGGTCACTTTAGAGACTCAACTGGGCCCGCTTGCACAAAACAATCTTAAGACTGTCTTAGCTAAGTCCAGACTTAACTGGAGTCTAAAGAATAGGCCACTAGCATGGCGGCTTAAGACTGGAGTAAAGACTGGGCCTCAGTCCTGACTTGAATAAGTCGCTTGTATGATTACGACTCTAGTGCTGTCTTGGTTAAGACACAAGGACGCCAGGTGTCTAAGTAGAGAAATTAGGGAAATACAGGGATGCGCTGGCACTGTCCCTGCTTTAAAATGTACACTTTCCGTCAATTTTGCGTTGTGTAAAATCCGTGCCATTGCTTTTTGCGGCATAAGATTGTGTTACGAGGAAAAATGCCCCAAGTGGTTGCTGAGGCCGTTCTGGGAAGCCACTCTGGTGAACATGAACCCGAAGCGTTCGACGTTCGGAACACGAGCTGTCTTAAATAAGCTTGGTCTTTCTAAAGACACCATTTAAGTCTGGACTTAGCTCGGACTTTATCGTGCAAGCCGGCCCTGGTTATGAGGGAGATGTACTGCGACAAGTATGGATGCGTCATCAGTCAGGAGGCAACATAGTCGCGCGGCAGCATACTGCCTATTGCCATGGCATCATCACGAAGCGTATCGAAACGACGTACTAGAAATAAAACCAACTTTGTTCAGCTTCCGTTTCCCAGACGTTCACCTGGAAACACAACACCTTTCGCTAAATGAATATCCTTAGTGTGAGGTCATAGTCTGAGCATTGCATCCTTGTCTCCCGCTCTCTCAGCCTCCGTAGAGCTTAGCGTAATCACTGTGTGAAGCAGCGCTTTCCTGACACTGCTCAGAAAGGGGTCGACGCTATTTTCGTTGTGGTTTCTGGAGACGTCCGTATGACTACAGGCCCCGCGAGATGCAAGTCAACTGAGATGACCCTTGTAGAAAAACTTTTAGAAGGCGATTAATTTTGATTTCCTTCTCATACTACTGGGTTCTTAATCCCATGCTTTTCCTACGTCGAGTCAGTTCTGAGTCAACCTGCTGAGAGAGCATTTTGCCATATGTCCGAGTGGTGCATTGCCTCTCACCATGGCTTGTGGTACTGTTAACCCACCTGATTCCCCATCCCTATTTTTTCTGATATTTTGCCTGTTCTAATTGAAAGAGCTGGAAGTCATGATATATTTAATATAAAATGAAAAGTTCTTTTTATTACTTTGATGTTACTTTAGAGGCTACTGTAAAAGAAACCATAGGTTAAAAGGTTTACATTACACATCAGGAGGGGATTGTGCCGATATTTTGTTCCATTCTGTGCATTCGTTGTTTGTTTTCAGAAGGATGCGTTGGAATAACTGGGTTCTAAAAGTGCACTAATTTAGTTCCTTTGTTGCGTAGCCTATGCCACAAAAAAGAAAAGCATAAGAACGTTTATGTTCATGGTTAACAGTCCCCTTACGTCATTGCGACTATCATTGCCACGCGCAAGCCTTTGCTGGAAGTAGACACTCGAACGCACATGACAGAACGGCATCCCACAGCTGTTCCGTGAGAGCTACATCAACCTACATCAGCAGTGTTTTCTTTGTCTTTTATTCAAGTGGTTGGGATAGGATTAAAGGAAGCTCAGGTGCCTCTCAGCCAAGTGGGAGAGAGAGAAACTTGTGCTAGGCATACCTTATGTAACGTGCTTGCTTCGTCAGAAGTAGATCCTGCCTATTTTAAGGACAGAGCAAAAAATTATTGCCCGTTACCACGGAAATTCCCTGGGAACTCTCTAACGCATACTCTGCGCAATTCCACGAGTCCTTGTCGGAAGTGAAGTATTACCTGCGCAGCTGCATGGTTTTTATCACAAGGCAGGATCTGCTGCAACTACGAAGTTTCCGCGAATGCGACGGAGCCGATTCCCGAGCAGTGTCTAAATCCGTGCATTCAGAAAGAACTACTGCTGGAGTTTTGTCATTACGCAACTACAATACGTTTATTTTGTATTTTAGGCATACTCTTCCATCTTATTCATATATTCGCTAGTTATACCTGACATTTCAAGTGTTTTTTTTTTTTTCTTCACACTAGTAGTTCAATTTGAAGGCAGCAGAAGCCGTACTTACCTGGAAGGGCATGTTGACGTTGAATAGACCATGTTGTATCTAGAACATTGACGCCAGTGTATAGACAGCATCTATGCGCCCGAGAAGCAGCTCGCTTCTTTTAGCATTTAAAGGCTTGTTAACGAATAAACCTTTTACTGCCGAGTACTTCTACTACCGAATAAACCTTTGAAACTACTGGAACAAATCTGCGGAAAAAGACGACAGAAATTGTCCCGACATATGCTTGCGACGAATGCTGGCATCTTCGGTGCTCGCATCCGCCTTACGTAGCTCTACCTGGTACATGTGACATATTTAGAAAGGGAATGAATTTGAAAACAAATGCCCACAAGGCCAAAGATTGTTGAAGGCACTGTAGGCATCGTACACTCCGTATGATCACTGCTCTCTTGTTTATACTTACATGGAAAGGACCAACGAACGTCAAGAAAAGTATGCATAGGATTTAACACGATGCAAAGAAATTTCGTTCTTGACATCATTTCTTATCCGGTTGCTTCGATATAGATGAGATAAAAACAGTGAACAGCCCTACGCGCATACTTGTGGCGGGTTAATTTGCGAGTAGGACGAATTATACCGCAACTGTTTGTAAGTCACCTACAACATTTAATTCACTTAATTGAAAGGAAATTACACTTTGCGGAGCTAAAATTTTTTTCAAAATAAAATGTTACTTATGAAATTCCTTAGTGTTGGCTATAAGAGTCCGATAGGGGTAACAAACCTGATTCCAAGGGAAGGAAATCGTTGCAGGGGTCGGAAGAAAGTTAGATGCGCGAATGAGGTAAAGAAGTTCGGAGTGGTCAAGGGAATGCAGCTAACACAAGAACGGGTTAATTGGAGAAATATCGGAGAGGCCTTCACCCTGCAGCGGGTACAGTCCGGCTGATGGTGGTGGTTATGATCGGAGTGGAGTGGAACATGGGATTCATGTGCAGTAATATCTGCAAGTCTTATCACAAAGTAGGCATATAAAGGGCATTTAAAGATATATGATCAGTGTAACTGCTTTATTTGATAAGCTGATGCAAACCGACAAGGCTTTGATTATTCGCGTGGGATGGCTTAATATGGTACTACGTGTGGTGATGTAAAGGGCTAGCGAATGACGGTTACCTAGGACGCAATTAACTCGACGGCGCGTAGTGTGCACAGCTATTGATAAGGTAAGTGCCGTTCACGTCTGTCGCCACCGGTGTCCCACCAAGGCAGGGGGCGTAATCCGCTGTGTCCACCTTTAAGACATTTGCATCGTCATCGTAGTGTTAGTGTAGTTGCTTGCCGTCGTTGAACATGGAAGTTAGAGTATGTATTCCTAGAAACGTGGGCGACCGAAGGCGAGCTTGGAATGTCGCACAAATACAGCTTTCGACCACGTCGTACCTCCGCAGTGAATGATGATCGGGTGATATCTGTTTTGTTTCATTTTCTTTATTATTATTATTATTTCTTTTTTTGGGGGGGGGCGGGGGGGGGGGGGGGGCTTCATATCTGACACACGCGATCTTGGAAGTAGAAATAAGTGAAAGCTAATACTATTGCAATCAAGAGCATGTCTCTACCATATGGAAGATGGCAGGTAATATGATTTGGCAGGGTTGAATTCGTTGGCGGTTTTCAACTACAGTAGCTCTTTTAAGGTGGGAATGTGACATGGGGAATAGAATACGGGATTATTGGTTCCCGATTAAGACACGTACGCTACCCCTACGCCAAGAAGGGACGTTAACCAAATAGGCTACAGAAGGCTTCGTATCTGTGTCATATACTCTTTTACATAATGTGGCAGATTATGACAGTATGCTGGTGGGTATGTGCGTGATAACAGCGGCCAAAATGAAGGGATACAGCGAGGGTGATACAGCATGAAACACATTACACGCACTCGAAAGGGAATCCACGAGGGGAGCTGCAGACGGGATTCATTACCGTGGTCACGTCGTCCTTAAATATGGAGCTTGAGTACCCTCAAAATATTTCCGCGGTGAAGTATATTTTCGCCGCAGAGAAACGCGCTTATGCTGGTCTCGTGCCGTTTGAGATGATGGAGATGGGGCACTTTGGTGGCACCGGCGGATGTCAGGCCGGCGCCTCTTTTATAACAAGCAAGAACTGGTAAAGGAGTGCGTATCAAGTCAAGGAAGGTTGCCGGGGGAAAACAGAGTAGGCTAGCTGTAACTTTACACATCTGTAAAATATTTCATCTTAGTATGTTGAAGAGCGAAAATATCTGCACAGTGGCGTTCAAATTTCGCATTACCGTGTTTCGTAGTCGTCAGCCCCTTTTTAGGGTCAGCGTCGATTCCTCCAGCAGACTTACCTGAAAGGTGTAATTTCCTCAGGCCAGGAATGATCACAGTAACTGACAGTCATGCCGCCGAGAAGGTGGTAATTGTCGGACCACTAGCGAATCTGTGTATAATTTTCACTGCCACTGAACAGAATGCTAGGCAAAATAAGAAATGAGAAAAGCGACAGCCTCTCTCTTACTGTGAATAAATGTATTTCAGGGAACTTCTGAGAATAGAATCGGTTCTAGGACGACTGTTAACGTTTCCATCATAATCCTTTATTGGACACCATGTCGGTAACCTGCCGCGGCTGTCCCGATATCGTAAGAAAGACAGTGTACGCGCAAACATTGAAGGGGCCCTGCAACGTAATTTGAGCGTATTGTTTTCCTTTTTTGCCGCAATTGTGGAGTTAGGGTGACGCATTGCCGCCAGTAATAACACACATATTTCGGTACCTATTGTTTTAGTTCGCTCGAGAACCAAAATCATGGTATTGACGGTTTCGTCCGACAGTGGTGGTTCTTTGCAGGGATAAGACTTCAACTGGAAAGCGGTTGGCGATTGAATAAATACAAATGCATTGAAAATTCAGTTCCTTTGGAAAATGTGGGGTGTAGTATAATTTATTAAGCCAATCAATCCAACATGTTTGCTTTACACAAAAACACTGAAAAGCAAGTGACACAAAAGGGACTAACAGAAGAGCTGGTTACTAATTTGCACAAAAACCTCCTTCTCGCTCCTCGCTATTGTAGGATGCCTGCGGATAGAGAGAAAGGGGCGGGAAAAGAGTGGGCTAACGAGAAAAACACAATTGCTGGGGGTGCAAGGCGGCATAAAAATCCCTCCTTTCCCAGCCTCTTACCGGTCTCTTTGGTCCTCACTATACTTTTACGAGGCGCCTACGCCGTCTCACCCATGGAGGAGGAGTCGTCAACTCTAGGAAAAACGTGTAACAGGGACCAGGAAACGATGAGAAGCCATCTTCGACGACGTTGTAGTGAAGCGCTTACGAGGCTTTGTCGATTGATGCCACCGCGTGTTTTCATTGGGCGACTGAAAGGGGAACACGAAATACCAGGAAAGATCAGTTGAGAGCTATTTTTGGTTTTCTTGAATTTTGAAAATTCATTCCTTTTTACCACCTGTTCTAGTGTGCAGAATCCTGTAATTCATTTTAATTCGCATTTGCGTGGCATAAAGAATTCATTTCAAGCGCAGCGGACAGGTGTTGCAGGGCCTCTAACTGGAGGATCCTGGGCTATATGACAAAGTTCTCTATTTTTTGCCCGAACGCGCTTTTCACTGTGCGGCAGTAACAGACATGCACGCTAAATATTAGCCTAAAGCACTTGTATTCGAGGTGCTTCATGGCGTACCACAGTTCGTTTATCTCCTCAGCAGGCACATGGTGGCCGTAGATAGCCTTTTTGTATTCGCAAAGCGACGACAACCTCTTGTTGTTCGCATCAGCGAGGTGTTTAATGGAGACACCAGCACGTTCGGCGCACATTCCAGTAAGGTACATGTCTTCCATGCGGAAGGGCTTGATATGGCCGGTGGTTCTGTACAAAAGGTCTACCACGCTGCCTCCAATGACGAACATGCACCCAGCTATAAAATCTGGAGCTATTTCTGCAGGAAACTCGTTGTAGGGTATGTACCACTTGTCTTGTGGATCACGGGTTGGCTTGATGTTGTGAAAAACCCTTCCATAGATAGCGTCCTCCTCCTGTCCGTTCATAGCGCGGTAAAGGTTTCCCAGGTTAGGGAAGGTGTCGTCATCGATCTTCACTAGGAACCGCACCTGTGGACAGTGAAGCTTTACCCAGCGAAGCATTGATACAGTTTTCAGCGTCAGGTTTAAGTAGGTGTCCCTAAAATCCTCTTGCACGATATCTCCTTGCTGCAGTGATTCGAGCATTAATGCTCTCTGTAGCTCTGCGGTGCTGGGCTTGCCGAAAATGAATATCAACCTGTTTCCAGACAACCTTCTCACTTCATTTCCCCATGTGCGTCTGATGACACGGCGCGCATTCACGTACTCGGGTGCCGAGTAGACGACGAAGAGGTAGTCGATAGGGATTTCAGCGGGGCACACATGTTTTGGATTGATGAGATACTTGTAAGGCTTGTTGAACTTTCGCTCAGCGGAAACGCTTTCTTTTCTTATGCTAATGTCCGGGAACCATCTGAGTGGTTCTTCACAGGAAAGAGCGATGGTGACCGCAACTATTGAGCGAATTAGGATACAAGTTCCCAATGTCACCAAGGTGACACCAACCACAGCCTTGAAGCAATACTGGAACCGCCTTGCAGGTCTTGGCGAAAACAACTAGAAATAGAGAAAACAATGTTTCCGAGATGAGGTTGACGGCCGTTTGTGTTAATTATTGTCAGCTAATATGTGATATTTTTCCTACTTGGTACGATATTATGCACAGATGATAACTTCGTACGACAATAAAGATATTTTTGCAGGATAATATAAAATATTTTTATGTAAATATACTCCGAGGCGGTATGACTTTTGCAGCCACAGTTTTGAAGCTCGCTTTATTGCAGCATGTACATGCCAGCAGTATAAGAACGGCTGAAATTGTTAAACGATTGGCCCTTGTTTGTGTAGAAGATTAAGCTCAATAGTGCCTCTCATATGAAAACGCGGGCATTCATTTATGGTGATCGGTAGTTGAACTTGTGCAATGCTTGCTTCGTTTCCAAAGTAAAGACCCTCAATGTGATTGATACGACAGAGCATGCGCTAGCATTAATGTTCTCTCCGCAAGAGACAGCCGCTAACGCTGACGGGTTCAGACAGGGGGAGCGGTGGGCATGATCTAGTTGGCCAATCACCATTTGGCACGAAATTTCCCGCGTTCTGTACTCCAAATAACAACCCAGAACTCGCAGTGCAAAGCACCGTAACTACTCTGCACGCTCCTCCCACCGGCTGCATATCGTCTCCCACCTTCTCTTCGTCTTTCTTCTCAAGCTTTCCCCTCCTGTCGCTCATAATTCCGATCCCTCTACTTTTTCATTTAACAACAATGTTCAGTTGGATGGGCGAACAGGTAGGGTTTAATGCGTAAGAAGTATGGGACTCATGTTGGGAAAATCTGTTCAATCGTCTGCTTTAGGCCTTTGGTACATGTCAAAGTGGAGCGGGAGGGGAGGGGAAATCCGCTTTTACATTTAAAGAGGACAGCGTGAGGGAAAACGGATGACGAAATTGATGATCAGTTCTGGCCCCGACATGGTGGCTTAGTGGTTAAGACGCCCAGCTACTGAACCGGACTGCCTGTGTTCTATCCCGACCGCCGGCGGCTGTGTTACGCTGTAGGCGAAATGGGGAGGCGTCCGTATGCTGTGCGATGTCAGCGAACAATAAAGATTCCCAGGTGTTCAAAATTGTATCGTAGCTCTTCACTACGGCATTTATTCTTCTCTTTCGACTTTCACTGCCACCCTCCTCCCTTCTCTTAAGGCGTGGTTCACGTATGTTCAGAAGGGTTTGATAGATTCTATTTATAGACAAAACAACCTGCAATTCGCAGTTGTGGCGCGCGAGGCAGTTTTTGCCAAAGGGTATCTAAAGGGTTTTTGCCAAAGGGTTTTTGCCAGAAGGTATCTATTATTTCGCTGAGTGGGATGAGCGGGGAAGTAATTTAATGAAAGGAGAAGTGGAGAGGTCGGCCTGCGGGCAAGTGACACTCGCCTGATATTCCACACTTAGGAAGGGGTACAGGAAAGTGGAAGGCAGTAATAATCTTATAGAAAATTGCGGGGGAATTCCTTTTCTAAGCAGTTCAGCCCAACTATGCTGAGCACGTGCCAGGCCAGGAGAGAGCTCGTACACATCATATGATCGATAGGTACCTGGTGGCTTCGTGATCGAACCTCTGACTTGCCTCAAGCGACAAGGATGCTCGACCTACTATGTCATCGCTGTGGTTGGAAGATAAAGAGGTGGTGATAGGCACCGTGTAGCCAATGAGGGAGAGTGAAGATGTGGCTCGACGTATCGTAATGTGATTGCTGGATTGGATCTATGTAGTGAGGCCTGGATGACGCCAACAGTTTGCATGGTCTGAACACGTAAGCGGCAACTTTATCCGAGGGAAGTACAAATGGCAATGCATGCACTGCCACATCAGTCTCACTGACCACCTGTAAATATTTTGCATCAAGGTTGTTTTTAATATACTGCATTATAAATAAGCTTGTTAGGGGTCGTCTTACTCGTCGAGGAGTTTCTATGGACATTTCACACAAAGGAAAAGCTACCGCTAGGTGTGCAGTTGAGAGGCAAGCTTGCAAGCTGCGAAACTGACCCAGCATAGAAAGGCTGCCTCCCATGCCGTGGCCTTAAAAGAGGTTTGTAGGCGTCACTATGCCTATTGCCGATTCTTTCTTGTGCTGTATTGGTAAGGCATTTAAAATTAATTTTTGGTTTCTTTTATTTCTTGCAGGAAATTCAAAGGCTTGGTGAGCCGATTTGGTGACAAAGATTTACAAGGTGATTCGCTGTCACTGAACATACTTGCATTAAAATTTGTCTAGTAATTTCTCTATTCGTGGGCACTTTTCTGCGCTACCTTAAATGCAACACCTAGCTGTCTATAGGTGACTCTATTCGCTGACTTTCCTGACGTCGCCAATTGAAAGCATTATTTTCGATAAATATAGTGCTTCGTTTGCCTGCGCATTCAAATGAGAATTGTTTTCTTTATGAGTATTCGTTTTTAAATATGTCACCATGCTTATGGAGGAGGTCACCGTTTTGGTTGAGCCGTAACTAAGAGTTAACTCGTCAATTTGGCGGAAATATTTGTGTAAAGAGGATCAAAAAGCGGATATTTGCTTATACCACATCGTATCTATCAGCTTGCCCAAAACGTGGTGCTTTATCAGAAACTGTCAAATTATGTTTTCATAATGCTACCAGTGCGTGAATTACGACACCATAGGTACATGTATCTAATTTTCTATGATTGTTTATGGCGATGTCATTTTTGCGTTTTGTATTGTTATTTCTCAAAACAAGGGGACAAAAAATCTTTGCGGTGGTTAAATAAATTTTACCTAGCATCTAGCGAAGATCAATATTTATTCCCACAGTGCTCGAATATTCACAAAATCTACAAACGTTATCAAGGTTCGAGGTTATGTGTTTGCGTGAAAAGCTAGACTTATTTATTTTCGCCGCATAAAGTAATGAAACTGCAATAAAATGTATCAGGGAAAGAATGCACTGAGGATATGTCTCTTGTTTCTGGAGTTAGGGTTTTCATACTATCATTTTGGTGGGCTTCATGTGATAGCCTTGAAATCCCTGTTTCCCCATTGCTGAGCCTTGCATGAAAATGTAAATTTGTACGCATCTGCATATCCTTTGGCCCAGAAAATTGCGGAGATTAGGCGCATGGAGCTGAGGTGTGCATGTCAACGGCCCGAAAGCCAAATCAGCGAGCAGACAGCAAAGCGAATGCGTGAGGATATCCTGATGCCGACCACCGCAATTTTGTTGCAAAGGTTTCAGAGAGCAAAAGACCAGCGCAATTTTTTGCTTCTTCTGCTGGGGTAACTACCAACGGAATTTCGGAGCTTGTTTATTTAACAATCGAACTCTCCATTACGTCATCGGCAAACACTTCACGGTTACCCCGAGTACATAATCATAAGGTGTTCGTTCAAATTGTTTTCTGAGTGAGGGCTGCATACTTCTCATGTTTTCGCGCTACGGCGTCTGTAAAGATAATTTCGCCTCACGTAAAAGGGGCCGACCCTTGACATTACCGTTACAAAAGGCGTTTGCCTCAGCGTTGAGACTGTGTGCCTACCCTGTGCCCACATTAATTATACAGTGTGATGACATCATCATAAAAATATTAAAAACAAGAATAACAAACAAAAACTAAAAGTAAATAAAACTGAAAATTTAAAAATATAAAATATAAAAACTGAAGCAAAAGATAATTTGAATTCGCTAAACTTGTGCAGCAATGCTATCACCGAGGTGTGCAAACCAACGATGAGTTTCGTGAGCTAACGCTCCGTATCCATGTTCGACAGCGTAGAACGGCTTGAAACGTTTTTTTACATGCTCAAAGGACCCTAATCGGTACACAGTAAATTATCGGAGTCTCTAACAGCTCTGAGACGCGGCATTATGCATGCACTGTACAAAATAAAGTATGAGAAGGATGGATCAATATGTCACTATCAGAGCGCCTTACTGATTCAACGACGCCCATTTTCGGCAGACAGCCAATTACCTCCCCCGATAGTTAGCACTGTTATGACCGCTAGCATCACAAGCAGCTGCTTTCTAGAGGTATGTCGAAATTCCATAACAAGTGGAAAGTACTTAGCACTTCGGCAAAACTGTTGAAATCAAGTATTATTACGGCGACCATAGAAAGTTACATCCTTTTCCTGGGATACTGCTAAGGTCCTTCCTTTTTAACTGGCTTTTAACGCCCCGTATTTAACAAGAGCATAGTAGCTGCCCACATTCTCAACTAAGAATTTTATCCTCCGTCCACTTGCGACCCGAAAGAACGGCGCTGAAGAAATAGGGCGAAGTTTTGAATAAATAGTGCGGTTTGTTAGCACAAGAAGCTTTGTTAAGTAAGAAGGTATTGAGCGTTTGGAAGTGGTCGTTGGGAACCTGACCAAACATTTTAAAAATTTTCCGCTATTTGATCTTTTGATATATTCATTTCGTCCGACTTTTGTGTTAAGATTGATTGTTAATGTTCGCGCAAAGAGCGAAAATTTGCCTCAGAAAATTAAAAAATAAGATAGCATCAGACTCACCCTCGAAGTGATTCCTGATTTTATGTCCTTCATTGTAGGTGGTAAATTCACAAGGACCGGGCAGGTTCTGAACAGGTTCAACGTAGCAGTTAAGGAAGGGTAAATATGAAGCTAAATGCGGCCCGCTTAGAATGTGGACTGCAACTACGCAGGTGGTTCGCTTTCTGATGTAAACGGGCGTTGTCAAGGGACGTTGTCATGGGTGGCAGCTGTTCTTGCAGGCATGTTTGCGACGTTCTGACTCTAGCCAGGGAGCCGGTCAACATTAGCCGTTAAACCGGATACAGGTGTCTCCCTGTAACTGAGCGCTTGTGAGGCGGCTTGGTTTAATCGTGCAAAAACGTTCTTCTTATGCGGCGGTAGCTGCTTTTAGCTGTTCCTCTGTTTTACGCTGCTGTGGGGCTGTCTCAAGAGCAGTTTACTTATTGCGAAAACAACGAATATAAAGAAAACGCGAATGCAAAATAACGGACGGCAGCATTTAGATTGGGTGTACCTCATAAGTTGGAACAAACATCGGGAAAAAATAAAGGCTTGCAGACTAATTAGTCTCTTTGATCGCTGCTATAAAGCACCTGTTTTTGTAAAAGTGACTGAAGGATCGTTAGCATAGACACTAGCATTGCTGGTTATACAGCATACTGGCGAACGGAAGGTAGGAATGGTGATACCACTCCATAAATCAGGTGACAAGCATTCACCATATAACTATCGTCCTATTACTTTTACTAGCATTCCATTTAAAATTCTGGAGCATATACTTGCTCAAATCTTGCTAGCTTTCTTGAAAGTAATTCGTTTTTTGTATCGTCGCCAACATGGCTTCCGCAAAACATGCGCATGCGAAACGCACGTAGTGTCATTCACGCATCAGCTATGTATCATCCTTGACCGCTCTTCATCGGCCGACTACATACTTTGATTTTTTCGAAGGCATTCGATAAAGTATTCCATAATTTAAATTGCCCCGCCGGGAAGGAGCAGTGGTTAGGGCGCTCGACTACTGTGACCCAAGGATGCGGGATCGGATCCCGGCCTGAGCGGCCGCTCTTAATTGCAGGCGAAAATAAAGGCGTCCGTGTGCTCTGCAATATCAGTGCAAGTTAAAGAACCCCAGGTGGTCGAAATTCCCGGAGTCCTCCACTATGGCGTCTCTCATAGCCTAAGCCGCTTTTGGACGTTAAACACCCAAAACCAACCAACTAACCATGTATACACCGACATCCAGATGCTAAAGTTTTAAAATGGCACAATAATTGAGTGTTGTGAAGTCAACAACACCCATTACAGATTCTCTGTGAGCTGCTGTGTTTCCGAATAAATGAAGCTTCTCCAGGAGTCCGACATGCTTTTACGTGCGCTCTACTGGTTTATAGTTACGGTCGTTGAAACTGGTCAGCCTAGATACTCTACGCGAAACGTAGTTTTCGAATAGCATTACAAACGAACCAAAACAAACTGCGCAGTTGCAGACGACTTCGCGGATGATATCCCGGCCACTGTGGTTGCTCGCGCACAAACAGAGGAAGCAGTCGGGGTGTTGTTTGCGCCAAGAGCTCTGGTTTGCGACGGCGTACGCACGGTGCGAGACACACCAGCAGCCATGGTATCGTCTGCTCGGTCGTCTGCAAGGGTGCGCAGTTTCTCCATTGTCCCCTGTTTTGCGCTCTTTTTTTTTGTATGCCAGGATGTATCAACTAGCCTGGTTAATTCCTTTCTTGGTATCTATGCTGCCTTAGTTTCCATGACCGTACTACTGAACCAGTGTAGCGCACATAACAGCATGTTTAAATCCAGAAGAAGATTGAGCGATTCGAAAACATCAGCTAACAATAGCATCTGTTAGTTTACGGTGGCCTCGCAACAAAAAACTTTCGCCCTGTTTTAAATATACAGATTCTAAATTTTCTCGCATATCTTGTTGCATAGCTTTTTAAAGCCCGTGCCAACTATGAAGGAACGGCTGCCTAAACGAGCACACAACGATTCAGTGCAGGCTGCTTGGTGACTCGCACACGCACGTATCGCGGTGTTTAAAAAAAAATACTATGCATTTGAAATGAAATTTCATAATATTGAGATCTATTTTAGGGCGCGTTAGGCTTTTCTTCATAAAGGAGCAACGTCGTACTAGCCCTATGAAATAGAAAAATGCTATTAGAATTTTATTCTCATGTATTCCCACGGGGCGCTTTCCTACTCTGGACTTAGAAGCGGCCAACAGGGGCCCTTAACGCAGCGACGGCCGTAGCGCACTTGGAGGGTGGACGGAGCCTATAGCCGATAAGAAAATGCCGCGAGGTACAGCTCATAAATTCGTAGGGTCGCTGGACTTCAACAGGCGCTATTCGTGTCCTCCTCGGGATGTAGCAATATGCTATCAAATTTTGAAGAAAGTAGACCTCTGGAAACAAGACGGCTCAATTATTTTTATTTTTCTACTTCCTGCATCTTTTATTGAACTAACCGTAGTCAGCATTTCATTATGTACGGCGATCTGCAAAGCAGCTTTCTATTCTGCCCTCGCGTTCGTCTTGCATTTGTGTTTTATCATCATAAAAAGAAAAACAGGTTGCGAATTTGATTCAACATCCATATTTAATAACTTAATATTCGCTATCGAAAAAGACACCAGAATGTCTTTTTCACAAGAGGTATTTTATGTAGTGTTAATGGCTTGAAAATGTAGTAATAGGAGATATATTTTTTGGAAAACCAGTATTTATGAAAGTACTGTGATGTGACTTGTCATAGTACCAGAATTACCAAAACATTCATCGTTACGGTTATGTGGATAATTATTTTGCAGAATTTTGGGCGTGATTCAGTCGCCTCTTCCCCCGTGGGCATAATTTTAGGTCAGTCGCTCAGTCATGTATTATAAATTAGGCTTCACAGATAACAGGACCCGCTGTGAATGCAACACTGAGTTTATTGCACGCCCTATGGATTTCGAAGTATCAACTGCGTTCATCAAAGCTGTGTTTTGATTCGAGTATGCTTCATATGTTAAAAATGCAAGAATACGATTTCTGCATTTCGTTTATGGCAAAAAATTCAAGACAATAACAAAAATTGGTTTAGAGGATAATGACGTTCAAAAGCGTTGCGTAAATGTATTGTGTTTGCAGACATGAACAGAATATTGCACGATAGTGCCGGCATTCACTCCATTTATTTTCCTGCAAACTGTCGACAGCACAGTTTACTCAACAGACGCTTTGCGGTCAACAAGTTAGAGTTCAATATATTTATGAGATCAAGAGAACGCTCCTTCAAGCAACAGGGCGCCAAATCGCCATCAAGAGGCAGGCGTAAACTTTCTCGCCTAAAAGTCAAAATTGCACAAACAGAGAATAAGTATAATCTTGTATTTCTAAGCCACCACTTTTAAAATCACACTGCGTCATAAAATAACAACTGTGCATCTATGTGAGTGCATCACTTTAGAGTTTGCTTTTTGCCGTTACACGGCTGAAAGCGAAGGCCTTCCATCTAATAATAAATAAC
This sequence comes from Amblyomma maculatum, assembly GCF_055883805.1. Classification (NCBI taxonomy): domain Eukaryota; kingdom Metazoa; phylum Arthropoda; class Arachnida; order Ixodida; family Ixodidae; genus Amblyomma; species Amblyomma maculatum. The sequence continues at coordinate 23,154,766 of NC_139349.1, read as the reverse complement.
CTATATCGATGTACATGTAATATCACTGGGCACTTCAGCACTGTATAAGAGGAGAATATGCATTAAAAACCGAATATCCAAAAATCACTCGCAGAAACATTGCGATAAACGATTGGTTACATAATGTTATAGTGAGCAACCTAGCTTGCACTTGTTTGAATTAAGTGCGTTAGTAAAATAAAGCTCTTGTCAAAACACGGGGGTCTCTATCACTAAGCCTGCCGACATGTCCACAGAGCGGCAGTAGCAAATATGCGCACTGAAAAGAAGTCTGTAGCACGTATATTCTATTCGCTTCATGGCGTGCCACAGCTCAGTTATCTCGTTTGGTGTCACGTGGTGGCCGTAGATGGCCTTCTTGTAATCGCACAGTGACGATAGCTTCAAGTGGTACATGCCAACCAGGTTTGTCCTAACGACGCCCGCGAGTTCGGCACACATTCCGGTGAGATAGCTGTCTTCGACGTGGAAGAAAGGGACTTGCCCAGTGGCCCTGTAAAGCAGTTCCACAACCTGACCTCCAATGACGTACATACCTCCCGTGATGTAGTCGGGAAACATTTCTCTTGGGAATTCTTCATAAGAGATGTACCATTTGTGGCCTGGATCACGCACAGGCTTGTCACGGTGTCTGAGCTCACCATATATGGCATCCTCAGGTTGGCCGTGTATAGCTCGGTAAAAGTTTGCCAGGTTTGGGAAGGAGTCATCGTCGATTTTGACAACAAAGCGAGCCAGGGGACAGTAAAGTGTGATCCATCGCAGCATCATTACTGTCTTCAGTGTTAAGTTTCGGTATGAATCTAAAAAGTCTTCTTGTACAATGTCGCCGTACTGCTCTGATTCATACTTCAAAGCACTTTGCATCTTTGCGCTACGAGGCCTGCCGAACATAAATAGCAGTCTGTTTGCAGAAGACCTCCTCGCGTCTTTTGCCCACGTGCGCCGGATGGCGCTGCGAGCTTCGACGTACTGAGGTGCTGAAAAAACAATAAAGAGGTAGTCTACTGGCACATCTGCTGGGCAAGTCTGTATCGGGTTAATGAGGTAGTTGTACGGCTTGTTATGCAATCGCTCCACGGGTATTTCTTGCTTCCCAATGTTCGGGTCTGGGAACCATCTCAATGGCGTTTCGTTGAGGACTGTATGGATAAATGGTGCGACCATGCAGATGAAGATGTATACAATTAGTGTCATGAGAGCAGTGCCAGCCACCATCTTCAGACGACACCGGAACCATCTGGCCGGTCGTAATGGCAATATCTGGAAGCACAGACAAGGTTCATTAAGTTCAATTTATAAAATTCATACGACCTACTTGCTCAGCGAGCTAATTTCATAGCACCATCTAGGTCGTTTACAAATTTTCTTCGTAGAGATAGTTAGTTTATAAAGGCTCCATTCTGCGAGAATCTACGTCATTTGAGCAAAATGTTTATGCCTCAATTCGAAGCTCTACATTAACATTTTCATCGTATCTCTACAGATGCTTGTTTAAGATAGCTGGGACCTCATCACAGTACTTTAAGAACTCAATAAAACAACTTGAATGCGGCGTCTATGGCCCGAACATTTTTAGCATGCCTGACGTGACACTGATGGGTTATAGGGTTTGTGACTTCATGAGGCTAAATAGATGACATAGCCAAGTTGGAAGGAGTTGCCTACTCATCTCAGTTGGACAGCATTCTGCCTTCATAGACCTTGGAACCCGTGCCAGACATGCTGCCCTTATAAGCCTTGCATTCACTCTAGTGCGGATTGGTTACTGCGGGGCTTAGTATCTCACTCAGGTCGTCTCTCACATGACGAGGTTGTCTACGACTGCACTCCACTGAGCATGTGTGAGTTAATAGAGGCACTGATGCAAAGGGTAGTGATTAAACTAGTAAAAAGTGAACGAACGCGAACGACGGTCTGTAAAGTCAGACACTAAAATGAGTACAACAGCTCGTGTAGGCGAGCGAGGACATATGCGAACATCCATGTTCAAGAATGACGAAACGTAACAAACTGTTATCTCAGACACATGTGAGTCGTAGTCATGGTCAAACTCATGATTCATAGTCGCTATGCAATGTAGCACGATGGAGCATTTAAAAAAATAATGATCCGTAAGGTGTTGGACCAATACAAACATTAGGAATCGTGATCACTCATCATGACACATGACTGATATTTCACAGAACTGAACAAGGGATGAGGGGGAGCCTCAGCTCTCAAGCCGGGCCAGCGTTTCGACAAGGGGACTTGTCTTCGCCTGGGAAAAATCCACTTGTCAAAACTGGCTCAGCTTGAAAATTGAGGCTACCCTCATTCCTTGCTCAATTCTCTTTCAAACTGTGTAGCCTTTTCCTGTTTCTATTCTGCATGACTTCGTACAACATAGATTGATATGTCGCTTTGCAAAGTAGCAATGGGATGTGTACTTTTTAAGCTAACCTTTGTTATAGCCATGAATCATGACTCAGAGTCATTATGCAGCTTAATATTACGGAGCATGTTTCAAAGTAACGTTGTCAAGTAACATTATGCTTTTGTATTCTTTGCCTTAAGCAGTCGTAAGTGTCTGTACCGAATACCTCAAAGGTAAGTTTAGAAGTGTTTTCTATGAACGTTTAGTATGTAAAATAAACTTATACACTCGGCATTGGTTAGACAACGCATGCACGCGCGCACACACCGCGAATGTTGACACAGTTGGGAAATGTCCGGAATAAAGAAACTACACGAGTACAAAAGTAGTACACGAATAAAATATGCCAAGATCAAGGACATATATGATGCACGTATTCCTGAGATTGACGGAAGAACACAAAACGATGCAGTCTAAGCCTAAATGATCTGAGCTTTCAAAACTATTATAGCCTTTTCTGCAAGGTGCTATAGTCCCTTTATACACGTTAAATCAGAGCTTCAGGCTCAGCAAGACATTTATGAGATGTTAACAATATATTGGATTTTGCATTTTGTTTTATAGCATTGAAACAATCTTGCTGTATCCTCGCGCCTCCTTTACGCGTAGCTCGCAAGCTTACCTTTTTTCTACTCTATGTTAATAACGATAACATGCAAGACGATATCGGGGCAAATAAATGCGCATATAGTATTTTTTCCAGGCCACAAATATCAGCTGCCAGAAACAGCTTTCAGTTTCTTTCAGTTTAAATTTTAGAACGCAGCTGTTAGGCGCCTGCTTCTAATATGAGGGCCTTCGCCGTTGTCGTCGCTGTCGCCATCAGCGTAACCGATGGGCAGATGGGCAGTTCATAGAACCACCCCTCTTAAGGGTAGCACTCACCAACCAGCGCCGAAAGATTTTTAAGGCGGAAGCCTTTAATGGCTCGTGGTTGTGAACAAAATATGTCCCGCTTTGGCGGCGGCTCTCATTGGTCGATTCGGGATATCATCACAAACCTCTCGATCAATCGGAGAGCGCCATCATGGCACAGGCAATTAAAGCCACAGCTGATGTGAATGGGAATCACTAATTATTAAAAAGTTAATTAATGCTTAATCACTAGTTAAGTACTTATAAGTCAAATGTTATTGAGTACTTAATCACTAATTGTTCATGAAATATTCAAACACCTAATCAGTACTTAATCACCAATTAGGAGGTCAGGAGACATTACTGTGCCGTTCGTGGTCGGAGTTCGGAACATTCTCGAAACTCATCACCCGCTGACAGCTCAGTGGCAGGGCATGATGGATGATTGGAGACCAATGCAAAGACCGTCTATGAGGTATCAGTAGCAGCCCGCCATCTACTTCAGTGAATGCACCACTATGGCTTTCGCCTTTCACTACTGTAGCTCGTAAAGCATCTCGTAATGTTTTCTCGACCTCCTGCAATCCGCCGTGGTCATCAGCAGTACGCACGTCTTGCACAGTCTGGTTTAGTGAGCTTAACGCTAGCAGCTTTAGGGGCCAATCGAAATATATAGTTACAGTACTGCTTTGGTGTTCGCAGGTATCACCCAGGAGCGACGGAATCGGCTATCTACCCTAGCATGACTCTGTGCGCAGAAGACATCAGACTATTTGGTGCTCCCGATGAAGAACAACGTGCTGGCAAGTTGGGCACCGGCTAGGAGATAGCAGGTGCCTATTTTTCGTTTACTGCGCTCACCAGAGACGTAGTACGCCTCCTGCCTCACTAATTAATCGCATATAGATCCAGCCCAGTAACGGGAGATTTTAAGGTAAAAGTAAATACAAAGAAGTTGATACAAGCAATGCCAAAACATTACTGTCCGTCTTTTTCGTAACTCCCCTCCCCACTGCGATAACGACCTCGCGAAAAACCTTTATAGGCCTTCTCGTTCACAACCATTCATTTGTGATGAATGTAGAACTATCTCCCTTCCTTGCAAGGCTTCGATCATTTCAGTCAAAAATTGGGAAAAATGTAGCTTGAAGAGCGAGTGTTTTGCTGTACATACGTACCTGACTCTAGTTCGTATGCATCAGCCAAGCACAAAATCAAAACAAGTTGAGAGGTGCTTTCACATTTAGCTGTACCGAGCACCGTAGTCGTAGTAAGTTTTGTTTAATAACATTAATGTGAACTGACAAGGTTGAGTAGGATTTTAAATAACGAGTAATTATTCAATAATCTCCAAAGAAGTGCAGCCACTTTGGTACAACAGAAAGCTCTACAACTTCCATAGAATCTTCATCCTAGTCCAATACGCCTTTTGTTGACGATCTATTCGCTCTTCTTATAATCCCGCCCGTTAACCGCCCTGGCTTGTTCAGGTAGCTAACTGCCCCAGAAAAGTGGGGATCTGGAGTTTGAACCCCAAACAAAGAAGAATGTTTCTTGAGCTATGAAGATTGTAAAAGCTGTTTACCTTTTCTCTTAATTAGCAGTATGGCTATGCTAAAATGGATGGTAACGAGCCATCTGCTTATTGTTTCAGGCTAGTTTAAATTACCGATGTATATTTAGACCCAATAAGTGTACATCTCGGCCCGTTAACTTCAAAATGACCGTGGTTTGAGTTTCTCGTGCTTATGCTGACCGCTGTCATTGGTTATCCTCATCGTGTTGAAATGATGTGAAATTCTTGCCCAGACGGTACTTCCTAATTGTTTATAGGGTCCTTGTTTTCCACTTTAAGCCTTTAAATGGTGCAGAAAGTGTGCACTTTCTGCTAGGCTTGCTCCAAAATTCGCCTTTCTTAGTTTCGTAGTATAATATAAGACACGGATTTGAAGGGGTGTTAACGTCGGAAGTCTCATTGAGTTCTTTTCCTTTACAATTTAACGCTGAACTCTTGCAGAAATAAAGTACGCGCCGCGAAAATTTTATATTATGGTGCTAGATGCTTCTAGTCAGTATAGCTCCCACTGCAGTACTTTCCTGTTTGTTCGCAGATTAAGCCTTGTTATCCGTTCCTACTGATTTTACCTGACGGGTTGATTGACCTCAAAATCCGTTGATCGCTCAGCAGGACATAACAGTTGTAAACACCAGCTTTCCATGACTCAAATTTTCAGGTGAGCAGGATTTAAGGACACAAACGTGCAAACATGTAGAGAATTCAGGCCAACCTCTCCTAGATGTTTTTTTTGTTTTTTGATGTCATATTTAAAAACCAAATCTCTGCTTGCTTGTAGGCAGTTAATGGCGGAACAGATTATTGTAGACTCCTTCACAATCAAACGAAAACTGACGAACATTCTACTACAAACACTACAGCTTTTGGGCTAAAATGCTTAAGTTATGCTAATTTATTGTACTTGCTTGTGCCGCCGGCGTGCCTTTAATAAAGGGGACGAACGTCTTTTTTGATCGCTGATATGTTCGATGCTAATGAAGCTGGCCTAAATATTCTTGCGCTGCGGAGATGACGGATGAGACAACTGTTGCACGGGCGTGTTTTCTAAATTTAGCAAATAATTTGTAATGGGACATTTAAGGTGTTCTTTGCTTTGGACTGGCTTGGTGGGCAAGAGTTAATGTCACAAGGTGACTCATGCTATGCGGGACGCCGTATTGGCGGGTTGCGGACATTCTGACTACCCGGGGCTCTTTATCGTGCACTGAAGTGACCCAGACCAGGGGCGCCTTGATTTCCGCCTCCACCGTAAAGCAGCCATCACCGCCAGGATTCGATCCCTGCGTCCTTGGGTTCAGCAATCGAGCGCAGTGACGGCGGGGAGGTGTTTCTTGCTTCCAGCTCTGCGATAAAGTAATATCTACAAGGGGTGGAAGCTGTATATAAAATTCAAAATATGGCGTCTTTTTTATTTTTTTTTGCTTTCTTTTGTTACCAACTCACATTGCAAATTTGAGAGAGTTGTGCGTTACTTTCACTTTCGATTTAGTGAGTACATTATTATCAGAATATTATCCCATGCACAATATTGCGTATACAACAAAAAAGAGCTGCTTTTGAAAACCAGGTACTTCAATATGTTTTCCCAATTGCATCTCCCATAGAACTCTACTCTTTCATGGGGTATATTGCACAGAAAGAAAGGATTATACGGCATTAGTGGACGAAGATTAAGACACGGAGTTCCAGCCATCCAGAAACTTGCATCATCACGCTCAAGTAACGGTAGATGCTTTTGCCATTCCCGGAATACGAAAGTATATACATATAAAGTAAGTAGCTTAATCACAGCGCCAGGCGATGTATAAATTAACTCAGAATCATAAATGGCGACCGTGGTTCTGTTAACTCACCTGACTGCTGATTTCCATTAAGTTCGCCCTTTGAACCTCTACTGGCAGATGAATGTGCCATTCAGAAGTGGGCAGCGCAAAATACTGCTCGGCAGGCATTTGTTGAGGATATGTAATTTCTCTTGTGACTTGCCTGTATGTCCACTTTTCTGCATAGAGTTCAAGATTAGCAGTCGGGCTTCTCGTGGTCAACTTGCCACGTGCGCAGTGTCCGTTTGTCTTCTTAGTAAACCACTGATGAACCTTTCACCACAAACTAAAGTAGGCCGAAAGCTGCAATAATGGCCAGAAATGCATTTCGGGAATCCGCGTGCGATGACGGATTTCTGTGCGCCATCGAAGCGTTCAGCTGCTAAACAATAGGTATTTATCTGTTACCTACCGTGAGTAGGTTTAAACAGTAGTGTTTTATCTGCCGAGGCAGAGAGGTATATTAAGCGGCGCATTGTGCATTGTTAAAGTGCTTATTTATGAGCATGCTGCTGCTCATAAGTTATTCGCATTCGAGCTAGTAGTGTGAGCGCAAAGACGTCGATAGGAAGGCTGTGCTTCAGTGACTGATCAATTACTCCAGCAATTGCATTAGCTGTCGTTCCGTTTCTCTTTTTACATAACGCTGCCTCTGCAGTGCAAGCATACGTCGTGTGTAGACGCTATGGCACATCGACCAAATTCGAATTTTCGCTTCCCTCCCCCGCTTTCAGGAACCGCTCGTATATATCGCTTCATCAGCCGCATTCTCAAGTCTTAATGGCGACCATTATGAACACACCAAATTTCGTTAGGAATTTGCTGTAATAAAGGATTATTTCCACGGAGAAGAAATTTGACTTGAATCCAGTGGTGGTAGAAATCGGATCTAAATCTTCGAGATTACAAAACAGACACACCGCACATAGCGCACGAATGCTTTTTCTTACTGCACCCAAAATACAGAATATTTACGCAAGAAAGAACTGTGAGTTGTATTTGACTGAAGTAACATGGCAAATTCTTTGAATAATTTTAAGGTTTCAATTAACAGGACCCACTCCGGTGCTAGTTCTCCAAGTTCGAAAATTTCACAATACCTTACAACAATAGCTTCCTTCAAAGTATTCTCTCATTGGTCGTGCATCATATCTGCGTGATGCCTGGCATCCTGCTTTTCCATATACATCATTTTTACGGAAGGAAACAGGGAAATAGGAAAATGTTATGTATCCTTATAAATTTCGGCATTCTATTATTGCCAGTCACGAGTAGGCTGTGCATTCTCATGCTTTTTGTATAGCACAGCAGCATTGAACCCCATTATTTGGCATTTAAAATAATTAAACCCATTTATTAGTGCTTTTCTTGATGGCAAAGTAATCGGGACAACAATGAATCATTGCCGATTGCACTAACAGTGAAAGATCCAATAACTGTTCGGGGCTGCTGTGTTCTGCTTCACCGCTTTCCACTAGAACTTGATTTAAATCGCTTAGAAACGTTTTGTTTCGGCCAAATGGACCTGATACTAAGTATGGACTCCCGGATATGCTTTACCCATTCCACACTCGACTCGACACCTTGCCTCCGCACCAACGAAAAGGTGCTTTCCTTGCGCCAGCGAGTCACAAGCGCGTACGTTGTTTTTATAAAAATGAACTCAATGGTGAAAAGAAATCTTTTCTTGTTAGTAGGAGTAATAACAGCCATACAACCAACTGTCTGCTCACTGCCATGCTGCCGTCGCTGTGGCGTGGTTCATCGTCTGCTCGCACGTCGGCTCTTCCGCTGCTAGGGCGTCGCTGAAATTACACGTATTATTCTTCATTATGAGACAATGGCAGTAAGGCAGGTGTATGACTTATCATTGACTCCAGCGCTGAGTAATTACAATGTGTTTTCAGATGTGCGTTCGATACGAAACACTATAAGCCTAGTGACTACTAGGGAATAAGGCACTGCACCGCCGTCGTCCGCTGCTTCGGCGGGCGGCGCCGCTTTCGTAAGCTCGCTGCCCCGCTGCTGTGAGTAGTGTGAACATTTCGTCAACTTTTATGGTGCAGTTGAGGCCGCCTGTTTTAGTTCGTTCCGCTCAACACGCCGCGCAAGCAATACTGCAACGATTCTGCTGATATACCGCGCGGTCGGAAAGGCTGCGTAAAAGCGCCTCGAACGGCATTCTAAACAGTGGCTGTTTTAGGTGCCGTTCTTGAAAGATGATTTGGCGTGAAACGTACGTTGTTGAAAGCAGGCCAGCTCAATTGTACGATTTTCGTGAAGTACAGACGCCTAAATTCGTACAGCTCATTTTCGATAGCAACGTTAGCGTCGGAAGCGCGGTGAACGCTGCCCTTGTACAACAAGCCTCAAATCTGTTAATGCGATATGAAGGAAACGCAATGTCGAATAGAATTAGGCCTTGTCGAGAGAAAATACACGACATGAAATGAGTGTCCTTCTCGGTAAACCTTTGCGGCGAAGAATGAAAAGCATATCTCGTAGCAAATCTGTATATTTAGCTCGGTTGCTGCCCGTATGGTTCATTCGCTGTGAGTTTTGTCTGCAGTTACGATTACAATTATAACATACAACTGAAAATAGGTGTTTTGTCAAAGATAAAACACAGACATCCTCTTAGGTATGTGTGACACGCATCATTAATGAGAGTTTCGGCCTGTGAAAGCGGCGCGTAGTCCTTCGTAGCCGCCCTGGCCGCTTGTGCTAATTCTAATAGTTTCCGCCATGCCAAGCGAATGGTGCGGTTTGTTGGCGCACTGTCCAGCACCACGGTACCGGACAGCTTTCACGAGCACTGCCAGCAGCATTTGTGCATTGCCTCTACCACAAAATCAGAGTACTAGGGCTGTGGTGACAAGAAGGAGGCAAGCGTGATCGCACGATCAAATCTCTTACCACTGGGACCAACCAAATCTCTAGAATGATAAGCAGAAGAACAAACAAAAGAATGGGGATCAAGGAACTGTATACCTTCGGAGAACATAGCGAAGCTATGCTCGACTATAAGAGCAGAAGACTTATACAGACCAAGTGCTCTCCTTACGAAACACGGATAAACCCTTAAAGACGACAATAGCGCAGAAACCACAAATATCGCGCCACACATTAGGGTTACTTTCAGACCACTGCCCAGAAATATGGACCCTGCTAATCATAACGGCAGAAGGAATGCCAGAGCCAAAACCCTTGACAAACACAAAACACTTTGTAATTTACGTCGACGCAGCGAGGTACAAAAGCAGAGAGGAGACCGCGGCCGCGGTCCCTGACTCACGAGGTAAGCTCACATACGGGACAAGTATACGAACCAAATGCATCCGCAAAGCGGAAGAGGTGGCAATGGCCCCAGCAATCTCGTAAGAAGACCGAAGATAACACAGTTACGGCATAGTCTCGGACTCGGAAGCCGTCCATCGAGCCTTCCAAAACAACAGGATTCGTCGCATAGCAAACACGTTCCTAGCCGGCCGGCCTGAAGGAAGAGACCTAAGTAGGCAACACACGATTGTTTGGGTCCCCGACGCTGGGGTGGAGGGTAACATTAGAGTAGATGCCGTCCGAGGTATCACTAGCCGTGCGGCGGAGCCATCGGTAGAGCCTTTCACAACACCAGAAGCATACGGGGAAACAAAACGAGCGTGTAGGCAGAGGCATATAAAGTACGGACTTCCACATGACACACTAAGCCGAGAACCACTACACCTAGGCGCCTACAAAGAAACACATATCCAAACAGAGCCTTGTAACACAAAATATGGCCAACACAATACAAAAGCGAATGTGTCTGGTCCGGAGACACTGCTACACTATACCACACAACATGGAGATGTAGGGCAAGCCCAGTCCTGAGCAGTGCGAGGACCTTCTAGCCGAGTCGGACGCACACCATCAGCTCATGCTGGTGCAGCGGGCCAGAGCCGCTGCTGACGCCAACATACTGCTGGACAGAGGACTGTCAACTACTGCTCTTTCATAACCCACTACCCCTAAATCCACTTTTCCCCAATAAAGCTTATCAATCAATAAACCTAGAGACTAAATTGCCAACCTTCGCTGGATCATGGAAAAAGCAAGAGAGTTCCTAAAACCCATCTACTTCTGCTTTATTGATTATGCGAAAGCATTTAACTGCGTAGATCACAGCAGATTGTGGCAACTTCTCCAAGAAATGGGAGTTCCAATTCGGTCTCCTCAGGAACCTGTATGAAGGACAAGAGGTCACAGTAAGAACTGGGCATGGTCTTACTGATTGGTTTCCGATTGAGAAAGGAGTGAGGCAAGGGTGCATACTGTCGCCCTGCCTTTTTAACCTATATGCAGAGTGCATCTTGAGGAAGGCCGGTCTGTACGAGTCTTCAGCTGGAGTGAAGACTGCTGGAAAACGTATCAACAACCTTAGATATGCGGATGATACCACTTTAATGGCAAAAAGTGAAGTGGAACTCAAGAGGCTTCTGATGCGCGCACAAGAAGAGAGTGAGAAGTTTGGGCTTAAACTGAACATTAAAAAGACAAAGATGATGGCGTCTTGCCCTATCAAGTCCTGGAGCATCAAGGGGCAAGAAGTGGAAGCTGTGACAGATTTTCTCTTCTTGGGCTCCAAGATTATCTCGGAAGGAGACTGCAGCCAGGAAATTAGGAGACGCCTGCTTCTGGGAAAGAGAGCAATGGTTAGCCTTGACCGCCTAGTAAAGAGCAGAAACATTAGTCTGCCAACCAAGATCCGTATAACTCGTGCTTTGGTCTTTCCAGTTGTGATGTATGGATGCGAGAGTTGGACTGTGAAAAAGGCTGACCGCCGAAGAATTGACGCGTTTGAATTGTGGTGCTGGCGTAGACTCTTGAGAGTTCCTTGGACTGCCAGAAGATCAAATCAGTCCATATTGTCGACCATAAACCCTGACTGCTCATTGGAGGGTCAAATTCTTAAGTTAAAGCTCAGCTACTATGGTCATCTGATGAGAAGAGAGGAGTCGCTGGAGAAAGATTTGATGTTGGGAAAGGTTGAGTGTCGCCGGAGAAGGGGTAGGCAGCCAACGCGATGGTTAGATGGCATCCTCGAGGCACTGCAGATGAAGTTATGTGATGTTAGGAGGATAGTGAGAGGCCGGAAAGCGTGGCGTGACATGGTCCATAGGGTCACGAAGAGTCGGACACGACTGAACGACTGAACTGAATCAATAAATCAGCACCAACGGGGTACGCACCGCCCAAGATGGCGTCATGAGGAGGTGGGCGGACTTTTCCTCTTCGGCTCATACGGGGCGCCATCATCAAATTAAGATGGCGGTGCCCAGGCATCGCAACTAAATTGGTATATACTATGCAAGCACAGCGCCATTTCAAGATCCCATGGAATACCTTCCGCTATTTCATTATGGAGATATCTGATGCCGTGAGGGTTAAGCTGAAAATCCTTCTTAAGATGCCTCTGCAGCAAGACCCGGAAGAAAATTGCGTCCCAGGATTCCAAGAAAACATGGTGAATGGCTCCATCCTTGCTTGCATGGAAGTCAATGACTCCTTGTTGGTAGAAGACCAATAAATGTGGAACTATTGTGAATCCTTAGTGCGATTGTGACCCTTAAACGCAATCGCTTTCTAGATCTCATTGACAAAACCTAATTAAACGTGCCCACGTTGAAGCTTCTTAAAATGAATCAGCCGCTCGGTATTAAAGGTTACAGCGATAACTTATTTCAAAATATGTGCAGTAGCAAATGGTTGAAATGCGATAAACTAGCACTACCACCTTCGCTTGGAAATATTTACTGGTGTGATTCGAAACGGGCATTGTACATGCCATTAAATGCATGTGTCATCCGCGCTTGGAATACCGCGCTTCATTCACTGTATTATATATCTCACGTTCATCAAGTACATATTTAATTACGATCGATGCTTATGAAATGACTGAAAAAATAAGCGCCAGAAAAATTTGTATGACTGCACTGCACAAAATAACTAGTATAAAATTTCGCGGTAGTGATGGTATATCGTGGCCTTTACCGCAGCACGAAAGGCACCGAATGACAGAAACTTCCCCACGGCGCGGAAATATTGCCTCAAATGCTTTATTACCTAAATATAAGACTGGAATAACAAGCGATTTGTTAACGCGAAATCAGCTCAGGCAATGCGTTCTTTGTCTTGTTGCCTTGTTTGCCGAGCATAGACGAGTATATGCAATCTCTGCTCTGTTGCTTTAAAGTTTGTACATTTATGCAAAGAAAGACTATTGCTGGAGACCCCTGAATGTTCTGTCGTAGTTCATTGGCTGCGAATAATGTTTATACTATAATGCAACCGATGTCGAAAAAAAAATTATGACGCGACGACTTTTTTAGACAAAGGGCGAGCAGATGGCGCGGCCGCTTCGAGCCCCAGGAGTGCTTATGAAGCCGCAACCAGCGGCGCGGCAGACTTGACGCAATGGTGACGCTGCAGGAGTGGGGGAAAGTTTAGCTCAGGGAGTTGACGATATTATCATAGAGAAAGAGATTATATCAGGGCGATAGTACTGCAAGCGCAGATCGCTGTGTGCACAGTACCGGAGGTGCTAGGAACGAACAGAAAGCTTGAAAAGGTCGTTGTGACAGTCAATCATCACATAAGAAATTTTAGCCTGGAGAAGCGTTTCGAAGTGGTTGAGGTAAACAGGGAGGTGCATAGAGCAGGTTTTGGCAGGGTTTTTCAGCGAGATGGCATGCATTTTAACAGAAGGTTGGGAGCAGAGATCGGCTGGCGCCTGGCAGGCAGGGCTGTAGCTTTTTTAGGGGGTCCGTGAGTGCTCCGGGAGCAGGGGCAGTGTGAAGTAAAGCAGAAAAAAGCGTAATAACGGATACTGAGCCCACCAAAACAGCAAAAAGGAAGTCCAGAAAGAAAAGTACAAAATAAAAGGTTTTACCCTAGCATCAGCTACATAAGCCCACAAGGAGGTAGAACGAGAGTGATTTGGATAGAGATAGAACAGCAGTTTAAGGACGACGAATTAGGAGTGTACGCTCTATGCGAGACTCATCTCAGGGATCTAGAAGATCCGCCGTTTATAGAAGGCTACGTCTGGGAAGGGTGCAACAGAACGAGAACGGAAAAAAGGGCGGAGGGGTAGGTATAGTTGATTGACAAAGAATAAAGTCATCTTGCAAAGAACATATCTGGGTATCAAAACAATTGCTTCATAAGGACATGGCTAGGGGTAGTTTATTTACGAATAGGACAGCAATACAGGCAGGAAAACAAGGATCTCGTTGAATGTCTCAGTGACGATATAAGCCAGTTTGGAGAGGGGGTAGATTTTGTTCTACTGGGGGACATGAACGGCCAGATCGACGATCTAAATAGATAGACGGATTGTAACGGGAAGTTAATGCTAGGTTTCTGTGGGCGACACAACCTAGTTATTCTAAATAGAGAGACAAAATGCGAGGGAAAAATCACATGGGAATTCTGTAACCGGCAGACGACCATTGACTACTGTTTAATGTTGCAGGGAAATTGGAGCAAGCTAGGAAAAATGAACATAAGTGACCATAAACGTATTAGTCTGCTGATGGGGCCCTTGATGAAAAGAGAAATGGAACTTAGACAAAAAGTAAATGCAAAATTAAACGACGATCAAGTAGCGCAGATAGCAGACATAGAGGAAGCAATATAGAAAAGCCCCATGGAAGACTGGGATTATGAACAGGTAGAACTCATAAGGAGAAAAAATAAGGAGGTGAAAGTAGCGAAATGCAGGAATGCATGAAAGAGGAAGCCATGGAGATGGTAGAATAACAAAATCAAGGAAGCCATTGAACAACGACGGGCAGCTTCAAAGGGACACCAAGAGGCAAAGAAAGCATATGTATATCAGGAGGAAATGGATGAAAAACGGAAATCGTATCAGCAAAAGAAACGATGTACTGGCCCACGTCGAAAGTAAAATAATGTAGTCCACCGATCGCTGGATGGCTGAAATACACGACGCCACTAGAGGCAGACCAAGAAAATTCTGAAACCATAAAAGCTGGCTAGGTGAACAGAATCAAGGAAAGCAGGAGCGGATTCAAGATAACGAAGGAAATTGTTTAAAGGGGGACAATGTTGTCAACTACATTACATTAGTTATAGCCGAGTCATTTAAGAGCGACGATAGGGTAATCTTCGCAAATCACGAAGTAACACAAGATAACTGAATACAAAGCAGCTTAGAACTGACCTATCTAAACTGGAAAAAGGCGGAAAAAATATTTATAAAAGCACATTTACCGTAAGAGATGAAATTCCGATCAAGTGGATTATTGAACTTGGTTCAAGAAGTAAGTAAACGTTTTTAAAAGCCTTGGAAACAGTCATAACGAATAATAAAATTCCGGACAGCTGACAGCAGAGTAAAATGAATTTGAGTTGTAAAGAGAAAGGAGAAATGATACACATAAAACCCTACAAGCCGATTACCATAACATCTGCTATATACAGATTGGCCATGCACGCGGTGAAATTAAAGATGCAAGCAAGGATAGAAAGTAACAAGATACACGGAGAGCTTCAGAACGACTTTAGAAATGGCAGGAGCTTAGATTATAGCCTTTTTCTGGTTACCCAGTGCATCGCAATATCTATAGTGAAAAATAGACCTTTGTATTTGGCCTTCCTGAA